>NW_023665641.1:302500-670000 GCF_014743375.2 Drosophila subpulchrella
TTCAAAGGCAACATTAACGAAACGAAAATGCCTACAGCCTCGCGATGTCTCTTGTCAGGATGGCCAAGAAGTGTTTAGACGAAACCATCAGCTGAGTAAGTTCACCAAGGGATTCAGTTCAACCTTTAAAAATCAAGAATTAGGAAGAAAGTAGGAAACAATTATAATGACCTCAAAGATACGCAGGCCAATTTAATAGGAAAATATCATGCATGGGTTTTTCTCAAATGGCGTCCATTTACTCGGCATTAGCATATTTTTCGTTTGTTGGTGCTGTTATATTAGCCTAGGTAGCCAACTCGATTTGGCAGCAGGATTGGCGACATACATTACGGCCGTAACACCCGCCAACCCTACTTTAGCACTGTTTTTACTGTTTGAACTAGTCTCTGCCACGCACCTCCCATGTGGGGTGCAGCTGAGTAGGGTGGACTTGTATGTTCTGGATCAATGGGGGGTTTGTATGTTCTGGATCGAACCCCCCTCTCTTGGGGGTCCCACTTCCCCTCCCGCTTGTCCTGGGGCTTGACTCTCTGGGGGGTTGCGCTCACTTCCCCTCCCACTTCCCCTCCCGCTTGTCCTGAGGCTTGACCCTCTGGGGGGTTGCGCTCACTTCCCGTCCCGCTTGTCCTCGGACTCACACTCTCGTTTGCGATAGCGCCCACTCCGCCCTCCCCTCCCACTCCCCCTCCCACTTGATCTCTCACTCTCGTTTAAAAGCTATGTATGTATATATATATTGTTATCGTGAAACATTGTTGTGTGTATATTTATATATATTGTTGTTATCTCACTTACCACAAGTATTTATTTTATTTAAATATACATAAGTACTTATCTCTCTTTCTTTTCAGATTTGTTCGTCGCGCAAACTGGTATAATTTTAAATTTAGAGTACTGGAGTAATTCAGAAAGCAGAAGTCAAATTCAGAGCAAGAAGTCACTCGCACTATTTGAAGAATCCTTCATCATCAGCATTATCATCAGCAGCAGCAGCAACAGCAACATGTCTGACTTTGGAGAACAGTTTAACGAGCTTGGGGTCGTCTCTCTACAGTAGTAGGGAAAGACGGGTTCTGGGACAATTAGCATATTAATGGCCCCCGCCCCCTTACTAATTAGCATATTAATGACCCCCGCCTCTCACTAATTAACATATTAATGACCCCCGCCTCTTCATTAATGTATGCGGGTTCTGGGACAATTAACATAATCCATAAATTATCTGATTTTAAGGGGTTTAGATGTCATAAAAATGTCACGATCATATCCATAAAGAGTATACTAAATTGCCCCCCCAACCCCACACCACCATGTGACAATACTGATCACGTGACCTTTTTGCCTCATTATCAGCAATTAATATTCAGCAGGTGTTGCTGTACACGGGAGAAAGGTCGCACACTTTCCCCACATCTCCATGTGACAATATTGATCACGTATCCTTTTCCTCATTATCAGCAATTAATATTCAGCAGGTGTTGCTGTGCACGTGAGAAAGGTCGCAAACCCAAAACATCTAAAGCTGGTTGCCTTAGAGGGACATGTCCGATCATGTTGGGGAATAACGTTTCCTATGATTGTAAAACTAATTTAGAAATCAAAAGAACCCCAAATAAAAGAAATCCCACAAGTTAATGATTCTCAGATGTCGAATATTTTCAAACAGACTTTTTTTTTTCGCCCCAGAATGTTTAACTGGTAAATTTTTTCAAGATCTTTCCTTTCTACAAACGGGTCATAAACATATCATAAAAGGGATTCAAGCAAGAGCTAGCCGAACATGCGCACCTGTCTATTACCTGACCGGAATAAAAGGGACACATGCACAAGTCTGAAGGCGCACGCCCATTGACAAAATCATGAGCCTCACGCCAACGACCTCACGGCTAAGTGCGAGCTCTAATACGTTCCCATAATAGGGGTTGAAGTCACGACCGCGCAACAACTCGCAAGTAGCCGACATATCTCAGTCAAGGAAATATTTTCCATTCTCCGTACCTGTAATTTTAACTCGAAATAAAATGTCAGAAGTTTATTTTGTACCATAAAAATACATTTATTCATTTACATTTATTTATTTTGGTATTGCGAACATTTTTTTTTTTTTATATATAGAAATTTATTTTCTGCTATGATTCCGGCGATTTGCATAGAAGAAGCAGGCGCACGTTTCCGACGTCATTTCTGGATTACAAAATGTAAAGTGTTCACCATAATTCGTAGTTTTGAGGTCATGACCACCTCGATTCATGAACATAGTTTTTGTGTTTAGAAGGTATTGAAAATGCTGACCAATTATCTCTCATTTAAATTGTTCAATAAATTGGTCAATTTCCTCATGAAACTTAATTTGGTTAATTTTGTTTTCTTGCACATCCTTACACATCTAGTCTCAACTTTAAAATAATGTATAAAAATTATTTTATTGTTTTGAAGCTACTTTTAAAAAATGTCAAAATAATGTATGCATTGTTTAGAGCACAAGCCCCGCCCTTAAGGTGTGTTTCACAATAGGGAAACCGGTTTCCTTTAAACCTGTTTAATGACGGACAGCCCATTTCCTCGACATTAATGAGCTGACGACTCCCAAAAAACGTCTGTAGAAATCGTTTCTTTTCCACACCTTTACAAATAATTTGTTTTCCGCTTGTAATTGTCCTTAGATACTTTCGAGTTTGTGGAAAACTATTTTCTCCATCGTTCCAAAAAATTTTGTGATGTGTATTGGTTAACCAAATTGCGGTCTTTCGAGATTTTGTATTTAGCAAAGTAAAATCATATGGTGGTTCTATTAAAAAACTTTTATTCAAGTTTGGATCTTTTTCGAATACAATTTCAATTTCCTTTAGAATAAAATTATTATTATTATCAAAGAAACCTTGAACATCAATCGAAACAGTATCTTTCAACATTTTTCTAATGTTAAACAACTCGTTGTACTAGTCCGTTTAGTGGGTTATATTCAACTAAACGGTCTTGTATGAGGAGACAATAATCTTGGGTATTTTCATGACTTGGTGTCTTTAGTTCTATTGAAATTCTCACATCAATAGGACCAATTTTACTGATTCATTTTGATATGAAAGATCAACCACAATAATAGGGGTCTTCAATTTAAATTCATTTGGGGTCAAAAATGGTTGTGATTCACGATTAACTAGATTGAAATCTTGTATACATTTCATATAGGTGAGCATACTAATTCTTACTAAAATCAACATTCAGATTATCACATGGATATGACTCAGAATTCAAGTGAACTTTCAAGTTTGATAAGTTATTTGTGATAAGTTCTCCATTTAGTGTAAATCCAATTATGGCAAATCTTGGTTTTTTGCGGTTAGCCGACAATTTCACATTCCAGCTGTGTTGACTTCCATACCCCAATTTTGCGTTAACATATGAATCCCAACTCCGGAATGCGATTGGTAGGTTTACACCACTTTTAATAATATCGTACATCTTAATTTTTTGCAAAATCGCTCAGAGTTACATGGGGAATTTTCCAGATTTTATTCGTAATTTCCAACTTAAAAGTTTGTTCATTTCTGGTTTGCTCAAACACATCACCAAGATTCTTAGTTAGCATCAACACTAGTTCATGCTTGCAATTTAACAAAACTTTTTTATAATCATCAGTCAATCCCAACAAATTTTTTAATGGTACAGAAAAATTTTAATTGGGGATCCCGTATAAATTTCGTCTCCACTGCTCCATCCAGAATTTAATAGGTATTGACTTTGAAGATTATCCAGAGATATACAATTTTTAGGGTAGTAGCCATACCGACATAGACTTGACACGTTGGACTCGTTGTATTTAGTTGTTACCTAGCAGTATTTTGATGGTTACTTTCTTTTAAGTCTTGCTTTTGGATGGTTACTTTTTGTATAGTACCTGTACAGTACTTGATTTTGGATGGTTACTATCTGTATAGTATCTGTAAAGTACTTGGTTTTAGATGATAACTAAATGTTAACAAGTATTATGAGTCGCTATAGTCTCTTGTTAAGAACTATCAAAGTACACAAGTTAAAGTTTCTAAGATGTGTTAGCCAAACACACTTGCAGTGAACTATCATTACCTGACCGTCATCAAAGTCACATGCCCAAGACCCAAGGACATTGAATAAAATACTTCCCCTTCATTTGTATCTGGAGTTTTAATTACAGTCAGATACAAAATTTGTAGGATTATTCAATATTTCTTTATATATTTTATTATTGTAAACATATTTCATTAAATTCATAATTAATTATATTTTATGTATATTTGTATATAATTAATTTTCTTACTTCAGCCCTCTGTAAGAAACATGTCGCTTATTAATCTTCGTTCCAAGCGTAGATTTTCGCTTGGTTCCCATAGATAGATGTAAAATAGTTCTCACAATGTAATCTTTCTCAGATGCTGAATTATTTTTAAAGCATTCATTTGTTCCATCCCATAATAATATTGTAACATATTTCGAAGGCATCATTAGCTAGCATAGGAGCGCCTATCAATTTAATTTTTGATTGAAGTTTATGATAGAGGTGTTGGGACCTGGTAATATCGGTTTTTGTTGTCAACTATTTTTCTAGTTCTAGTTTTCTAATTCTATTCTATTTGTATACTATTTGTATGAGTAAGGCATCATTGTCTAAGATTCTGAATAAGTTTAATAAACTCTTTAATTACAATACTGATTAGCTGGTTACTATATATTTAGTAGATGTATACAAGTTGTTTAGTATCTGGTTTGATATGTTTAATAGATGTATACAAGTTGTTTACTAGATGTATACAAGTTGTTTACTAGATGTTTAGTATCTGGCTACTATATATTTAGTAGATGTATACAAGTTGTTTAGTATCTGGTTACTATATATTTAGTAGATGTATACAAGTTGTTTAGTATCTGGTTTCTATATGTTTAATAGATGTATACAAGTTGTTTACTAGATGTATACAAGTTGTTTACTAGCTATTTAGTATCTGGTTACTATATATTTAGTAGATGTATACAAGTTGTTTAGTTCTGGTTACAATATATTTAGTAGATGTATGCAAGTTGTTTAGTATCTATGTTTAGTAGATGTATATAAGTTGGTTACTAGATGTATACAAGTTGTTTACTAGCTGTTTAGTATCTGGTTTCTATATGATTAGTAGATGTATACAAGGTGTTTAATAGATGTATACAAGTTGCTTACTAGCTGTTTAGTAACTGGTTTATATATCTTTAATATCTGTTTACTTTAGCTGGTTACTAGTTGTTATTAACGTCTACGAGCTTTTATAGTCTTTTGTTAAGAATGATCAAAAATTCTTGATCACTAGACGACTTTCGATGTGAAGTAAAAACTTACACTCTGATTTTCAGTGTGTTTGCTATGTACGTAAGAAAGAATGCAAAGCCAAAATAGCTCAAGATTGATATATAAATCTTAGAGGAATATGTCCGATTATGTTGGGGGAAGATGTATCCTGTGATTGTAAAACTAATTAAGATATAAATTGTTCACAAGTTGTCTAAAAGCTGTGTAGAAGCTGCTTTGATAAACAATTTTGATTCATAATTACAGATATTAAGAATATATAATAATATCATCCACTTTAACTAGTATATTGTTAAAATAAAACATTTCCATTTTTCATATTCTTTCATCTTATGTAGGTATAATAAATGTAATCTTAACTACGATAGCTAGCCTTACATCCCATAACTATAGTTATTAGCTACAATAAAATGTCTAGAAAGAACAAAATATATGAATGTCCAAAAACCATTTAAAACTAACTATAATTGGGAAAGTAATTGAAATCGCTCCGGCGTAATACAGTAAAAAACAAAAAACACTGTGATTATCCCATTTTCTATCACCATAACAAATATGTATACCCACACCTAAATGACCAATTATATCCTTTGTCCAAAAATGTCTGTGACTTTCACTTATAAATTTGTCACCGATAATTTAAATCCCATTAAGCAAACCACCCATTGCTAACCGTACCATAACCCCAGAGTCAAGTTGGTTACCTACAATAAACATAGGTGGTGGTGTAAAGGATTGCTAAAATGCCTCGACGCAGGCGCAAATGTCATAAAAAATGATCATAAAAATATAATTAGGAAAGTATTTTTTATTTGCGAACCATTTATAACTGTTACCAACAACACAAATAGTTATGTTACAAAGGATTTGCTTCAATGCCTCGACGCAGGCGCAAAGGTCAAGGTATTGGAAAAAAATTCATGGAATATTATCCCTTCATAAAAGAGGTCATATAATATATAATTAGGAAAGTATTTTTTATTTGCGAACAATTTATAAATGTTACCAACAACACAAATAGTTGTTACAAAGGATTGCTAAAATACCTTGATGCAGGCGCAAAGGTCAAGGTATTGGAAAAAAATTCATGGAATATTATCCCTTCATAAAAGAGGTCATAAAATATATAATTAGGAAAGTATTTTTTATTTGCGAACAATTTATAAATGTTACCAACAACACAAATAGTTGTTACAAAGGATTGCTAAAATACCTTGATGCAGGCGCAAAGGTCAAGGTAATGGAAAAATTCATGGAATATTATCCCTTGACCAAAAACGAAAGTTTCTTCTATTTGGATAATAAAAAAATATATATTAATTCAATACTTTGATTTTTCCATCAAAATGCTTGATAAATCTAGTTGTTTGATATTCTCTAACTAATTGAGTAATAAGTTTTCATGTGCCTATTTAATTTACCAAAAACAGTATTAGTCTTCTCTCATAAAATCCCTCTAATTCCCCACCGGTGAAATATATGTTCCTCATATTTAATAATGATGGTTTGTCATAGATGGGTACTTGTAATTCATATTTAAGATACTTACATCCTTCTCTAACTAATATCCTTTTATCCATCATGTAAACAGGTTTAGAATTGTATTGCGTGCTTCAACCCCTAGCCACACCCACCACTGTAACAGATTTCACTTTTCCAATGGCTGCCCCAGCTAACTAAGAATCTTGGTGATGTGTTTGAGCAAACCAGAAATGAACAAACTTTTAAGTTGGAAATTACGAATAAAATCTGGAAAATTCCCCATGTAACTCTGAGCGATTTTGCAAAAAGTTAAGATGTACGATATTATTAAAAGTGGTGTAAACCTACCAATCGCATTCCGGAGTTGGGATTCATATGTTAACGCAAAATTGGGGTATGGAAGTCAACACAGCTGGAATGTGAAATTGTCGGCTAACCGCAAAAAACCAAGATTTGCCATAATTGGATTTACACTAAATGGAGAACTTATCACAAATAACTTATCAAACTTGAAAGTTCACTTGAATTCTGAGTCATATCCATGTGATAATCTGAATGTTGATTTTAGTAAGAATTAGTATGCTCACCTATATGAAATGTATACAAGATTTCAATCTAGTTAATCGTGAATCACAACCATTTTTGACCCCAAATGAATTTAAATTGAAGACCCCTATTATTGTGGTTGATCTTTCATATCAAAATGAATCAGTAAAATTGGTCCTATTGATGTGAGAATTTCAATAGAACTAAAGACACCAAGTCATGAAAATACCCAAGATTATTGTCTCCTCATACAAGACCGTTTAGTTGAATATAACCCACTAAACGGACTAGTACAACGAGTTGTTTAACATTAGAAAAATGTTGAAAGATACTGTTTCGATTGATGTTCAAGGTTTCTTTGATAATAATAATAATTTTATTCTAAAGGAAATTGAAATTGTAATCGAAAAAGATCCAAACTTGAATAAAAGTTTTTTAATAGAACCACCATATGATTTTACTTTGCTAAATACAAAATCTCGAAAGACTGCAATTTGGTTAACCAATACACATCACAAAATTTTTTGGAACGATGGAGAAAATAGTTTTCCACAAACTCGAAAGTATCTAAGGACAATTACAAGCGGAAAACAAATTATTTGTAAAGGTGTGGAAAAGAAACGATTTCTACAGACGTTTTTTGGGAGTCGTCAGCTCATTAATGTCGAGGAAATGGGCTGTCCGTCATTAAACAGGTTTAAAGGAAACCGGTTTCCCTATTGTGAAACACACCTTAAGGGCGGGGCTTGTGCTCTAAACAATGCATACATTATTTTGACATTTTTTAAAAGTAGCTTCAAAACAATAAAATCATTTTTATACATTATTTTAAAGTTGAGACTAGATGTGTAAGGATGTGCAAGAAAACAAAATTAACCAAATTAAGTTTCATGAGGAAATTGACCAATTTATTGAACAATTTAAAGGACAGATAATTGGTCAGCATTTTCAATACCTTCTAAACACAAAAACTATGTTCATGAATCGAGGTGGTCATGACCTCAAAACTACGAATTATGGTGAACACTTTACATTTTGTAATCCAGAAATGACGTCGGAAACGTGCGCCTGCTTCTTCTATGCAAATCGCCGGAATCAAAGCAGAAAATTAATTTCTATGTATAACAAAAATGTTCGCAATATCAAAATAAATGAATAAATGTATTATTATGCTACAAAATAAACTTCTGACTTTTTATTTCGAGTTAAAATTACAGGTACGGAGAATGGAAAATATTTCCTTGACTGAGATATGTCGGCTACTTGCGAGCTGTTGCGCGGTCGTGATTTCATCGGATGGGGATAATTATATTTTAAATTTTTGTAACGAATAAGAAAAATAAATAAAATAAACTTTTTTAATTAACATTTAAAACAAAACCAAAACAAAAATGGCTGATGCTTTACATAACAATAACAATCCTGGGTCTAGTAACACAAATCCTGTCGCTAGTGAAATACGATATTGTGATGTCTGTAATCTAAATGTTGCTAAAATTAGTTGGTCGCATCACTTACTCACCAACTTGCATAAACAATTATCTGGCGCGCAAATAAGTGATAACTTGCGGTTTATAAGAAGTGCATTTCGGAATCGTATTGAAACTTATATAATCACAAATCACAATAAAGAGTGCTTGGATATCAAATTATTTCAACAATCAATCAAAGAACAAGTGATCACTCTACTCCAAGAAGCTCAAAAAAAACACATCAATATCAAATTTAATTTTGAACAATTCTGTAATTACGTTTTGATTAAAGAGAGTGAAAATCATTGTGAAATAAATCTAAAGTCATTTCAAACAAAAATGCAAGAATTAAATCCAACAACGAGTCAGACTGAAAGTCTAAATGAAATAATCAATAATTTAAATGACTATATAAAAAGTGAGATGAGCGAGTTTCAAGAACGAGACAGTGGTTAGTCCCTAATTGAAATGGTTCATTTAGAAGTTAATATAAATAAATATCAACTCATAAAGGGCTCAAATTTCATTAATTTGCCCAGAGAAATAGTAAGCAGAAAAGCCTGCATCAACGTGCAAAATAGAGACGAATATTGTTTTAAATGGGCATTAATATCGGCTTTTGTGAAACTTCCAGTTAATAAGAATCGACCCAATCAATATAAACGTAAAGGCATTTACAACATTAGGTCGGATATAATAAATATAAATAATAAATCGTTAAATTTTAGTGGGTTAAAATTCCCCACACCGGTCGACAGCATAAACATATTTGAAGAAAATAATCCTGAAATTAGTATAACTGTGTTGGGTGTAGACAGCGATGAAAAGACAATTATCGGCCCATATTATTTAACTAATAATAAAACTAGCAACGTCTTACACACTATATATCTACTACTTCTCGAGAAGGATGACAAATATCACTATGCTTGGATTAAAAATATTTCCAAGTAAGTATTAAATTAGAAAATTTAAAAAAAAATAAAAAATTATATATATTTCTTTGCTTTTCCATTAGATTACTTCGCAAACAAATAACTAAAAGTACGAGGAAGATTCATCTATGCAATGGCTGTTTTCTACATTTCGATGATAGCGACAAACTGGAACGACATATTATGGATTGTAATAGAATTATAGCTGAGATGCCCTCAAATGAAACAGCGATTTTAAGATTTAAAAATTTAAAAAATCAATTAGATGTTCCTTTTGTGGCATATGCTGATTTTGAGTGTATTTTAGAAGGGATGAATCTGAAAACTTCGGATAACATAAATTTAATTCAAAAGCACATACCGTATGCATATAGTTATTATATAAAGTGTTCATTTGACAATAGTTTGGATATATATCGAATATATTATGGTGAAGATTGTGCACCACATTTTGTTGAGAGCATATATAATGATTGTTTAGTGTTATATCAAAATCACTTAAGTGTAACGATTCCCTTGTATCCGCTATCAATGGAGCAACAAAAAATAATTGACTTAGAACAAAATTGTAGTATATGCGGTAATTTAATCACTGATCAATCTAAAAGAGTTCTAGACCATTGTCATTTAACAGGCAAATATAGAGGTGTAGCTCATAATAATTGCAATTTAAACTATAAATTAGCAAAATTTTTCCCAATATTTTTCCATAATCTCTCGGCATACGATGCTCATTTATTTGTGAAAGAATTATTTAAAATTCCTGGTGATATTTCTATAATTCCGCTAAACAAAGAGTTTTATATTTCGATGTCAAAGAAAATTTATATAAATCCCAATGAAATGTTAGAACTTCGATTTTTAGATTCATTTAGATTTATGCCTTCCAGTTTAGACAGCTTAGCCAGTTATTTAAAAGAAGAAAATCTAATCACAATAAAGTCATTTTTCACGGACCCGAACAAATTTCAAATGGTTAAACGTAAAGGCATATTTCCGTATAGCTATTTAAATTCAGTTGAACGCTTGTCAGATACACAATTACCGTTGCGCGAAAATTTTTATAATCAATTAACTGGTAGACACTGTTCTGAAGAGAGTTATCAGCACGCTCAAAACGTTTGGAATGCCTTCGAGTGCACAAATTTATTAGATTATTTATTGTTATATTTGAAGGTAGATGTGCTGTTGCTATGCGATGTTTTTGAGAATTTTAGAAAAGTATGTAAAAAAATCTATAATTTAGATCCTTGTCAATATTATACAACTCCTGGTCTATCATGGGATGCTATGTTGAAGACAACTAAAATTGAATTAGAACTACTCACAGATATTGATATGTATAATTTTATAATGAAAGGTATTAGAGGTGGTCTTGTTCAATGTAGTAAACGTCATTCTATTGCAAATAACAAATATCTAAATAACGATTACGACTGTGAGAAAGAATCAAAATATATTGTATACTTAGATGTTAATAATTTATATGGGTATGCTATGTCACAAGCTATTCCGTATAAAAATTTTAAATGGCTAGAAGAAACAGAAGAGGGAAATTTTGAAAATTTTGATTTAAACACGTGCGTAGATGATCAATCAATTGGTTATATTTTAGAGGTAGATTTGGAATACACCGAAAACTTACACAGCCAGCACAATGATTTACCATTTTGTCCGCAAAACAAAAAAAATGAAAATATGCAACAATCAAAATTGATTGCAGACTTGACAAACAAATATAATTATATAATTCACTATAGAATTTTGCAGCAATGTCTTCGACATGGACTGATTTTAAAGAAAATTCATCGAATATTACAATTTGATCAATCTGATTGGCTTAAAAAATATATTGATTGCAACAATCATCACAGAACATTGGCTGTTAATGATTTTGAAAAAAAAATTTTCAAACTGCTAAACAACGCAGTCTATGGCAAGACAATGGAGAATGTCGACAAGAGAAAATCAATTAAATTAGTGTCCAGGTGGGAGAGTGATGGTAAAAAATTGGGAGCTAGAGCACTTATCTCAAAATTTAATTTTAAGAATGTATTGCAATTAGCCGATGATTTCTTTGCAATTCAAATGAAAAAAGTGCATGTTGTTTATGATAAGCCTGTCTACATTGGCTTCACCGTTCTAGAATTATCAAAATTTAAAATGTACAATTTTCACTATGACTATATGAAGCCGAAATATCAAGAAAATATCAATTTAATGTATATGGATACTGATTCTTTTATATATGATATTAAGACTATAGATTTTTATGATGACATTCGTTTTGAAATTGATGAGCATTTCGATACTTCAGAATATGATAAGGATAATGTTTTTAAATTACCCTTGATAAACAAAAAAAAATTAGGTATGATGAAAGATGAGTGCAGGGGGGATATAATAAAAGAATTTATTGGACTCAGAGCTAAAATGTATTCAATACAAGTCTCTAATATAAATAATGCTGAAACAACGGAGATCAAAAAAATTAAAGGAGTAAAGGCGAGTGTGACCTCCAAATTAACTATTAACGATTTTCGAGATTGCTTGTATAAAAAAAATAAGCAAGTTGGAACAATGTACTTATTTAAATCGAAATTACATCAAATTTATACACAAGAGTATACAAAAGTCACCCTAAACTATTTAGATGATAAGCGTTATATAAAAGAGAATAATATAGACACACTTGCATGGGGACACAAAGATATGGCCTACTAAGTTAAGCTAAAAATAAAAAATATTGTCTTTTTTTTTTTTATACAAATATATTACATTTTATTTTTTCGAAATAAAAATTTTAAACATAAATGACCACAGTTATATGTATTGAATTTTTGTTCATTTCTATAGTTATATTCAATGGGTGGTTTTAAATATTTCACAATTTCAATGGGCGGTTGCAAATCACCAAAACTATCATAGTATTCTTTATAATTTCTATTCTTGAAATATGCTACCCAATGCGTGCCACTACCGCTTTCGTTATCTAAATTAATTATCCCACATTCGTTGGTCCATGGTTTCTTGGGGAGACGATCACGCATAAAAACACCACGAAAGTGTCTAAAATGCTGTTTACCAAAATCAATTAAATCAATATCGGTAAGTGCTTGTTTGGGTAGCATATTTATTAGTTTTTTGGTGAATATGGTTTATAAAATAGTCCATATCCTTTCTTATAAGGTTTCAGGAAAAGACCTTTTCCCATCGCAATTGATTCCATATAGCGGGTATGACGTGTCGCTTCGGCTAATTGTTCTTTACCATTTTTGACAGCGTTTATTGCTTTAGCAACAGCAGATCCACCACTGGCAAGACCACCAACTGCACCAAGTGCAGTCAATATTGGTATCAACGGTAGGAATCCCCAATTTTTGGTAATGGTATCACCCTCGGAATATTGGAGATATTATTCGCTAGACCTAGTCGACCTCGTCGACCTCGTCGACCTCATCCTCGTCCTCGTTGACCTCGATGAAAACTTGGTGGGATTGATTGTTGAGATATCTGAATTGCTTCATCGATACTCGTAGGATTTCTTCGTTTCAAAATTCGCTTCGTTTGACTCACAATGCTTGCGAATGATTTTTTTTTTGTTTGTCGATGACGTCGACGTTGTTTTTTTTTTTATTACTAGCTGGTTTCCTCTTACGTTGACGTCGACGAGATTTGTTTTTAGGCATACCTAGACCGAATTTAACTTTTGTTTTCATGGCGTTAGTCACAAACCAAGCAGCAGAACGTTCTTTTAGACCGCTATCTTTTGCTTTAAAACGTTCCCACGCTCGATTAGCTAATATATCATCGGCCTGATGACGATTTTTCAGGTCTTTGAATTGTGAATATGCAATATCGTGTTCTCGACACGCTGCATCTAGCGGATTAATCCCTTTGTCTCAACGTTTCAAACGCTCTGCTAGTTTTGTGCCTGGTCCACAAAATTGATATCCTGGCAAATGAAGTTCAATTGGTAGTGTGTTAATCAAGTTGTTAACGAGTCCACTACCTATTCGATACTGATATGAATTTAATTTATGTTTATGATTTATACGCATTATTGCATTTCCGTTTTTTGTTTATAACTATTCTGTTTCAATGGCAATCGTATATTAAACAAAAACGAAATATATACTCAAATATTTATAGTATTTTCATTAGTAGTTGTAAAAATTTGTTCAATAAAACAACCACAACAACAAGAACAACAACATCAACAATAGCAACAACAACAACAAAATGAGATTTATAAAACAAACCAGACAAATTAAAGTTCGAAATGTCGATCAAATTTGTGGTGAGGGGGAGAGGAGCGGAAAAATTACACATTTATTCAAAATCGTTGTATCAGCCAAAGTATCAATATTTAATGAAATTGATTAAACCAATAAAGGGGATACACATGTTCACGTTTTCAGACAAGAAAAAAGTCGTCAGTCCAGAAAGGGCTAGACCACACTCAATAATGATATTTGATGACGTAATCTGTGATAAGCAAACAGCAATAAGAGATTATTTCTGTATGGGTCGCCACAAACACATAGACTCCTTCTATCTATGCCAAACTTATACAAAAATACCAAAACACTTAATACGTGACAACGCTAATTTGATTATAATTTTTAAACAAGATGAAATGAATATTAAACATATTTACAATGATCATGTTATGGCGATATGACTTTTAAGCAATTTATAAAAATTTGTGAGGAATGCTGGAAGCAAAAATATGAATTTGTTCTCATAAGTAAAGATAATGATATTGATAAAGGACGATATAGAAAAGGATTCGATAGTTTTATACGTCTATAATCATCATCATCATCTCTCGATCAGCTCTGGATCAGCTCGGCATCAGCTTTGGATCAGCTCGGCATCAGCTCTGGATCAGCTCTGGATCAGCTCTGGATCAGCTTTGGATCAGCTTTGGATCAGTTATATATATATATATATAATATCATATATTTTACTAGTAAATAATTGGTTTTTAAACAAATAACAACAACAACAACAGCAGCAATGGTGAAATCAAAAAATAAGTCTAAAGTGTTGGATGATCTGGTTCAAACCAGATTGTTGTTGACACAGAAATTGAAGAGCATGAAGTCGAATGAAATGGATCGAATTAATATGCTGGAAAATACTTTTAAACCAATCACAAAACCTTTGAATGTGATTGCGGAAAATTTTCTAAAAAAGAACAAGAAGGCAAATAAATACAACGTTAAGAATCCGACTAACCCGAACAACAGCAACAACAATAATAAGCGTGAACTGATAAAATATGATGATCATCAGCATCGGGGGCATCGAGAAGGAGAACAACAACAGCAACAGCAGCAGCAGCAACAACATCTTGAAATGGTTAAACACAAAAGACGATACTCTCCAAAGAGGGTTATGCGAAGAATACTAGACACCGACAACACAAACAACGATTTGGGGATAAAAGTGGGAAAATTTAAATCCTATAATGCAAACAGAAGGAAAAGAAGACCTTATCAACGAAGAAACATCCAGCATGAGGATGCTGCTGCTGCTGCTAATGCTGATGATGATGATGATGATGCTAATGTGTTTGATATGGAATTTAATCGTCCGCAAATAACGAGTTTTCCAATAATCAACAACAACAACAACAACCCACCCGACTTGATAGATACTTCCAACGATATCCAATCAGACTATACTTCATTTTTGGATAGTCAAAGAGCAAAATACTCTAATTTATTAGAAAAAAACAGTCCTGCACACACACAAAACGGCAACGACGACGACGACCACAATGCAGTAGTTAGTAGTAGTACATCTGCTGCTCTCCCTCTCCCTCTCCCTCCTGCTCCCCCTGCCCCCCCAGTTCTCCCTGCTGCTGCTGCTGCTGCTGATGATGATTATGACTTAAAATTAAGTCTTTTTAAAAATCTCAAACGTAATGCTAACATTGAGAATTTATCTTTAGCAGCAGCACTCCAGCCTAATAACAAGAGATACAAATTACCTTTTAATCTGCTACAAAGAGATTCTATGCTTGAAAAAAGTTGTAAGGTCAATGGTCCCAAATTTAATAGATTTAAAAAAACAGCACAGACATCGTCGTCGTCAGTGTTTGCAATTACTACTCCGTAGCAACGAGATGAATACAAATACTGCTATGCTATTGCTATCGCTCCCTTTTTGACGAGAGCCGTAGCAGAGCCATAGCAGGACAACGAGAAAGTATGTGCTCTGCTCTGGTAGCAGTTTTGTCGCTTGAGAAACTGTAGCAATAGCGGTAGCAGAAAATAAAGTTCTGTGCTCTGTGTAGCAGTAACGGTAGCAAAAAGTTTGTAGCGAGATGAGAGCCGAGCACATGCTATTTATTCATGTGCTACGGCTCTCGCTTGTGTCAATTATGTTGCGCATATTAGTTGAGTTTAGCACATGGAACGGATTCTCAACGTTGTATTTATTTGCCTTCTTGTTCTTTTTTAGAAAATTTTCCGCAATCACATTCAAAGGTTTTGTGATTGGTTTAAAAGTATTTTCCAGCATATTAATTCGATCCATTTCATTCGACCTCATGCTCTTCAATTTCTGTGTCAACAACAATCTGGTTTGAACCAAATCATCCAACACTTTATACTTATTTTTTGATTTCACCATTGCTGCTGTTGTTGTTGTTGTTGTTTGTTTAAAAACCAATTATTTACTAGTAAAATATATGATATTATATATATATATATATAACTGATCCAAAGCTGATCCAAAGCTGATCCAGAGCTGATCCAGAGCTGATCCAGAGCTGATGCCGAGCTGATCCAAAGCTGATGCCGAGCTGATCCAGAGCTGATCGAGTGATGATAATGATGATTATAGATGTATAAAACTATCGAATCCTTTTCTATATCGTCCTTTATCAATATCATTATCTTTACTTATAAGAACAAATTCATATTTTTGCTTCCAGCATTCCTCACAAATTTTTATAAATTGCTTAAAAGTCATATCGCCATAACATGATCATTGTAAATATGTTTAATATTCATTTCATCTTGTTTAAAAATTATAATCAAATTAGCGTTGTCACGTATTAAGTGTTTTGGTATTTTTGTATAAGTTTGGCATAGATAGAAGGAATCTATGTGTTTGTGGCGACCCATACAGAAATAATCTCTTATTGCTGTTTGCTTATCACAGATTACGTCATCAAATATCATTATTGAGTGTGGTCTAGCCCTTTCTGGACTGACGACTTTTTTCTTGTCTGAAAACGTGAACATGTGTATCCCCTTTATTGGTTTAATCAATTTCATTAAATATTGATACTTTGGCTGAAACAACGATTTTGAATAAATGTATATATTTTGAAATTTAAGTCGATTGGGACTTTCGATCAAACTTATCATTACGTTTGTCTTTCCACAATTAGATGGTCCCACAATTAGAGCGCGTATCGAATTCGGTAACAATGGGCTATGTGTAATTTTTCCGCTCCTCTCCCCCTCACCACAAATTTGATCGACATTTCGAACTTTAATTTGTCTGGTTTGTTTTATAAATCTCATTTTGTTGTTGTTGTTGCTATTGTTGATGTTGTTGTTCTTGTTGTTGTGGTTGTTTTATTGAACAAATTTTTACAACTACTAATGAAAATACTATAAATATTTGAGTATATATTTCGTTTTTGTTTAATATACGATTGTCATTGAAACAGAATAGTCATAAACAAAAAACAGAAATGCAATAATGCGTATGAATCATAAACATAAATTAAATTCATATCAGTATCGAATACGTAGTGGACTCGTTAACAACTTGATTAACACACTACCAATTGAACTTCATTTGCCAGGATATCAATTTTGTGGACCAGGCACAAAACTAGCAGAGCGTTTGAAACGTGGAGACAAAGGGATTAATCCGCTAGATGCAGCGTGTCGAGAACACGATATTGCATATTCACAATTCAAAGACCTGAAAAATCGTCATCAGGCCGATGATATATTAGCTAATAGAGCGTGGGAACGTTTTAAAGCAAAAGATAGCAGTCTAAAAGAACGTTCTGCTGCTTGGTTTGTGACTAACGCCATGAAAACAAAAGTTAAATTCGGTCTAGGTATGCCTAAAAACAAATCTCGTCGACGTCAACGTAAGAGGAAACCAGCTAGTAATAAAAAAAAAAAACAACGACATCGACAAACAAAAAAAAAATCATTCGCAAGCATTGTGAGTCAAACGAAGCGAATTTTGAAACGAAGAAATCCTACGAGTATCGATGAAGCAATTCAGATATCTCAACAATCAATCCCACCAAGTTTTCATCGAGGTCAACGAGGACGAGGTCGACGAGGTCGACTAGGTCTAGTGAATAATATCTCCAATATTCCGAGGGTGATACCATTACCAAAAATTGGGGGATTCCTACCGTTGATACCAATATTGACTGCACTTGGTGCAGTTGGTGGTCTTGCCAGTGGTGGATCTGCTGTTGCTAAAGCAATAAACGCTGTCAAAAATGGTAAAGAACAATTAGCCGAAGCGACACGTCATACCCGCTATATGGAATCAATTGCGATGGGAAAAGGTCTTTTCCTGAAACCTTATAAGAAAGGATATGGACTATTTTATAAACCATATTCACCAAAAAACTAATAAATATGCTACCCAAACAAGCACTTACCGATATTGATTTAATTGATTTTGGTAAACAGCATTTTAGACACTTTTGTGGTGTTTTTATGCGTGATCGTCTCCCCAAGAAACCATGGACCAACGAATGTGGGATAATTAATTTAGATAACGAAAGCGGTAGTGGCACGCATTGGGTAGCATATTTCAAGAATAGAAATTATAAAGAATACTATGATAGTTTTGGTGATTTGCAACCGCCCATTGAAATTGTGAAATATTTAAAACCACCCATTGAATATAACTATAGAAATGAACAAAAATTCAATACATATAACTGTGGTCATTTATGTTTAAAATTTTTATTTCGAAAAAATAAAATGTAATATATTTGTATAAAAAAAAAAAAAGACAATATTTTTTATTTTTAGCTTAACTTAGTAGGCCATATCTTTGTGTCCCCATGCAAGTGTGTCTATATTATTCTCTTTTATATAACGCTTATCATCTAAATAGTTTAGGGTGACTTTTGTATACTCTTGTGTATAAATTTGATGTAATTTCGATTTAAATAAGTACATTGTTCCAACTTGCTTATTTTTTTATACAAGCAATCTCGAAAATCGTTAATAGTTAATTTGGAGGTCACACTCGCCTTTACTCCTTTAATTTTTTTGATCTCCGTTGTTTCAGCATTATTTATATTAGAGACTTGTATTGAATACATTTTAGCTCTGAGTCCAATAAATTCTTTTATTATATCCCCCCTGCACTCATCTTTCATCATACCTAATTTTTTTTTGTTTATCAAGGGTAATTTAAAAACATTATCCTTATCATATTCTGAAGTATCGAAATGCTCATCAATTTCAAAACGAATGTCATCATAAAAATCTATAGTCTTAATATCATATATAAAAGAATCAGTATCCATATACATTAAATTGATATTTTCTTGATATTTCGGCTTCATATAGTCATAGTGAAAATTGTACATTTTAAATTTTGATAATTCTAGAACGGTGAAGCCAATGTAGACAGGCTTATCATAAACAACATGCACTTTTTTCATTTGAATTGCAAAGAAATCATCGGCTAATTGCAATACATTCTTAAAATTAAATTTTGAGATAAGTGCTCTAGCTCCCAATTTTTTACCATCACTCTCCCACCTGGACACTAATTTAATTGATTTTCTCTTGTCGACATTCTCCATTGTCTTGCCATAGACTGCGTTGTTTAGCAGTTTGAAAATTTTTTTTTCAAAATCATTAACAGCCAATGTTCTGTGATGATTGTTGCAATCAATATATTTTTTAAGCCAATCAGATTGGTCAAATTGTAATATTCGATGAATTTTCTTTAAAATCAGTCCATGTCGAAGACATTGCTGCAAAATTCTATAGTGAATTATATAATTATATTTGTTTGTCAAGTCTGCAATCAATTTTGATTGTTGCATATTTTCATTTTTTTTGTTTTGCGGACAAAATGGTAAATCATTGTGCTGGCTGTGTAAGTTTTCGGTGTATTCCAAATCTACCTCTAAAATATAACCAATTGATTGATCATCTACGCACGTGTTTAAATCAAAATTTTCAAAATTTCCCTCTTCTGTTTCTTCTAGCCATTTAAAATTTTTATACGGAATAGCTTGTGACATAGCATACCCATATAAATTATTAACATCTAAGTATACAATATATTTTGATTCTTTCTCACAGTCGTAATCGTTATTTAGATATTTGTTATTTGCAATAGAATGACGTTTACTACATTGAACAAGACCACCTCTAATACCTTTCATTATAAAATTATACATATCAATATCTGTGAGTAGTTCTAATTCAATTTTAGTTGTCTTCAACATAGCATCCCATGATAGACCAGGAGTTGTATAATATTGACAAGGATCTAAATTATAGATTTTTTTACATACTTTTCTAAAATTCTCAAAAACATCGCAAAGCAACAGCACATCTACCTTCAAATATAACAATAAATAATCTAATAAATTTGTGCACTCGAAGGCATTCCAAACGTTTTGAGCGTGCTGATAACTCTCTTCAGAACAGTGTCTACCAGTTAATTGATTATAAAAATTTTCGCGCAACGGTAATTGTGTATCTGACAAGCGTTCAACTGAATTTAAATAGCTATACGGAAATATGCCTTTACGTTTAACCATTTGAAATTTGTTCGGGTCCGTGAAAAATGACTTTATTGTGATTAGATTTTCTTCTTTTAAATAACTGGCTAAGCTGTCTAAACTGGAAGGCATAAATCTAAATGAATCTAAAAATCGAAGTTCTAACATTTCATTGGGATTTATATAAATTTTCTTTGACATCGAAATATAAAACTCTTTGTTTAGCGGAATTATAGAAATATCACCAGGAATTTGAATTAATTCTTTCACAAATAAATGAGCATCGTATGCCGAGAGATTATGGAAAAATATTGGGAAAAATTTTGATAATTTATAGTTTAAATTGCAATTATAATGAGCTACACCTCTATATTTGCCTGTTAAGTGACAATGGTCTAGAACTCTTTTAGATTGATCAGTGATTAAATTACCGCATATACTACAATTTTGTTCTAAGTCAATTATTTTTTGTTGCTCCATTGATAGCGGATACAAGGGAATCGATACACTTAAGTGATTTTGATATAACACTAAACAATCATTATATATGCTCTCAACAAAATGTGCTGCGCAATCTTCACCATAATATATTCGATATATATCAAAACTATTGTCAAATGAACACTTTATATAATAACTATATGCATACGGTATGTGCTTTTGAATTAAATTTATGTTATCCGAAGTTTTCAGATTCATCCCTTCTAAAATACACTCAAAATCAGCATATGCCACAAAAGGAACATCTAATTGATTTTTTAAATTTTTAAATCTTAAAATCGCTGTTTCATTTGAGGGCATCTCAGCTATAATTCTATTACAATCCATAATATGTCGTTCCAGTTTGTCGCTATCATCGAAATGTAGAAAACAGCCATTGCATAGATGAATCTTCCTCGTACTTTTAGTTATTTGTTTGCGAAGTAATCTAATGGAAAAGCAAAGAAATATATATAATTTTTTTTTTTTTTTTAAATTTTCTAATTTAATACTTACTTGGAAATATTTTTAATCCAAGCATAGTGATATTTGTCATCCTTCTCGAGAAGTAGTAGATATATAGTGTGTAAGACGTTGCTAGTTTTATTATTAGTTAAATAATATGGGCCGATAATTGTCTTTTCATCGCTGTCTACACCCAACACAGTTATACTAATTTCAGGATTATTTTCTTCAAATATGTTTATGCTGTCGACCGGTGTGGGGAATTTTAACCCACTAAAATTTAACGATTTATTATTTATATTTATTATATCCGACCTAATGTTGTAAATGCCTTTACGTTTATATTGATTGGGTCGATTCTTATTAACTGGAAGTTTCACAAAAGCCGATATTAATGCCCATTTAAAACAATATTCGTCTCTATTTTGCACGTTGATGCAGGCTTTTCTGCTTACTATTTCTCTGGGCAAATTAATGAAATTTGAGCCCTTTATGAGTTGATATTTATTTATATTAACTTCTAAATGAACCATTTCAATTAGGGACCAACCACTGTCTCGTTCTTGAAACTCGCTCATCTCACTTTTTATATAGTCATTTAAATTATTGATTATTTCATTTAGACTTTCAGTCTGACTCGTTGTTGGATTTAAGGCTTGCATTTTTGTTTGAAATGACTTTAGATTTATTTCACAACTATTTTCACTCTCTTTAATCAAAACATAATTACAGAATTGTTCAAAATTAAATTTGATATTGATGTGTTTTTTTGAGCTTCTTGGAGTATTGTGATCACTTGTTCTTTGATTGATTGTTGAAATAATTTGATATCCAAGCACTCTTTATTGTGATTTGTGATTATATAAGTTTCAATACGATTCCGAAATGCACTTCTTATAAACCGCAAGTTATCACTTATTTGCGCGCCAGATAATTGTTTATGCAAGTTGGTGCGTAAGTGATGCGACCAACTAATTTTAGCAACATTTAGATTACAGACATCACAATATCGTATTTCACTAGCGACAGGATTTGTGTTACTAGACCCAGGATTTTTATTGTTATGTAAAGCATCAGCCATTTTTGTTTTGTTTTAAATGTTAATTAAAAAAGTTTATTTTATTTATTTTTCTTATTCGTTACAAAAATTTAAAATATAATTATCCCCATCCGATCTAAGTTTGACTAGCTTGTAGCCCCCCGTCGCCATGTGCTCCACAGCGTTCGCTGACAGCGTACTAAACCGTTCTGGTAAGAACACCACAAAATCTTCAAATGTAAGCATTATTTTATCGCCGTAGCGTGTCCGCTTCACTTCAGCGTTCTGTATCACAATCGGTGTGTTAAACGGGAGAGCCTTAACACTTTTAATTGGGGGTAGAGAGACGGCCCCAAGCTCGTTAAACTGTTCTCAAAAGTCAGACATGTTGCTGTTGCTGCTGCTGCTGATGATAATGCTGATGATGAAGGATTCTTCAAATAGTGCGAGTGACTTCTTGCTCTGAATTTGACTCCTGCTTTCTGAATTACTCCAGTACTCTACATCTCATATTTATACCAGTTTGCGCGACGAACAAATCTGAAAAGAAAGAGAGATAAGTACTTATGTATATTTAAATAAAATAAATACTTGTGGTAAGTGAGATAACAACAATATATATAAATATACACACAACAATGTTTCACGATAACAATATATATATACATACATAGCTTTTAAACGAGAGTGAGAGATCAAGTGGGAGGGGGAGTGGGAGGGGAGGGCGGAGTGGGCGCTATCGCAAACGAGAGTGAGAGTCCGAGGACAAGCGGGAGGGGAAGTGAGCGCAACCCCCCAGAGGGTCAAGCCTCAGGACAAGCGGGAGGGGAAGTGGGAGGGGAAGTGAGCGCAACCCCCCAGAGAGTCAAGCCCCAGGACAAGCGGGAGGGGTAGTGGGAGGGGAAGTGAGCGCAACCCCCCAGAGAGTCAAGCCCCAGGACAAGCGGGAGGGGAAGGGGGAGGGGGAGTTAGCGCGGCCCCAGAAACTTCCACAACAACAACTTCCGCTCGCGATAAGCGCCCCCGCACCAGCGATAAAAAAGTGATCCAGAACATACAAACCCCCCATCGATCCAGAACATACAAACCCCCCATTGATGCAGAACATACAAATCCACCCTACTCAGCTGGTAAGTTGAAACGCCACTTTATAGCTTTGTAATGTATTGTAATTTCATTAAAGTCGATTTTCCTGGGCTTTTCCTGTACTATTTTCTCTGTGGCTTTGAAGTTGTTTCCGTTGTCGAAGAAAATTGCTTTCGCAGTTCCACGGAGCGCCATAAAATTTTAGTTTATATGCTACTTCTATGTTTACAGTAGGGCGGTCCATATTTGTATGGAAATTTTAAAGGTCTTACTCCCGTCCACCAGTAAGGTGCGCATTGAGGAATTTATAGTACACCAAACGAAATTTATTGAAAAGAACGCGTTATAGTGTTTCAAAGTATAAAACTCATGCGGACTGTTGAAGTTGATCAAATATATTATTTTCATTTAGGTGGCCCTGACTTGGATGGAAAGTCCGTTGTGTCTAATTCTGACTTTAGTTTTCCCTTAAAAAGCATTTCCGTATATGTCGTCAATTTGTGTATTCACATTGACCGAAATTAGAGAATTCACAAAGTTGGGGAGGGAAAATCGATCTCTTTAAAAGGAGTTAATTCAGGTATATATGTTGTATGAGTAATTTTAAAAGAAACTTTGAGGACGTTTCGCAAAATCTAATACTCAACCAAAAAATGTTAGTTTATGAATAAATTTCTTGCACACTTTAAACAACCATGTGAGTGGTAAGAACAGGATTTTATTTTTTAGACTGCCCTAGTGTACAGCTCTAAGTAAAAGGAATGTATGTAGGACTCCTAATTGTTGGTCCTTGTGTCTGCCAACATGGGTCCAAAATAGTGCACCCCAGTATAGGTGAAGGGTCTTTCAAAGCATGCGAGTCTTTGAAATTTGGATATTCGACTCGCCCCACGAACAGTCCTGTACAAAACACTCAGACGTGCTATGTAGAATTGGCTTCGAGTTAAGTTGATTGTCGTCACTTATGATCTCTTTTGCATCTAGCTAGACACTTAGGGCAATGAATGGGCTGGACTTATCTATAGCCAAATTGGACATCAGGGCGCTGATTTCATTGGCTTGAGACTGTTTAAATATCCATGACTTTGCAGCATCTATGATTTCAGAGTTGAGTGTATTTGGTAGCGCTCTTCCGCTGAATTTTGCTCGCAGCCGTTGGATATAAAGGATAAAG
Organism: Drosophila subpulchrella; assembly: GCF_014743375.2. Taxonomy (NCBI): domain Eukaryota; kingdom Metazoa; phylum Arthropoda; class Insecta; order Diptera; family Drosophilidae; genus Drosophila; species Drosophila subpulchrella. Next base: position 327,265 of record NW_023665641.1, read on the forward strand.
GTCGCTACAGCTCTTTATAGACGTTTGTAATCGTCAATTATCAATATACCTCGTAATTTGCATATTTTCTTATTTTATATCCGATTGATACCAAATTTTTTATTTCGTTCCAATATTACAAAATTGAATGCATATTCAAAATTTGCAAAATATATGCAATATATGCAAAATATTCAAAAAATATGCATATTTTCTTATTTTATATCCGATTGATACCAAATTTTGTATTTCGTCCCAATATTACTAAATTGAATGCATATTCAAAATTTGCAAAATATATGCAATATATGCAAAATATTCAAAATATTTGCAAAATTTATGCAAAATATAAAAAAAATTTATGCAATCAAACTTCAGAAAAAAATTCTAGTTAAGAAATATTATTAAATTGTATTGTGCCGGCGACACACGCTAAGTAACATTACCTACATACATGTATGTGTCAAATGATTATTACTTTGTTCATGTGACTTGTGAGTTTTTGAGCGTTAAATAAGTGAAATTTTGTGAAATGGCAAAAATACATAAATACTAAAGAAATTTTTTGGATTAATGGCTTAGAAGCCTTCCCGAAAAGTGATTTAAAATTGATGGCAATAACGTAATTTGTACAAATTGCGAAAAAGAGGTAACATTTAAAATCGGTTCTATGCCTGAATGTTAGAGTTTGACTATATAATAATGGGTTTCTTATTTAGATTAAATGCGAAAATAAATTTCAAATGCAACAGTACGTCCGGAAACATTTCAAAAAATTATTTCAAAACGGATTTATGCGGAGCGTTGGATGTCGGAAACATTCCGTGGAATGTGCTCCATTACGAATTAAAAAAAAAACAAGAAAGGAAGTTAGCTTCGGCAAGCCCAAGCTTATATACCCTTGCAGCTATATTTATTAAATTTAAAAACACAAAAAATGATATTCCCAATAGTATAAGATAATATGTCAAAAAACACCGAAGCTATAGTTTGTTTCATATTATTTTCCTACCAATTTTCCGATCGTTCCTATTACAGCTATATGATATAGTCGTCCGATTTTGATAAAATTAAATTCGATATTCAGAACTAATTAAAAAATGTTATTTCCAAGCGTTGGAGGTTATATGTTGAAAAACACCGAATCTATAATTTGTTTCCTATTATTTTTCCACCAAATTTCCGATCGTTCCTATAGCAGCTATATGATGTAGTCGTCCGATTTTGATAAAACTTAATTCGAAATTAAAAACTAATTAAAAAAGATGTTATTTCCAAGCTTAGGAGGTTTTATGTTAAAAAAATATTGATAAAATTTAATTCGAAATTCAGAATGAATTAAAAAATTTTATTTCCAAGCGTAGGAGGTTATATGTTAAAAAACACCGAAGTTATAATTTGTTTCATATTATTTTCCCACCGATTTTACGATCGTTCCTATAGCAGCTATATGATATAGTCGTCCGATTTTGATAAAATTTAATTCGAAATTCAGAACTAATTAAAAAATGTTATTTCCAAGCGTAGAAGGTTATATGTTAAGGAACACCGAAGCTATAATTTGTTTCATATTATTTCCCCACCAATTTTACGATCGTATCTATGGCAGCTATATGATATAGTCGTCCGATTTTGATAAAATTAAATTCGAAATTCAGAACTAATTAAAAAATGTTATTTCCAAGCGTAGGAGGTTATATGTTAAGGAACACCGAAGCTATAATTTGTTTCATATTATTTTTCCACCAATTTTACGATCGTTCCTATGGCAGCTATATGATATAGTCTTCCGATTTTGATAAAATTTAATTCGAAATTCAAAACTAATTAAAAAATGTTATTTCCAAGGAAAGGAGGTAATAAGTTAAAAAACCCCAAAGATATAATTTCTTAACATTTTTTTTTCCGATTATTCTTATGGGAGCTATAAGATATAGTTGTCCGATCCGGCTGGTTCCGACTTATATACTACCTGCAAAAGATATAAGACTTTTATGAAAGTTTCAGCCCGATAGTTTTAAAACTGAAAGACTAGTTTGCGTAGAAACGGACGGACAGACGGACATGGCTAGATCGACTCGTCTAGTGATGCTGATCAAGAATATATATACTTTATGGGGTCGGAAACGTCTCCTTCACTGCGTTGCAAACTTCTGACTGAAATCATTATACCCTCTGCAAGGGTATAACAAGGAAGAACGCTATAGTCGAGTACCTCGACTATCAGATACCCGTTACTCAGCTAAAGGGACCAAAGGAAAATGGAGATATGCAAGCAGCAAAGCGAGATTGAAATGCGCCACCTACCGGCGGTAGACAGATTTAAGCGTTATGGGCGTTAGAGTGGGCGTGGCAAATTTCTTTGGATCAATCGATAGGTATTGACGGGACCAATACATTTCAGTTAAAATTTTTTATCAAGCATATAAATTGTGGGCGCCACAGGTTTGGGCGGTTTGTGGTCGTTAAAGTGGGCGTGGCAAATACATTTCAGTTAAAATTTTTATTCTAGCATCAAAACTGTAGGTGCCTCAGTTTTGGACGGTTTGTGGGCGTTAGAGTGGGCGTGGCACTCTGCTGAAACAAACTTGCGCTGCGCAGGAATCTCAGGAATCTGCATGCCTAATCCCAGTATTGTAGCTCTTATAGTTTCCGAGATCTCAGCGTTCATACGGACGGACGGACAGACGGTCAGACGGACATGGCTAGATCGACTCGGCTAGTGATCCTGATCAAGAATATATATACTTTATGGGGTCGGAAACGCTTCCTTCTGCCTGTTACATACTTTCCGACGAATCTAGTATACCCTTTTACTCTACGAGTAACGGGTATAAATACACTGGTTAACAAATTCCAGATGAAAGCTTTCAGAAAAGGACCTATTTAGACAAATGCTACAAGCAATCAATAAAAAAATCCACGACGTTATTGAAGACGAAAGCGTTTGGATATCTGTTAACGAAACTACTGATACACAGGGCCGATATGTCGCTAATTTGAAAATAAGAGTGTTAAACGAAAATTAAAATGCTAACTATTTTTAGTGGCATATAAGCAGTTGGAAGGGGTCAACAATGCTACAATTTCTAGATTTGTGAACGACAACATTCGTTTATTATGGCCACACGGAAATGATGCAAAAGTTGTACTCCTCTTAACAGACGCAGCTGCGTACATACATCAAAGCTGGTAAAAATTAAAAAAACATTCTATCCCAATCTCATACACTTGGCAAAATCAATGAATTTATTTAAGGAAGCTAAAAAATATTGTAAAAATTATTTCAGGAGATTTTGGAAAAGAGTTAAACCAAAAATTAGAAATGATTTTGAACAGAAATGAAGACTTTCACTTTACCTTAATTTTACACTTTAATGGGGAAATGTCTGAACTTGGACCAGTAAAAAATAAAAAACATTGCAAATTATAAATATGCTCGTGTGACGTTGCATTTCGGCCTGGAAGATGGTTAATGATAAACTTCAATGCCATACAAATTGTAATTTAGAAAAGTTCTGATTGTTTATTGCAATAAATATTATTTTTAAGTACCTTTTAATACATGTTTAAACAATTATTAAAGACAAACAAGTTAACAATTATTAATTAAATTACAATCTATTTACCCCCACAAGAATCGCTTCTATTAAATATTTTGAATTGTGTTCATCATAGGCGTATTTTGCATTTATTTTGTTTATATTTTGAATATTTAGCATATTTGCATATATTTTGCATATCTTATGCATATGCTTCTTATGCAAATATTAAAAAAAATATACATGCCGCTTTTGACTCTCTATTTATTGATGCGCCACAGGTTTGGGCGGCTTGTGGGCGTTCGAGTGGGCGTGGCATATTCGCGTAACAATCTTGCGCTGCGTACAAGGCTATGGAATCTAAATCTGAGATCCCAATTCTCCCTTTGATAGTTTCCGAGATATCCACGTTAATATTTACAATTTTTTGAAGTTTGTGGGCGGTTTGTGGTCGTTAAAGTGGGCGTGGCAAATACATTTCAGTTAAAATTTTTATTCTAGCATCAAAACTGTAGGTGCCTCAGTTTGGACGGTTTGTGGGCGTTAGAGTGGGCGTGGCACTCTGCTGAAACAAACTTGCGCTGCGCAGGAATCTGCATGCCTAATCCCAGTATTGTAGCTCCTATAGTTTCCGAGATCTCAGCGTTCATACGGACGGACGGACAGACGGTCAGACGGACATGGCTAGATCGACTCGGCTAGTGATCCTGATCAAGAATATATATACTTTATGGGGTCGGAAACGCTTCCTTCTGCCTGTTACATACTTTCCGACGAATCTAGTATACCCTTTTACTCTACGAGTAACAGGTATAAATACACTGGTTAACAAATTCCAGATGAAAGCTTTCAGAAAAGGACCTATTTAGACAAATGCTACAAGCAATCAATAAAAAAATCCACGACGTTATTGAAGACGAAAGCGTTTGGATATCTGTTAACGAAACTACTGATACACAGGGCCGATATGTCGCTAATTTGAAAATAAGAGTGTTAAACGAAAATTAAAATGCTAACTATTTTTAGTGGCATATAAGCAGTTGGAAGGGGTCAACAATGCTACAATTTCTAGATTTGTGAACGACAACATTCGTTTATTATGGCCACACGGAAATGATGCAAAAGTTGTACTCCTCTTAACAGACGCAGCTGCGTACATACATCAAAGCTGGTAAAAATTAAAAAAACATTCTATCCCAATCTCATACACTTGGCAAAATCAATGAATTTATTTAAGGAAGCTAAAAAATATTGTAAAAATTATTTCAGGAGATTTTGGAAAAGAGTTAAACCAAAAATTAGAAATGATTTTGAACAGAAATGAAGACTTTCACTTTACCTTAATTTTACACTTTAATGGGAAAATGTCTGAACTTGGACCAGTAAAAAATAAAAAACATTGCAAATTATAAATATGCTCGTGTGACGTTGCATTTCGGCCTGGAAGATGGTTAATGATAAACTTCAATGCCATACAAATTGTAATTTAGAAAAGTTCTGATTGTTTATTGCAATAAATATTATTTTTAAGTACCTTTTAATACATGTTTAAACAATTATTAAAGACAAACAAGTTAACAATTATTAATTAAATTACAATCTATTTACCCCCACAAGAATCGCTTCTATTAAATATTTTGAATTGTGTTCATCATAGGCGTATTTTGCATTTATTTTGTTTATATTTTGAATATTTAGCATATTTGCATATATTTTGCATATCTTATGCATATGCTTCTTATGCAAATATGAAAAAAAATATGCATGTCGCTTTTGACTCTCTATTTATTGATGCGAATTTTGGTGTTATGGGAATTCAAATATCTTAATTCCATAAAAATATGCAAAAATGCAAATTCCGAGGTCTAATAATCAATCACCACATGCAGCAAGTAAGCTGTTTTCACTAATACGCCTCCAGGCCGCTATTGGCGCTAAAGGCTAGTAGGCGCTATGTGGCTCTAGGTTACTGTGTGTTAAGAATCCATATCCCTGTTCAATATACCTTTCTGCAGAAAAACGAGCCTTCAACTAAATTTTGTCCAAGTGTCGACGTTTTGTTGAAAATGATTTCGGGCAGTGGAAAGCTCGATTTCGGAGAATCGGAAGGGGCCTCGACAATCATATCACAAGAACAAACAATTTGATATTATGCTGCTGCATACCCCACAATTTCTTAGGTAAGAGCAACAGCGATATTTAATCAAGATAGACAATGGGATTCGGAGAAGTACGCGAGCAACTTGAAATTGTGGTGTGGACGGAAAATCAGAACGGATAAGCCGAAGCTATTCTTCAACCACTTGCAGTGCATTTTAATGATCAAGCCCAGACATCTAGATATAGAATTGTTGTGCGTAATTTTATTTCTTATTTCGTATTAAACCTAATGAAAAACATATAAAACATATAAAGAAAACATGATGAGTATCGCAAAAGTCAAATTTGGTCTTATTATCTTTTGTCCTAGCTGAAATTGTAATACTCTTTTGTCTTAAGTAAAAACGCAAAAACTGGTGATTGCAGAGAAATTCGGGATTTATTTAATGACGAAAGGGAGTGTGCGCAATGACTCTCATATAACAACTCAACTTAAATTTAATTTTACATTTCCCTCAAGCCTATCTTAACTAGGGGCGAGAGCAAAGAAAGCTTTATTACAACAAATTTCAAAAATAAAACGAGCATCAAGCAAAAACGACGGCCCAGCGAACCAAAAGGAAGCTGTAAGTTCCTCAACGTCACATCCCCGTGACACGATGTCCGCTGGGTTTACTTTCGTAGGGACATGTCGCCGAATTGCATTTTCCGACTACTCTTGAATCTCTGCAACTCGGCTTGAGAGAAAAACCGACAATGACGACGGATGCGTTTTGATCCAATGCAGAGTGATCTCCGAGTCCGTCCATAGGAACACTTTTGTAATCGGTAAATTCAGCAATGGTCTTACTCGATTGTAAAAATCCGCTAGAAGGTAAGCTGCGCACAACTCAAGGCGAGGCAAAGTTTCCGTCTTGAGGGGAGCTACTTTGGATTTTGCTGTCAATAAAGATACTTTTAAAGCTTCAGCTCGCATGGAAGCGTCAGCGAAACCATTTATTTCTGCCGGGACTTTGACGTCTGTATGAACGAATCGCGATACCTTGATTTTGGGCAGCTGCATCATCGTTCCCTTGAAAGCTTCCCAAGATGTCTACAGTTGCATCGGCAGCGACTCGTCCCAGTCTAACTTTTGAATCCACAGTTTCTGCAACAACATTTTTGCCCTTGTCACTAGAGGACACAATAGGTCAAGCGGATCGAAAAGTCGGGCAGTCACCGACAATATGTTTCGTTTTGTCGCAAGAAGATAAAGGAAAGAGTCATCCAACCAAAATTGAAAGTAATCTTAGTTACGTCTGAGTCTGTCGTCAGCGGCATGACAGCGCTTTCAGACGCGGACAACTCTGGGCAGTTAGAAAATCACTTTGCCAATTCAAGTACTGCCTCTTGCAATACTTGAGAAACTTCGTCTCGAAGGCTTAACAGGTCCTCAACGCATCTGACGCGAGTCAACAAATCGCCAACATAAAAGTCATTCTGATTAACCTTGGCGGCTTTTGGGTACGAATCTTGCGCAATCTCTCCAAGCCGCATTAAACAACAGATTTCCAGATAGGGTGCTGGCGATTTTCCATAAGTCACGGTGTTCAGCTTGAAGATTTTCAAAGACTCAAATGGATCTCGTCTCCATACTATGAGCTGAAAGTTCGGTCAGCTTCATCAACCAAAACTTGACGATACATCTTTTTTACGTCCGCTGCAAGCTCAAACTTGACAGTCTAAAACGAAGCAGCGTCGAATACAGCTCCTCTTGAATGATTGGGCCTCCCATCAAGATGTCATTCAACGCGACCAGCGTCGATGTACGGCTCGAGGCTTCGAAAACCACTTTCAACTTTGTTGAGGTGCTTTGAGGTCGCAGAACTGATTGGTGCAGAATGAAATACTGCGGACTGTCTGGAATTTTATTATCAGTGAAAAACATGTAACCCATGGCTACATATTCTTCCATGATTTCTAGATACATTTTTGTTAATGAAGGATTCGTGGACAATCTCCTTTCAAGCGACCAAAATCTACGTTTCGCAACTTTATATGATAAACCAAGAGTGTTTGGGTCAAATTTGAACGGCAGATGAACCGAAAATCTCCCGGACGACAGTCTTTGAGTATTTACAAACAAAGCTGCTGCTCAGGTGTATGGACCTTGGCCTTTGGCGACAAGTTCTCCACAGACCAGAATTTCTGCAGGGCTGTGTCGATTGACTCCAACACTTCTCCTTGGCAGCTGAGATGTACCATTTCCATTTTTCTTTCTGTGTCTTTTATTTTTTCTGAAGCAAATCTCCCCAACACTATCCAGCCGAGAACTGTTTTTGTAAAATGGGAAACTCAGGCCCTTGCTTTATTTGGACGACTGAAAACAGCTCAAAGAACGAGTCTGCGCCTATAGCATATATATTTTCTGGGGCTTGAAGAAGAATGAATCTGCCAATTTAATATTTTCAGGCACCCTTCAGCCGCTGGTGTTCACCGTTGGATCCGGATGATAACCAGAAATATTTTTTACAATGTTAAATTCGGACGACAACTGACTCCTACCCACTCGCGACTTGACTATCGTGTGTATTTTCTTGGTTGCTTGAGCGTTAGTTCCACCAATGCCTCGCAAGCTCAAACAAACGTCCTCTCTCTTAACCTTAAGTCTCTAAGCGAGCTCATCGGTCACAATATTTACTTGTGAACCAGAATCGAGCAACGCTCGAGCCAAAACTAACTCGTCACTTTTTGTTTGCATGCTCACGATGGCTGTGGCAAGAATAACTCTTTCCGATGCAGTCGCATGCAAAACATGGAAAGTGGATGGAGTAAATTTGAATGGGAAATTTTTGGCAACTTAAACAGGGTCGATATATTATAAAAGAAAATTAAACAATCATTATTGTACACCCGCCTTAGGCTAGCCAGGGCTTTTGGATAATTATCCGCGCTGACTTGAAATGCCCTCACTGTTCCTATCGTGACTAGCCAAACACGATATTAAGTGGTTACAATTTCCGATATCTTTGTCCACAATCGTTTCGAAAAGACTAAAAAAATTTTTAAATTCGGAATTCTTTGCGCTGAAGTTGGAAGAGCGACGCTCGGCAAACGGCATTGGGATGTGCACGTTGCCGGCCGAGCGGAATTGTCAACGCTTTTACGCCTTGCTTCTGCAATTATGGAAATTGACAACGATTTTGCTATTATGGCAGTCTCTCCTAACTCTTCGCGGTACACATCATCTCCATCTTTCCCTTCGATTTGATTTTGAATAAGCGAAGCATTTTTAATGTGCTTAGTTAGGATTTCCAATCGACATTCTACCCCAATCGTATTTAAAGAGAATCGACCGTCATTTAAATATCTTTACATTTGCTCTATACTCCTTCTCGTTGGTTTTCAACTCTTCGATTTCCTTGTTACCAGTTTCTGGTTTTGCCATTTTTATACCCTTGCAGAGGGTATAATGATTTCAGTCAGAAGTTTGCAAAGCAGTGAAGGAGACGTTTCCGACCCCATAAAGTATATATGTTCTTTATCAGCATCACTAGACGATCTAGCCATGTCCGTCTGTCCGTCTGTTTCTACGGAAACTAGTCTTTCAGTTTTAAAGCTGAAACTTTCCCAAAAGTCTTATTTCTTTTTCAGGTAGTACATAAGTCGGTACCAGCCGGATCGGACAACTATATCTTATAGCTCCCATCGGAATAATCGGAAAAAAAATTTTAAAAATGTATATCTTTGGTGTTTTTGAACATATAATCCTAAGCTTGGAAATAACATTTTTGAATTAGTTCTAAATTTCGACTATATCATATAGCTGCCATAGGAACGATCGGAAAATTGGTGGGAAAATAATATGAAACAAATTATAGCTTCGGTGTTTTTGGCATATTGTCTTATACTATTGGGAATATCATTTCTTGTATTTTTAAGAATTTAGAACTAAATTTAATAATTATGACTTCAAGGGTATACACACTTCGGCTTGCTGTTGTTAACTTCGTTTCTTGTTTTTAATGAGTTGAATAAATTTGAGGAATCCTATTATTTTAAGATTTCAGTCACAATAAGAACACCCATAGCCCTGCTCTCTTTTCTCCGGTAACACTCACTGTCATGGTACCTAAGAAATCTATTTTTGGGTGTAGGTTGAATGCAGCACTAACAGTAAATGACGTGACGCATCATATTGTCTCAAACCTCTCACTTCCTATTAAAAATGGTAAGAGATAAATGGAGAGAGATAAGAGATTACTCTTCATTTAAAATACTTAAAATAAAACTTCTTTGCCCCAGTTTTTGGCCTGCTAGTATAATTGCCACGAGTATATAAAAAAAAAAAACTCCCTTTCCATGACTTCTTTGACGGCGCCCAGTTTTGATTTAAATTCAAAAAACTAAATTTCCTAATTCTCTATCAGAATTTTAGAGGCTTCTTAGTAAACTCTCTACGCTTTATAAAAACAGTTAAATTTTTGAAGCCAATGTTATCGTACTCACTGAGACCTGGCTTAACCCATCCGTACACGATAGTGGTATTTTGTCTAATAACTTTTTTGTTTATCGGAAGGATCGTCAGACCCGTCGAGGTGGAGGCGTTCTTTTTGGAGTCAAATCCAATTTAACTTCTGAGTTTGTTGATATTTCTGAATCATCAGGTATTGAATTTATTTCCGTAAAATTATCTTTCTATTCTCTTTTGCACCTGTCCGCCATACATTCTATCTTCTTGTTGCTTGCTGAAACTGACTAACTTATTGTGCTCGGTGACTTTAATCTTCCCAATATTTCTTGGTTGGAGAGTAAGGACTCATTGGCAATGATTCCTAGGATGCAACATGATTTTATTGATGGTCTTGTTGAACTATCTTTGCAGCAAGTTAACAGGATTCCCAATCATATTGGTCGTCTTCTTGACTTAATCTTTGTTTTTGATAGTAGCGATGCTGACGTTAGTCGTATTTCGCCACTGTCTTTACCTGAAGATTGTTATCATCCTACCCTACAGCTCTGTATTAATGGATTTTTTAATAATCCTAGGACTGCAATAAATGTACAACCTTGTTTGTGTTTTAGGAGGACTGATTACGGCAGACTAGTGGAATCTTTATCGACAGTAAGCTGGTCCTATCTAGTTGACCTTCCTGTTGATGATGCAGTTAGGTACTTTTATGAGGTCCTTTACCGTCTATTTGATGAACATGTCCCTCTTTCCTTCATGTAGAATTCTTACAGCTCTCCAACTACCCGTCAACTATCTTATCTAAAGAATAAAAAACCAGACTATTTAAACGGTTCAAAATATCCGGCTTACAGACAGACTTCACCAAATATAGTTCAGCTAAGGTGGAATTTTTCCAGTACAATTCTGACTGTTACAAAAATTACCCGTCCCGTTGTAAGCGTGATTTCAAAAGTAATCCTAAGCTCTTTTTTCTTTCGTCAATTCTAAACGGAAATCTAACTGTTTCCCTTCTTCTCCTTTTCTCAATAATAATGTAGCATCTGATGATAATGATATTTTCAACTTATTCGCAGACTTTTTCAATCGACATAGTGCAATAGTGTCATTAATAAAGATTACCCATACCCACTACCTCATTTGAACTCTATCTTCAAACCAGTGATTAATGTATCTGATGTTTTTCAGAGTCTTAACACTCTCAAGCTCTCATTTTTACCGGGCTCTGACAGAATACCAAGTTATATACTCAGGAATTGTTCACCCTATCTTGCTCTTCCCTTAACATTGATATTTAATCTGTCCCTAAGTCAATGTAGATCCATCCATATGGAATGAATCGTGGTATTGCTATACTCAGTTCTATTCCTAAACTTTTCGAAAAAATTATTACCTGTCAGTTGCAGCATCATTGCCGGTCTACTATTTCACCTTGTCAGCATGGCTTCACTAAACATCGCCCTACTTCTACAAACCTACTTGAATTTACGTCTTTAATTACTAGGGGTTTTCTGACACGTCATCAAGCTGATGTGATTTTTACCGATTTCTCTAAAGCTTTTGATTCAGTGAACCATAGGCTTTTTATTTATAAATTGTCCCTTTAAGGTTTTCCTCCCAACTTACTAAGGTGGATGTTTTCCTACCTTTCTAATAATTTCCAAAATAATTATAATAGGGGAATTTTAATTTTCAAAAACCAGGTCGCCGACAAAAATTTATATCCATATGATTTCCTTCTGGGGTGTAGGGGATAGCGAGCGGTGATCTTGACGATGAACAGCACAACAACAACGGCCCAGCAGCGACGATGGAACCCAAAAACTGCAGCTACAATGTTTTTAAGCAAGCCGTCACCAAAAAATAGAATTCCACTGCAGACCACGTCGGGGTCACCATGAAAATTTAATACTCTTTTGTATTAAGTAAAAACGCGAAAACTGGTGATTGCAGGAAAATCCCGGATTTGTTTGATGACGAAAGGAAGTGTGCGCAATGATTCTCATATTAGAACTCAACATTAATTTCATTTTGCATTTCCCTTAACCAATCTTAACTAGGGGCGAGAGACGGAGCGAATTCGCGAGAGCGAAGAAAACTTTATTGCGATCCCGCTTCCGCCTTACACTTTACAACAAATTAAAAAATAAATAATAAATAAAATAAAAAGAGCACAAGCACTAGCAATATTCCCCTATATTTTTCTCCCGAATAACTTGAGCACATGTTCCTGGAAGCCTCTGCAGTTTTCATACGAGATGTAAAATCTTTTAAAGAATTGCAGAATTCAAGATTTGCTAAATACAAGCTACTTAAAACCATAAATTCTTATGAATTATTGGGTTTTGAGGAGGATAACATGCTCCCAAGAAGCGGGAGCTCTTCCTGACAGGCCCACTCTTGAAAGTTGGTTTCTGTAAAATGCATTCACTACTTACGTATGTTTTTTTGTCAGGTTTTCTATTTTCTTTTCGATTTCCAAAGCCTCTCATCTGCGATTTCTTGGTATAAGATGGTGGAATGGTGAAATCCTCTGATCGACTTTGCTATCCTGTAAAGCCTAGTACTCACATCAACGAAAACGGCGAGCTAACCATAGGAGCGAGCGAGAAGCAAATCGCAAAGAATGTAAGATCTGGCCAAAAGAATTTGGTTGCGTTGTACTAATAGAAGTATCTTTTTAGCAGGGAAACCAGTAATATGATCTCCGACAACTCTCCATTAGGACTCCGTACACCACCACCAGCTGGCTTCTATAGGGAGGAGGAAAATAGGGCGCCCGCTAAGGAATAGTTGGAGAAGCCATAGCCAGCCACTGCCAGGATGCTGGGCGACTTCCAGCAGTATCAGCGGATCAACCCCGTTCCCAATCCGGCTCCCACTTCCTTAAGGTCCAAAATGCCTATTGGGACTCGGAGCTGGACTGCAGTGGCGTGGGAAAGATGGCGAAGCACCCGTGGGACGAAAAGGAAGGTTTAGACAACTTACACGAATAATAACATTAGTTGCACAATCCATCTAACTGCGGACTGCGGTGGCGTGGGAAAGATGGCAAAGCATCCGTGGGACGAAAAGGAAGGTTTAGACAACTAACTTACAAGAATAATAACATTCGTTGAACATTCCATCTAATTTTAATTTAATTTCTTTGTGTACCAGAAGACTCCTCCTTATTAATTTTCTCCAATTGACTTGTTTTCCGTTTGGCAACAAACCCAGCTGCTTCTCAGTAAGACTACACTACATGCATTGCGGGTGAACTTTGAAAACTTCGGTCACACTACAAAGAATTAGATTTTTCGACTAGTGAAACTCTTAGCCGATCTGAGTACTAGGCTTAACGCTGAATTTTTCCTCCCTTCCGACTCGACAAGTTTCTATGGGATTTGATGCGCGATAAAGCCTAGTACTCAGATCGGCTAAGAGTTCCACTAGTCGAAAAATCTTATTCTTTGTAGTGTGACCGAAGTTTTCAAAGTTCACCCGCAATGCATGGTCTTACTGTCAAGCGGCTGGGTTTGTTGCCAAACGGAAAACAAATCAATTGGAGAAATTTAAAAAGGAGGAGTCTGCTGGCACACAAAAAAAAGTAAGATAAAAATAAATGGAATGCTCAACGAATGTTTTTGTTTATGTAAATTAGTAGTTTAAAGCTTTTTTAACGTCCCACGAATTCTTCGCCATCTTCCCCGCGCCACCGCAGTCCCGCTCCGAATCCCCATGGGCATATTGGACCTTGAGGAAGTGGGAGCCGGGTTGCTGATACTGCTGGAAGTCGCCCAGCATCCTGGCAGTGGCTGGCCATGACTTCTCCAACTGTTCCTTAGCCAGCGGGTCCTCCAGCTCCGCTTAAGCTTCCAAGTAGCTGGTGGTTATGGTGTACGGAGTCCTAATGGAGAGGTCTTCGGAAATCATATTACTGGTGGTTCTGCTAAAAAGATCTTCCTTTCTTTGCGAGGACACGCTCGGCAGGATGTCCATGTAGAGAGCGATGTCCCACTCGGCATGTTCCTTCCCACTGGGATTCTCTAGAGGATCTCCTTCAGCACTACAACTATTCTGCGGACTTGCCCCTGTTGTGGTATTGCTTCCTGTCGGTCAAGTCCCACAATAATGGGAAACAGCTTGGATTAGGCGTCCTTTTTCATCTGCGTTTACCCAGTGGCGGATCCACGGGGGGGGAAATTAGGAAATTTCCTCCCCCTTGGAACCACAGAACCTGAAAATTTTACTTGGTTGCATATGGTTGACTTTTCAAATATAACCACTTTGTTTACCTAAAAATTGGGATGGATAACTTTTGTTTTATAATTTGTACTGTATTTCTCTCGCAATAATAAGTTTGAACCCCAAATCGAAGAATAAGTTCAATTTCCCCCCCCAAGAATCGTCTCTGGATCCGCCACTGGTTTACCTCATTTAACCGTTTTTGGGGTTTTTCTTCAATTTAAAATTTTTAAATTCCCCACCGTTTCTGCACGAACACCGCCAAAGATTAAATTTCTTATTCTTTGGGTCGCGGCTAACGGCGTTCATCGAAAATTCACTCCCGAAATCTGGTATTTTTTCTGGTATTTCCTTAGCTCATCTGAGTACCGCGCTGAAAAACAGACCCGACGAAAACCTTTAGCCGCCTGTTTGCCTCTCGCTCACTCCTATGGTTAGCTCGCGGTTTTTGTCGATGTGAGTACTAGGCTTAAACGGTAAATGGATACAAACTCGACGCGGGCCCGTAGGCTGTCCGAAGCAGGCGGAAATCATGAAGGGTTTTCCGGTCCTGCCGTACCCGAATTTTCACACCTACTGCGAGGAGTTTTCTCACTCTCTTGCGGTTGCGCTGCTCTTAGACTCCCTTGCAGTAGGTGTAAGGCTTGTCAGCAGCGCCTTACAAGAAAAACATTATTATTTAATATTTGTAATATTTTTTGCTGAAATTATTTACGGTCGAAGCACTGGAATTAAAAATTGTTAGTGTTGTAATGATTTATGATTAAGGAAATCCAGAATCCTGACGTAATATACATAATTATAACGAAAAAAAAAAAAAAAAAAAAATTTAACCCATGAAAAATAAAAATTAAAATCTAAACGTAAAATACCGAAAATTTAAGATTTATCTAGTCTCCTTATTTTTGTAGTGAACAAAATATTACATATGTTTATATATGAGGAGATGAATTTAAGACAAGGAATAATAATGTTAAGTACCATGGTTAAGTTAATTTGCAAATGCAGCCGCGATAGTTGGGGTCCCAAGAAGTCTCAATCGACCTGACTTATAAATATTATATTTCGATTAGATTAAACAACTCCGCTATTCGCTTATTCCACGACATTGTTCAGCTCATTCACTGGACCAATTTTTTTCACACAATACAACTGACATATGTCAGCTCTAATAAGCAATTAATATGAGCAAAATTGAATCTAAACAGTACAATTTTTCGAGTTCTACAAACCAAGAAGAATAAATAAGAAATATTTTAGTGACTTAATTAGTCCGTTGGACCAAAAAATAACGCTGCAGCCTATAAATTTAAATAAATAAACTACCTTTCTAAAATTATATCATTCGGCACGCTGCAATAGAAAAGCGAGAAGCTTAAATATTTTTCTGAAGCGGGCAGAATGAGAACATTTTAGAAAGGGCTTTTATTATATGGCTTTATATTATGACAAAATTTGATATTAAAACTTTTGTAAGTTGAAGGTGATATCGTCTCGACCCTTTACCACAGAAAGTCTTCGGAAAGTATGTAACAGGTAGAAGCAAGTATATAGCAAGTATATATATTCTTGATCAGGATCACTATCCGAGTCGATCTAGCCATGTCCGTCTGTCCGTAGAAGAGCTGGAATGTTGGGACTTGGCATGCAGGTTCTTGGGCTTTCTGCGCAGTGTAAGTTTTTTTCAGCAGATTACCAGCCTTTTTTCCTCCACTATCCGTTCGAAATGGTTGGAATTTGGATCTCTGTGAGAAGACGCCATTAGCTGCAAAGTAGCTTGTGGTGTGGAGTCCAGCGATTCCCCAATGGAGCATGATTTTCTTGACGGTTTGCTTGATACTTCATTGTCTCAAGTAAATCATTTTCTAAATTTATTAGGACGATTACTGGATCTATGCTTTTTTTCCAGTCCAGATTGTGTTTGCATAGCTAGAACCTCAGCAATTACTTTACCAGAAGACCCATATCACCCAACGTTAGAGGTGTACATTGACACGGGTACAAAAGTGCATGAACTATCTGAAAAGTCAGCTAAACGTATCCCCTGCTTTCGTAGAGCAAACTTTGCACTCATTAATAGCCTTGTAGCTTGCTCGGATTGGTCTAATCTGTACTTATGTACTAATATAACTCAAGCTGTTAATATATTTTATAATTACGTTTAAAACGCAGTTTTTGATACATGCGTTCCTACGTATTATCCTAAAATTTCAAACCAACCTTCGTGGTTTAACAAAGAGTTGGCTCGACTTAAAAATGTAAAGTCTAGACTCTACAAAAAGTTTAGAGCTTTCGGTTCACAAGCTGCCTTTTCACAATACTTAAGTACTCGGTCTGATTTTACCGTGCTTAACGCCCAGTATTATAAAAACTATATATAGTTTACACTGGATCCAAACAAGTTTTATAATTTTGTGAGCACAAAGCGTAAGTCTTCAAGTTACCCATCATCACTTAAATTTCAAAATTCGGTGGCAAACATTGATCAGGCCATAGCCGATCTTTTTGCACATTTTTTTCAAACCACCTATTCAACATCAATCACACTTTATTTTTTGTCCTGTTATAAGTGAAAGCTCACTTCTTTTAGATTTGCAAAGGGTCAAACCAGTCTACTTTCCGGGTCCTGACGGAGTTCCTGGATGTGTGCTCAGATATTGCGCTGAGACTTTGTGTAGACCATTGCACAAACTTTTTACTTTGTCTTTAGAAACGTCCGATTTCCCACACAGATGGAAGGAGTCGTTTGTTATCCCGCTTCATAAAAAGGGGAGTAAATTGAACGCATAAAATTACAGAGGTATTTCAAAGCTATCAGCTATACCGAAGCTCTTTAAGAACATTATTACGCCCCATTTACAACACAGTTCTAGGTTCCTTTTTTCCTCTTGTCAACACGGATTTATAAAACGTAGGTCAACGATAACCAACCTTTTGGAGTTTACTTCATTTGTGATAAGTGGTTTTAGAAAGAATCGTCAGACTGATGTGGCTTACACTGATTTCAGTAAGGCGTTTTATTCTGTAAATCACCCGATTTCAGTTCGGAAATTGGGCCTTTTAGAGTTTCCAGGTGATCTTCTTAGGTGGATCTTAAGTTATTTGAATGGCAGGACTCAAAGGGTCATTTTTAAAAACTCTTTTTCATCCCAAATCCGAGTTACGTCCAGTGTACCACAAGGAAGTCATCTTGGTCCGCTCCGGTTTACATTACTTATAAATGACCTTCCTCTAGTCTTAACGAAGTCACGTGTACTTATGTACGCAGGTGACGTTTAGTTTTTAAGTTTAGTTTAGTTTTTCAATCTGATCTCAATGCATTTCAAACATGGTGCGTGGATAATGAGTTACATTTAAATGATTCTAAGTGTAAACTAATGATCTTTTTTCGTGTCAGCCCTCACTATTCAACTTATACTTTGAGTGGTTGTTTTAGATAGGATAACGCATACTGACGACCTTGGAGTCTATATGGATCCTAGACTTAAATTTTCTAATTACATTGCTACCATGGTAAATAAAACCAGAGGCGTGCTTGCATTTATCAAAAGGTGGTCGAAGGAATTCGATGATCTCTATGTCACAAAGACCTTGTTCATTTTATAAGTTCGATCAATTCTTGAGTACTGCGCTCCTGTTTGGAGTCCCCAATATGTGGTGCATATAGACCGGATTGAGTCTGTGCGAAAACTGGTCTTAACTGGCATACAAGCCTAATACTACCATCCTACTCTAGTAGACTACTTTTAACCAGATTACCATCATTAGCTAACCGTAAAACTATGCTTGGTATTACGTTTACTAGAAATCTCATGGTGATGTGGAGAGTCCCGAGTTGGAAACTTTATTCCTTTAGTATTAAAACATTGTATCTATAATTATGTGATACATGAACTTTTTAGAGTACTTTGCAATGATTATAATAGACTATATCACCTAATATCTACTACCGACTCACTGCCTATCCTTAAATCAATAATACTATCCTTCTTAGTAACTAATTAGTTTTACTTTATGAATCTTGTCTATTCGTATTTTATTTATGACCTGTACTTTTAATTGTCTATTGCTAAATATAGCATTGTCTTTTTCTTTGTCCGCGATTTTGTTTACTCCCAAAGGGCTCCGCGCGTAACAAGCATTGTTTGGTGTCGTAGGGCCACTTGCTTGTACTGACCATAGTGCATCAACATCCAAGGAGAGCTTGTCGGAGATCGCATTACTGGTGGTTTTTAGTACTGCGTTGTACCAAATTCTTTTGGCCAGAACATACTTTCTTCGCGAGGACACGGTCGGCCGAATGTTCATGGCGGGAGTGAAGTCCCACTCGGCAAGCTTTTCCAATGAGCTTCCAAATGGGATTACCTCCAGCACTTCCATTCTTCTGCGGATTTGCCCTGCTGTGGTTTTGCTACCTGTGGGTCAAGTCCCACAATACTGGGCAACTTCATGGATTAGGCGTCCTTTTTCACCTCCGGATGGCGGTTTTGCGCGGC
This sequence comes from Drosophila subpulchrella, assembly GCF_014743375.2. NCBI lineage: Eukaryota > Metazoa > Arthropoda > Insecta > Diptera > Drosophilidae > Drosophila > Drosophila subpulchrella. The sequence continues at coordinate 346,059 of NW_023665641.1, forward strand.
GTCTAACGGCGATCATCAGAATTCACTCACGAAATCTGTTTTTTTTTCTGGTATTTCCTTAGCTCATCTGAGTACTGCGGTAAGCTGCCTATTTAGTTCCCTCTCATTTTACCTGAAAACTGGATTTGAAATGCAATTGAAATGCCTTTTTAATTAAAATTGCTTTTGTGAAAACGATATCGGTTGCCATCGCAAATGTAGCATTGCGCGCAGCAATCGTGGATACGTATAAATCAAAAAGGCCTACAAAATTTGTCACGAAAGCCTAGTACTCACATCGACGAAAACCGCGAGCTAACCATAGGACTGAGCGAGAGGCAAGTACTCGGCTAACGCTTTTCGTCGGGTCTGTTTTTTTGCGCGGTATTCAGATGAGCTAAGGAAATAACAGACAAAATACCAGATTTAGCGAGTGAATTTTGATGAACGCCGTTAGCCGTGGCCCAAAGAATACGAAATTTAATCTTTGGCGGTGTTTGTGCAAAGGCGATGTGGAAACTAAAAATTAAAAATCGATGGAAAACCCCAAAATAGACTGCAGGAGTTCAGTGCTGTTGAATGAGGACGCCTAGTCCAGGCTGTTGCCCTTTATTGTCGGATTTCACCGACAGAAAGCAATACCACAACAGGGGTAAATCAGCGGAGTAGTGTGCTGTAGGAGATCCACTAAAGAAACCCAGTGGGAAGGAACATGCCGAGTGGGACTTCGCTCTCTACATGGGCATCCTGCCGGGTGTGTCCTCGCAAAGAAAGTAAGATTGGGCCAATCGAATTTGGTTCCGTTGCACTAACAGAAGTATATTTTTAGCAGAACCACCAGTAATATGATCTCCGACGACCTCTCTATTAGGACTCCGTACTCCACCACCACCAGCTACTTGGCAGCTTAAGCGGAGCTGGAGGACCCGCTGGCTTCTATAGGGAGAAGGAAAATAGGGCGCCCGCTAAGGAACAGATGGAGAAGCCATACCCAGCCACTGCCAGGATGCTGGGCGACTTCCAGCAGTATCAGCGGATCAACCCCGTTCCCAATCCGGCTAACACATCCTCAAGGTCCAATATGCCCATTGGGACTTGGAGCTGGACTGCGATGGCGCGGGAAACATCCGTGGGACGAGAAGGAAGCTTTAAGCTACTCATTTATATAAATAAAAACATTCCTTAATCATTCCATTTATATTTTTTTGTATCCTTCTGTGTACCAGCAGACTCCTTCTTTTCAAATTTCTCCAATTGATTTGTTTTCCGTTTGGCAACAAACCCAGCTGCTTGACAGTAAGACCATGCTACATGCATTGCGGGTGAACTTTAAAAACTTCGGTCACACTACAAAAAATAAGATTTTTCGACTAGTGAAACTCTTAGCCGATCTGAGTACTAGGCTGAAGTCTTTATATTTCGGTGGCAGTGCCGCTAGCTCAGTCTCATCCCAGAGCTCGCAACTCTCAAATAACTAAACTCTCGGTCATCACTAAGAACAAAAATGTAAGCAAAGGTAAATACCTACAAATATTGACGGAAAAATGGGTTACATTTGGTGGCTATCAATGACTTAGCCAAGCGCTCCCACCCAACGGATGCCCTTAAGATGCTTCAGGGCACCACCCATTCTCGGTCAGCAGGAGCCCCCTCCTCGCGACTGTTCCATCTTCCCCACTGGGACAACTTACTCACACATGGTGGGCTTTACATATATTTAATGAATATGTTAACTACAATCATTTATATTAATGCTCCTTTATGGCTGGTCCTCTGTGCGGGGCGAACGGACACCGGTTGCTGGCAGCCCAAATCATGGTACGTATGAAGAAATCGCGCAGGTATCCGTGGAACTCCCAAGTAAATATCCCGTGGCCCTTTGTGATGGGACCCCGGCTGCCCTATAGATGATTATTAATAAATAACGAACTAACATGTTAACTTTCCTATCACTCACTTTTATTTAGTTTTAAGCACGAAAAATGTATCTTAGAACTTCCAGCTGCATCTGCCTGGTTAGACAATATGGCTGCGACTATACTAATATCTGCTGATCATCATCGTTCCTCCCCCGCCATATTATATGGCCTCTCACAAAATTTGGTCATTGGACACATGAGTGCCATTTAAGGTAATCTCAGAGCGAACCGGGATTAATCCTCAAATGCACATTGGGCCAGCAAGCCGATTTTTCGACGAAAATTCAAATTTTTCATAGAAAGTAAACCTCTTTTAATAATAAAATTTGAATAGTATATACTTTGACTAAAATGAATCAATAGACTTTAATTGTTTTGATGCATCCCTGAAATTTTGGCAGCCCTTCAAAGTCAGCTGTTTGATTACAGGCGAGCGAAACTAAAAAGCGCAGGAAAGATTTTGTTTACTTGCGAGCGTGACAAAATTGTTGTGATTCAAGCAATTTTCACTAAAATTATGCAAAAGAAAGACACAGGTATGTAGAATATTTGTATTAAAAAAGACTTTGTACATGTTTGATAATGTGTTCTTTGTGTGCGTTTATTGGTGTTGTCCAAAAGTAGAAAAAAGCTAACCTGCTAGCCCGTCTGTTGTGGATTATAACAAATTTTGTGCCAACTTGTGCCAAAAAGTAACTATGTATGTGTCATTAAAGTGCAAAGTGTATATAAACTAATTTTATTAACCTGTTTTGCTCCATTTCGGACCGATAAGTATAAATCCCACATGATGTAGCTGTGGTTGAGTCTTCATGGAAAATGCTAAAATAAACTCAACAAAATTTAAGCCAAGGCATGAAGCATTAAAATATGGCATAAGTCTTCTACAAGGTGAGTTCCAAAGTAAACAGGACTTTTAAAAAAAAGACATAAGAAATAAAAAATAAAAAAATCAATTTATTTTATTCAAAAGAGTCTCCTTCTGCTTTAATATAGCGTTTTGCACGGTCCAAAAGCATGTCAAGCGAGTGTTTTAGCTCGTTGCCCGGTATGGCCGCCAGTATGCCGGTGCAAGCCTTTTGAATGGCCTCTACGTCTTTCCGAAAAGGTAGAAGTCGCACGGTGCCATATCAGGTGAACACGGGGAGTGGTTGATGGTTAAAATGTGATTTTTGGTCAAATAGTCGGACACAAGCGTCGATCGATGAGACGGCGCATTATCGTGCAACAAACGCCAACTTCCATCTTCGCGATATTCGGGCCGAACACGTCGAATACGGCGCACCAAACGCTTCAAAACTCCAAGGTAGAATACCGCATTAACGTTTTGGCCGGGTGGAACAAATTCTTTGTGGACAATACCCTTGGAATCATAAAAACATATCAGCATTGTCTTCACTTTTGACTTCTCCATGCGCGATTTTTTGGGTTTCGGCTCGTCCGTCATTTATGTCCTCACGACCACTTTGAAAACGTTGAAACCACTCGTGCACTCTGCTACGGGATAGGCAATCATCGCCATAAACTTGTTTCATCAATTGAAACGTTTCGGTAAAAGTTTTACCAATTTTAAAACAAAATTTAATGTTGGCTCTTTGTTCGAAGCTCATTTTCGCACCGATGACAAAAACATACTGACACTTAAAATGCAATAACCTCACTTCCAATAGATGAAATGTCATGAATTTTTACTGGAAGTCGATAAACGAAAGCAGATTCTAACGCACCAGTTAACATATAGATGGCGCCACTAGAGGGCGCTAGATTCAAAAAGTCCTGTTTACTTTGGAACTCACCATGTACATGGTTGGATTTGATTTTTTGAATTCGTTCTTAAAATTGCATATAAACTGAAACTTAAACAAGGAAGAACGCTATAGTCGAGTACCTCGACTATCAGATACCCGTTCCTCAGCTAAAGGGACCAAAGGGAAATGGAGATATGCTAGCAGCAAAGCGAGATTAAAATCCGCCACCTAGCGGCGGAAGTCAGATTTAAGCGTTATGGGCGTTAAAGTGGGCGAGGCAATTTTATTTTTTGGATCAATCGATAGGTATTGACGAGACCAATACATTTCAGTTAAAATTTGTTATCTAGCATGAAAATTGTGGGCGCCACAGGTCTGGGCGGTTTGTGGGCGTTAGAGTGGGCGTGGCATATTCGCATAACAGACTTGCGCTGCGTACAAGGCTACGAAATCTTAATCTAGAATCCCAATGCTCTATCCTTGATAGTTTCCGAGATATCCACGTTCAAATTTACGAATTTTTAAAGTTTGTGGGCGGTTTATGGGCGTTAAAGTGGGCGTGGGTCAATCGATAGGTATTGACGAGAGCAATACATTTCAGTTAAAATTTTTTCTCTAGCATCAATACTGTATGAGCCACAGTTTTGGGCGGTTTGTGGGCGTTGGAATGGGCGTGGCACTCTACTGAAACAAACTTACGCTGCGTAAGAAACTCAGGAATCTGCACGCCAAATCTCAGTAGCCTAGCTCTTATATTTTCCGAGATCTCAGCGTTCATCCGGACAGACGGTCAGACGGACAGACGGACAGACGGACATGGCTAGATCGACTCGGCTAGTGATCCTGATCAAGAATATATATTACATATATTACATACTTTCCGAAGAATCTAGTATGCCAGAATATGCCACGCCCACTCTAACGCCCACAAACCGCCCAAGCCTGTGGCGCCCTTAAATTTCATGCTAGATACAAAATTTTAACTGAAATGTATTGGTCTCGTCAATCCAATAACAGATCCGAAAAAAAGGTTGCCATGCCCACTAGCGCGCATAACGCTTAAATCTGACTACCGCCCATATAACCATATACTGAGATCACGGGTAGGTGGCGCATTTCAATCTCGCATTGCTGCTTGCATATCTCCATTTCCCTTTGGTCCCATTAGCTGAGTAACGGGTATCTGATAGTCGAGGTACTCGACTATAGCGTTCTTCGTTGTTTTTTACTTATTAATATTAAGGTTAAGTGTTAAAAAAATGAATTAAAAACATTTGTTGAATTTAACAAGTGCTAGCATTATTTATTACCGTACAAGTATCAATAAGAGGAAACCTATCTCATATGGGCGGCTAGGGAAGGTGTGGTCAGATCGGTCTGAAACTTAGATATATTTTTATGTGCATTGACACTATCATATGTACCAAATTTGAAGAACCTAGCTTTAAATCTTTAATTTTCATCAAAAAATCGGCTCGCTGGCCCAATGTGATGTGATCGGCAATGGCCAGATCGTCCGCCAGATTGACAATTTTCTAGGTACTAAATTTTTGAGATGATTGAAACTTTCATTTAAATAGCCAGGATAGCAGTTTTATTTCTTACACAGAAGTAAAAAAGTTTTTTAATAATCGTTTTACTCATTTTGAAGGAATTTTAACAATTTTGGTCACTATCAAGTTTGCATTCAATAAGATTTTAGGAATCCTTGTATTTCATTTTTTGTTAATATACATTAACTTGTTTTTATTTCCACTGCTTGACATATTATTGGTCTGTGAGAGATTTTCCTGGGAATATACATAAGATATTAATAAAATAACACTTCTTTTGTTTGTTTTGGGAAACTGAAAACTAAGCAACAACAACAACGGCTCCGCTAATCCGTTGTTGCTGTGTTGCCGAATAAGTCCGCATGTTCCGCTGCACATCAAAGCAGAATATTGACATATCCGACTACGTAAATCGTAATAGCAAGTCAGACTAGTGGGCACCACTGGTTTAGATAAATAATCGTTTAAATAAGATAAGATGAAACGTTTTGCGCAACAGGTGCCAGGACTTGCCAAGAAGGACATATGCACGCTGGAGGATGGTCATTTCCTTAAAAAGAAGCATAGCAGTATTTATTTTCAAGATTAAATATATTGTTGAGTTGCGAGCAATTGAAAGGCTTCTTGGTCCTGCACCAACGAATTCCTTATAAAGGCGCAATTACACAACAAATGCGTTTCCTTCTCAAAAAATTTTTGAAACGCCAAGTACAATAATCGCCTAAAGCCTAGTACTCACATCGACGAAAACCGCGAGCTAACCATAGGAGTGAGCGAGAGGCAAACACGCGGCTAACGCTTTTCGTCGGGTCTGTTTTTCAGCGCGGTACTCAAATGAGCTAAGGAAATACCAGAAAAAATACCTGATTTTGCGAGTGAATTTCGATGAACGCCGTTAGCCGCGGCCCAAAAAATAAGAAATTTGATCTTTGGCGGTGTTCGTGCAAAGGCGTTATGGAAACTAATAATTAAAAATGGAAGAAAAACCACAAAATCGGCTGCAGGAGGTCAGTGCAGATGAAATAGGACGCCTAATCCAAGCTGTTGCCCTTTATTTTGGGATTTCACCGACAGGAAGCAATACCACAACAGGGGCAAATCCGCAGAGTAGTTGAAGTGCTGGAGGAGATCCACTAGAGAATCCCAGTGCGAAGGCACATGCCGAGTGGGATTTCGCTCTCTACATGGACATCCTCCCGGGCGTGTCCTCGTAAATAAAGTAAGACCTGGCCAAAAGAATTTGGTTACGTTGTACTAATAGAAGTATCTTTTTAGCAGAACCACCAGTAATACGATCTCCGACGACCTCTCCATTAGGACTCTGGACACCACCACCACCAGCTACTTGGAATCTTAAGCGGAGCTGGAGGACCCGCTGGCTTCTATAGGGAGGGGGAAAAAAGGGCGCCCGCTAAGAAATAGTTGGAGAAGGAACTGGGACTCGGATCTGAACTGCGGTGGCGCGGGAAAAATGGCGAAGAATCCGTGGGATGAGAAGGAAGCCTTAAACTACTAATTTACATGAATAAAAACATTCCTTGAACATTCCATTAATTATACCCGTTACTCGTAGAGCAAAAGGGTATACTAGATTCGTCGGAAAGTGTGTAACAGGCAGAAGGAAGCGTTTCCGACCCTATAAAGTATATATATTCTTGATCAGGATCACTTGCCGAGTCGATCTAGCCATGTCCGTCTGTCTGTTTGTCCGGATGAACGCTGAGATCTCGGAAACTATAAGAGCTAGGCTATTGAGGTTTGGCGTGCAGATTCCTGAGCTTCTTATGCAGCGCAAGTTTGTTTCAGCAACGTGTCACGCCCACTCTAACGCCCAAAAATTCTACAGTTTTGATGCTAGAATAAAAATTTTACCTGAAATGTATTGTTCTCATCAATACCTATCGATTGACTCAAAAAAAAAGTTTGCCACGCCCACTTTAACGCCCACAAACCATCCACATACTTCAAAATATCACGGAAACTATCAAAGATCGAAAATTGGGATCTCAGATTTAGATTCCGTAGCCCAGTACGCAGCAAAAGTTTTTTACGCGAATATGCCACGCCCTCTCTAACGCCCTCGAACCTCCCAAGCCTGTGGCGCCCACAATTTTCATGCTAGATAAAAATTTTTTGCTGAAATGTAATGTAATGTCTCGTCAATACAAAAAAATTGCGCGCCCACTCTAACGCCCATAACGCTTAAATCAGTCTACCACCGGTAGGTGGTCGCTTTCCTGCTTGCATATCTCCTTTTCCCTTTGGTCCCTTTAGCTGCGTAACGGGTATCTGATAGTCGTCCTTTTTTTATTTTAATTTCTTTGTGTACCAGCAGACTCCTCCTTTTTAAATTTCTCCAATAAATTTGTTTTCCGTTTGGCAAAAAAGCCAACTGTTTGACAGTAAGACCATACTACATGCATTGCGGGTGAATTTTGAAAACTTCGGTCACACTACAAAGAATACGATTTTTCGACTAGTGAAACTCTTAGCCGATCTGAGTAACTAGGCTTTATGGAAAAAAAAGACGCTGAAACGGAACTTGGTCGCTGAAGTGGAAACATTCTGTGTGTGAATAGGTTAGATGAATCGTACGTAAATTGTATTTTTTTAAACTGAAATGGTACATGTATGTTCTTATCATTATCGGTTTGGTTACAACTGGTCACGCTGTTTATTTGTAGTTACCCCTAGAGCTGGAAAAGCATCGATGTTCTTCAGAAAAAAACATCGATGTATCGATACATCGAATTTTTTTTTTGGTGTAATTTTGAAAAATGTTTTTACTCCATATATTATAAACGAATACCACAAATAAATCCAAAATGTAAGTACAAAATTATGCCTTATTTGAGATCCATTGTATTCCATTTTTGTTTCCTGCAAATTCAATTTGAAACTTAAGCTACTCGTTCAACACAAAAATTAAAATTAAATCACAATTCAATTAAAAATAAAATAAATAACAATAGAAAGTTCTTCTCAAAAAAATACGAAAAAAGTAACAAGTAAAACTAAATTATCCAACCATTTTTTTTTAGAAATAAAATCATATTGACATTTTTTGGTTTTAGCGAGCTTTTCTTCTCGCTAACAACTAGTCCAGCTTTACTGAACATCCTCTCACTTTCAGTAGAGGTGGCCGGTACGCAGAAGTATTTAAAAACGCATATTTTGAATCCGACCTTATTTGATATCTGTTGAAAGAAGAAATTGGATTTTTAAGTTGGTTACCAATTAAATTGTTATTTTGTGTACCTTCCAATAATCCAAAGGGTTTTGGGCAGGGTCCAAATCACTCGCATTCAAGTATTGTCGTAAAGCCAATATGGAATCCACGCGACCGCTTTGAATTTTTTGAGTTTGATTAGTTTGTAAAAGACTGAATAATTGGTTGGACTCTGCTGTGGAATCTGGTGTTGGCGGGCTTGAAAATACAGAAGATTTTGTTGGAGCATTGATGAGCGACAGTTCATCCTCTAAAGATTTAACCTCTTGGGAGGAATTAAATGGATTCCAAAATCCCTCCTTTTTGAAGCGAGGGTCTAAAATTGTGGTCATTCGTGTTACCGTACGATTTTCATAGGGGACCAATCTTTTATTGACCCCTTGAAGTATGTCATCACAGACATATTGACCCACCTTAGTCTGGAGTTTAGTTTTAATGGCTGTCAGATTGTGTAAAATACCACAAACAACCGGAATCACTAAAGACACTGTCACAGAAGTATTCGAAAATGTGTGTACCGTTGCATGCTCAAAAGGTCAAAATATTGCATTTAATTCCTCCAGAATGGATATTTCATCAGATGTTAGCGGCATTAACCCTTTGGGCGTGTTTAGTTGCACACTTGCGATGGCAACCTTTGTGATCAAAATTCTGTCCACCATATAATAGGCGCTGTTCCATCTTGTAGGACATTCTTGCTTTAAACTGTAAGGACGTTCGCATTCCTGGGCCTCTTTAAACTTGGCATACGCAATTCTGCTACTTTTAAAAAACGAAACAATGCCCTTACACTTTTCAAGAATGGGCTTAACTTTTTCTGTAGCCAAACAGTCCTGGACAGTCAAACTGATTGAATGCGCAAAGCATGGAATATTATATCATATTTTTGACGTTATCTGTGTGCATTGCAGTGACCTTTTCTTAAACTCTCCATTCCTCGAGAACTGTGCGTAGTGGACAAAACAGCGTTGCGCAATTCGAAATTCTCTGTTATAAAAAGGCAGGTCACAGTAAAGTAGCACTCGTTGGCCCTGGAGGTTCAGCAATCTGAAGTAATTGCACAGTGCTTTACGTTTTGTAAAAAGGCGCACAACTTGGCCTTCTTTTCATTTGTCATCGAAACATTTCTTAAGGTGGTCCGTTAAGGCAATCCATACCTTGGATCAAGGAGGCTTACAAAATTGCGGAAGCCTTTATTTTCCACCACTGAAAAAGGGCGCAAGTCTGAGGTAATGCAGTAGCATAAGGCACTGTCCAATTTTTGTTTGCGGTTCGACGACGTTTCGTATTTTTTGTCAATGAATGACAGAATTGAGGGCTTCTGTCTTTGTGGCAATTCGCTTATTGTTAAAGTCGGATGAATGGCTTTTAAGTGGCAAGACAAGTTTGTCGTATTGCCAATTGTTTGGTAGGTTTACCACATTTGCATTTGGCTGTCTTGCCATTAGCCGATTTGTCAAAATAGTTCCATACAGCAGATTGCTCAGATTTCTTCCGCTTATTTGGGACCGTACCTTCTTCCTTTTGACAGGCAACTATATTGGACAAAAAAAACATTGCAAATCAAATACATTCATGTTCTAATTAGTATAATTACCATTGCTGTTCTGCTCTTTCAAAGTCTTCTCCATATCGAAGCGCCGCCAACACCAATATTTGTCGAAATCTATATCAATTTGAACGTATATTTTAGTTTATTATACTTAATTAATCAAAAATGTGCTTAGCTTACCAAGATTCTTTCCTGCCAAGTAGTGATGGGTAAAGAGGAAACATCGAACATCGATATTTGAAAACGTCGATGTTCCCCGAGTTTTGGAAAACGTCGATATATCGATACATCGCCGATGTTATTTCCAGCTCTAGTTACCCCCATATTTTATACCATTAAAAACAACGCAAAGTTATATTTCTAGTTTACATCTACCTCTATAAACCATCAATCGCATTTGTTGGCCGTTGGCCAACAATATTACCTGTCAAGCTAAATTCACTGAATTCTTTAACTCAAATTTGTGGATTTAAAAAATTGTGCCCGCAAAGGGCAGCGTGTCAGCATAGGCACCTATCCCGAATTTTCGTTTTGACGAAAAAGCGACTTAGAATCGTCAAAGTGGTCTGACTCGACCACGCTGTGAAGTCATCACAGTGTATAGTGCATACGCTTTCAAACCACCAGTAACTGGTTGTTGGCAGTGTTGTTGCAAGCAAAAGTCAAATCATCTATACTACATATATCTTCTAAAGACTTGTAACATTGTAAATGTGCAGTGCTTAAAATTTGTTTAAGACCTACGGTTTAATAGAGCATTGGTCATGAGCAAGGACGTGGGGCAATCGAGTCCAGCTTCCGCTCAGCAACCGGAAGATCTAAAATCGCAGCTAAAACAGAAGCAAGCCATCCTCTACCGATTGGTACTCTTCTGCATTGCCTGCAGTCTTGCGGCCTGGTCGTTTTATGCTCTAACTTTCTCGAATCTGAACTGGAAAATGCGACAGCTTCGCCACCAGCCCACCGCTTACTACCATCAGACGTGGGACGAGTTAGCATTTTACTCTGTAAACGAGCTAAACGCTAAACGCAGGGAGTTTTACGACAAAAGCACTAGGGAAGGGACCAGTTACACAGAGGAGGAACAGACAAATATCAAAGAGGCTATGGGGGCTCTTCAAATGGCACAGGAAATGTACAGGGAGGGAAAGGATAATAAAGCTGTGCGTCTTTTTGAACATGCTCTTGCGCTATCTCCCCGATTCCCTGAAGTTCTGCTTCGTTACGGCGAATTCCTAGAGCACACACAGCGCAACATTGTTCTGGCGGATCAGTATTACCATCAGGCCTTGATAATCAACCCAAGCAACTCGGAGGCGCTAACTAATTGTCAGCGCACTGCTGACGTGGTGCATAATCTTGATAAGCGCCGTTTAAAGTCTCTAGATTTCAAAAGTAATGCCCTATCTACTATACATGAGTCCAACGCCGCCCTTCGGCGGGCGAAAAAGGAAGCCTATTTTCAGCACATCTACCACTCAGTAGGCATCGAGGGTAACACTTTGACACTGGCCCAGACGCGGTCTATCTTAAAGACTCGAATTGCTGTAGACGGCAAATCTATCGATGAGCACAACGAGATCTTAGGAATGGATCTGGCTATGAAGTACATTAATGCTATCCTTGTGCAAAAGTAAGTGGTGCTACTTAAAAATGTGTTTAATATACTTTTTTAAATGTTGTGCAGATTAGAAATCACTATAAAAGACATTCTTGAGCTGCACCGTCGAGTTTTAGGGCATGTGGACCCAATTGAAGGTGGCGAGTTACGGCGTAATCAAGTGTATGTGGGGGGTCATATACCGCCTGGCCCGGGGGATATATCGCTGTTAATGCAGCGCTTCCTGCGTTGGGTAAATTCGGAACACAGTAGTTCATTACATCCTGTTAAGTAAGTGCAGTGCCCAATTTATTTCGCCGTGCCAGCTCATTCAAAAAAAAAAATACGAAATTTTCTAAATTAAAGTCTATCACGCCTAATTCTTTAATACTTTTATTTATTCCCTTTTTCTTGAATTTTTTTTAATATTTATATGTAAGTGTGAAACCATTCTCTATATTTTCCAGCTATGCAGCCCTCGCACACTACAAGCTGGTCCACATTCATCCCTTCATCGATGGGAATGGGCGTACTTCACGCTTGCTAATGAATACCCTATTAATGCGAGCAGGCTACCCACCTGTTATCATACCAAAGCAGCAGCGGAGCAAATATTACCATTTCCTTAAATTTGCCAACAAGGGCGACATTCGACCCTTTATGCGGTTTATCGCAGATTGCACGGAAAAGACGCTAGACATGTATTTATGGGCTATCAGTGACCTTCCTCAACAGATTCCTATGCTCATTCAGACGGAAAGTGAAGACGGAGAACGCCTGGCTCAAATTCAGTCTCTTCCTAACAAGGCTCAAAGGACATCCAAATTAGAATTCTACGAATCCGGGTCTGGATCCCTACCATGACCTATCTATATTACTGAATATTATCATTTTTTTTTATTTATTCGTTTGTGGCTTTGTTCTGTTAAATTGTGAAAATTGAGAAAATAATGATGAAACCCTGTGATCATATTTACGCTTAAGGAAAACTTAAGGAAAACCGTGCTACACAATCCAATTCAAACTAGTGTTGGGTTGCTCATGAGTGAGTGAACAAAGAGTGAATGAATGGATTCAATCGCTGAAGACTTGCGCCAAATCTGGAGCATACGAACTTTTTCCCTCTCTTCATGATACTCGTGCATTTGTAATACCTCTACAATTTTTACACTCGGTCGTCGACAAAGATTTTTCAAATTCTATAATTTACATGTATACAGGGTATTCCCTAAAATGTTGAATTTCTGAATTGTTGAATTTTGATGAGCTGTTAATCAGCTGTTCCATACAAAGTCAACTGTCAGAAAGAACATAAATAAAATATATAATGCAAAAGGAGAATATTAAAATAAAGGCAATATCGCTGAGATTGAATTTTAATAATTGCTTATTAATTTCATAAGTGGAACAGTTGCATGGGTTGGATAACTCTCCCCTTATAAAAAGAATCGTCTCGATTCGTTATGAATTTCATTAAAACGAACTCTTAATTCTGTTGAAAATTCTTCATTAATAGGTTTTTTTGGTTACAAATGTTTTTTGGTTACAAATATATATTTAAAATTAATAATATAAAGAGTATATGTTAACTCTGTTAAGGAGTAATTATAAGTCGATACAGATCTTGGGTGATTTTTGGATCACCCTAGTGTTTAGTTGCAAAATCAGCATAAACATCTTTAGGGGCCGTGCCTGGTTCTTATTGGTGCACTGTATGGTGAGTTATGTTGATTTTGCTAGTGTCAGCACTTTGCTGCACGAGCGGTCGGCTTGCCGGCCGCGCATAGCTTACGTAAAGTCAAATATGTTTTTAGTTTTACTTGGACATTCATTAAAGAGCATTGGCTTGAATATAAAACTCCGGCATTGGCCGTCAACATTTACTTTATTAATTGAAATTGGTTATCGAGCCTTAAGGGCCGTTAGCAACGGAGTTAGTTACTCCCGACGTAATCTTCATAAGAAGAGAGCCAGTGGCAACCGCCCAGCTCATCCATAATAGCAGCCAGCCACGGCGGCAACTGTATCATCACCCCTTCCCCCGGACCAGCCACGGTGGCAATTGGATCGCAACCCCTCACCCTCACGGACAGCGGCGAGGGATAGATCGTGGCTTTAGAACAAAAACATAATTGGCACCCAACTTTAACTCGAATTCACGACACAAAAACATGTAAGTGGGCTGATCAAAATTAATACAGTCAAACTTCAAATACATACAGGGAAAAAATAAATAAGAATCCCTACAAATTATTTACACAAAATTAAAAAATTTTACAGTTTAAATAAAGCAATTGTAAAGGTGACTTATAGATAAAGTGAATTAATATCAGCCGTCCCTAAATAAAATTTTCTTTCGGACGCCAAGCACCCGGTTAATATAAAATTTTAATAAACAAAATTCATTATGTCGAATTAAAACATTCGGCCTTCCAATAACTTGTGTTTAGTGTCAACTAATTAGTGGCCTTATGAGTTTTCCAGGCCCATATAGGGAAACTAAAAAAAGACTTGACAGTGACAGTGAAGAAGAATTAATCCGTAGTTATCAACCAGCATGGGCACAACAAGAAAATAACGCAGAAACCATGAACGCGGCACAAATAGAGGCGGTAATTCAGGCCGCATTAGCTAGCCAAGAACAGAGGCTCAGAGCCGAATTCGCGGGTCAGATCAATGCCGTTAATCAACAGCTTCAGAGCTTGCGTAAGAAGCGCCAGAGGTAGAATCTTACCAGAGGGTAAAGGTAGTACCGGGAGCACCACAGTGCGATATACCATTACACATAGTGAAGTCAATTCCAGATTTTACTGGCGTACAAGATGAGTACGTGGCATGGAGGCAATCCGCCACCGATGCCTATGAATTATTCGAGTCCTGCGAGGGCTGGCGGGGAAAACTATAAAAATCCTCATAGACACTGGAGCGGCAAAGAGTTATGTAAAGCCCCTAAAGGAGCTGAAGAACATAATGCCTGTCGACTCCTCATTCACTGTGAGTTCCATTCATGGCTCCAGTAATATAAAAGAAAAATGCTTCATGCACATATTCGGCCTAAAGGCTCAATTTTTTTTTACTCGATACTATCAACACTTTTGATGCCATAATAGGTTTCGACTTGCTAACGCAGGCCGGAGCGGCATTAGATTTACAAAACAGCGTAATCAGGTATGGAAACATATCTGAACAGCTCAAATACCACGAATGCGATAACGTGAACTTCACAAATATCGATGACTTAATAGTCCCAAATTCAGTGAAAGCTGCATTTAAAAAAATGATCCTTAATAGGAGACAAGCGTTTTCTCACTCTAACGAGGCGCTACCTTTTAACACCTCGATCATTGCCACAATTCGTACGGAGACTAACGAACCCGTATATTCCAAGCTATATCCCTACCCCATGGGAGCAGCAGATTTCGTTAACACAGAAATCAAACAGCTGCTAAAGGATGGCATTATCCGACCTTCTAGGTCGCCATTTAACAGCCCAACATGGGTTGTTGACAAAAAGGGACTTGATGCAGATGGCAACAAGAAAAAACGGCTGGTGATCGATTTCAGGAAACTGAATGAACGAACTATCGCCGACCGTTACCCTATGCCAAGTATTCTTATGATTCTAGCGAATCTAGGAAAGGCAAAATTTTTTAGTACCCTCGACCTAAAATCGGGGTACCACCAGATTTATCTGGCTGAAAAAGACCGCGAAAAAACTGCTTTCTCCACAAACGGAGGAAAGTATGAATTTTGTCGTCTACCCTTTGGACTGAAAAATGCGGGAAGCATCTTTCAAAGGGCGATCGATGACGTACTACGTGAGCAGATTGGGAAGATTTGTTACGTCTACGTAGACGACGTGATAATTTTCTCCGAAAACGCTGCCGACCACTTTATACACATTGATACAGTCCTTAAATGCCTGTGCGAAGCCAACATGAGAGTGGCACCAGAGAAAACAAAATTTTTCAAAGAAAGTGTTGAATTTTTAGGTTTTATTGTTACTTCAAACGGAGCCAAAACAGACCCGGAAAAGGTAAAAACCATTCAGGAGTACACTGAACCAAAAAATTTGTTCAGCCTCAGGTCTTTTCTAGGGTTGGCTAGTTACTACAGAAGTTTTGTCAGGGACTTCGCTACCATAGCCAGACCACTTACCTCCATACTTAAGGGAGAGAATGGCACGGTTAATAAACACATGTCGAAAAAGGTGGCTATCGAATTTGATGAGTCCCAACGCAGAGCGTTCGAGCGCCTGCGAGACATTTTGTCATCAGAAGATGTGATACTAACGTATCCAGATTTCAAACTCCCTTTCGATTTGACCACCGATGCCTCAGCAAGCGGTATCGGTGCGGTACTTTCCCAAAAAGGCAGGCCAATCACAATGATATCTCGTACGTTGAAAGACTGTGAACTCAATTACGCAACCAACGAAAGAGAATTATTGGCAATTGTTTGGGCTATAGGAAAGCTACAAAACTACCTATATGGCACAAAAGAGATCAGGATTTTTACGGACCATCAACCTCTTACTTTCGCTGTATCCGAGCGAAATACGAATGCTAAAATTAAACGATGGAAAGCATTCATCGAAGAACATAACGCCAAGGTGTTCTACAAACCCGGAAAAGAAAATTTTGTGGCCGATGCTTTGTCACGTCAAAACATAACCGCTATACAAAACGAACCCCAATCTGACGTAGCCACTATTCACAGTGAACTTTCCTTAACCTACACGGTCGAATCTACCGATAAACCCCTGAACTGCTACAGGAATCAAATAATCCTGGAGGAAGCAGAGCAGCCTTTACGGCGACACTTCATAGTTTTCGGGACCAAAAACCGACATAACCGACAGCCGAATAATCAATATGACATTGACAATGTTAATGCACCCCCTCTACACAGCAGCTCAAACGGGCAAGTGGAGCGATTCCACAGTACCCTAACTGAGATAGCTGGGTGCATGAAAATCGACCAAAAGGTTGACGACACCGTTGAGCTTATTATGAGAGCCACGGTAAAATATAACAAGACAATACATTCAGTGACAAGACTGTCACCTAAGCAGGCCTTGCACTCAGCTAATGCCGAACAAAAATTGGCAGTAATAGGTAATATTGAAAAGGCACAACAGGCCAATCGAGACAGGATCAACCCTACTAGGCAAAACAGAATTTTTGAGGTAGGAGAAAAAGTATACCTCAAAAATAACAAAAGGTTAGGAAATAAACTAACCGCACTGTACACAGAAGAGCGTGTACAAGCAGACATGGGAACGTCTGTCCTTATTAGAGGGAGTGTGGTCCACAAGGACAACCTTAGATAAAAATACCCCTCATCCTTTTTTACCTTTTTTACTTTATTTTCATATATACTTACACCTTAGCATAGTTACTCCATTTTATACACAGTAGATTAACATTTCGCCTTCTTACAGGATCGCGGGAATTTTATTGATAACGTTAACTGTAGTTAACGCTAGAGTAACGGATTATTCGAATGCTCAGTATATCCCAATTTCGGACGGAATCGCGTTGGTATGGGAACAAAGAAACTTGCTTCGACATTCAAGTAACTTGTCCGAATTTTCAATTATAGTAGAAGAAACTACTAGGTTGTCCGATTTATTCCCACAGTCTTATATGAAAAAATTGTTAGACGTCGATACCGAACATGTTAGAAGTTTATTGTCTGTCTTAAAAATACACCATAGGATGGCCAGCAGTCTAGACTTCCTAGGCACCGCACTCAAAGTAATTGCGGGCACACCTGATGCGGCCGAATTCGATATGCTAAAAGTGTCCGAGGCACGTTTAATTGAGTCAAATAACCGGCAGGCTATAATAAATACGCAGACGCAGAAGAAAATTAATGAATTAACAGAGGCCGTTAATAAAATTATCAAGGCAAAACAAAATAATATAGTTGACACTTCCCACCTATACCAAGTACTTTTGGCCAGAAATAGAATACTAATAACCGAGATTCAAAACGTAATGCTTACAGTCACACTTGCAAAAGCCAACATCATAAACCCAGCAATTTTTAATCAAAATGATTTGAAGTCTGTATTTGTTGATCACCCCACAGAAGTCCCCATCATTAGCCTACTAGAGGCGTCTAACATTAGAGTCCTTCAGTCCGATAGTATAGTCCATGTGCTAATCGCATACCCTAAGATTAAAACTATTTGTAAAAAAGTCACGATCTTTCCTGTATCACACCAGCATACCATCCTGCAATTGAAGGAGAACACAGTAGCCGAATGCAATAGCGACGTCTTAGCAGTTTTGCAAGCTGGCGACCCATGATACTTGCGCTCGAGGCCTACACGCGGGGAGTACCGCACTATGCGAGACGCAAGCCAGCCACCTAGACCCCATCACGTTAATAGATGACGGAGTAATAATAATCAACGAGTGTCCAGCTAAAGTCAGCACTGACGACGGCCCTGAAATAGCCACCGACGGCACACACCTCATTACGTTCGAGCGAGTGGCTTTCATCAATGGCACCAAATACTCAAACCAACGTGAAGCCATAAGAAAAACTCCGGGCATGGCGGCATCCCCGTTACTCAACATCATCGGCCACGATTCCACACTAAGCATGCCACTTCTCCAAAGAATTAACACCCAAAACTTGGAGGTTATCCAAGGGCTTAAGGAAGAAGTGAAATCGGCTAGAACGATCGACACCTGGTTCGCGGTTGGCTTGGGAGCCAGTCTTCTCATCAGCTGCTCCTTCCTACTCATCAAGATGCTGAGGAGGAGACGAGACGCACGGGAGATCCAACAAGTCGTTGACAAATTCCAGATGACCGAGGACGGTCATATTCCTAAGGGGGGAGTTGTTAACACTGTTAAGGAGTAATTATAAGTCGATACAGATCTTGGGTGATTTTTGGATCACCCTAGTGTTTAGTTGCAATATCAGCATAAACATCTTTAGGGGCCGTGCCAGGTTCTTATTGGTGCACTGTATGGTGAGTTATGTTGATTTTGCTAGTGTCAGCACTTTGCTGCACGAGCGGTCGGCTTGCCGGCCGCGCATAGCTTACGTAAAGTCAAATATGTTTTTAGTTTTACTTGGACATTCATTAAAGAGCATTGGCTTGAATATAAAACTCCGGCATTGGCCGTCAACATTTACTTTATTAATTGAAATTGGTTATCGAGCCTTAAGGGCCGTTAGCAACGGAGTAAGTTACTCCGACGTAATCTTCATAAGAAGAGAGCCAGTGGCAACCGCCCAGCTCATCCATAATAGCAGCCAGCCACGGCGGCAACTGTATCATCACCCCTTCCCCCGGACCAGCCACGGTGGCAATTGGATCGCAACCCCTCACCATCACGGACAGCGGCGAGGGATAGATCGTGGCTTCAGAATTAAAACATAATTTATAGATATTTTGGTATCATGAATTTAAATGAATGGGCTTTAAATGTTTATATTATCCAAAGACAGTTCCAAGTTATTTGATAGTCGGATACTTCATAATTTTTTAATGGGTTTGTAGTCATATAGTTAAGAATTTTGTGGTCTAAATTGGTATATGAAACGTTATTAATTGTGGTTGTACCATTAAATGTTATAAGAAATGACCTGTTTAATTCGGAGTTGTTTACAAGATTGTTACCACTTATTAAAATGGCACCATCTTGGATAATGCCTAATAATTATAAAAGAGTGCTTTTTTAAATGTAGACATTTCACAATATGTATTTGCGCATTTACTTGCGTATTTACTTATTAATAATTTTCCATCGGTTTGGGAAATGGTTTTAGCGTAATATATCTCGCATCTGTTTTTTATGATTGAGTATTTTATATAAAATATTAAGTGTTCTTTATGCAGAGCGATTTTGAATACAGAGATATCCATAAAGTCAGAGGTAATTACTGGCTTTTGTTCGTGTTTTAATGTTTCTTTAATATCTTTATTGTTTACAATTTTTGTTTTTAATACATCAATTTTTGCCAGTATGATAGTATCAATTAAGTCTTGTAGGTCAAATGTCAATAATAATTTAATAATGTTTTATAATAATTTATCTTATGGTAGATCTTGATCAATAAAGACTTTTTGAAAATCTTCTGAAAGAGATTCAACTTCTTTGAACAATTTGGAATTGATAATAAATTGTTTTTTAATACTTTTAATTAAGTCATTGATTTTTTTGTACTTTAATGAAATCATCATGATCCGGAGTTTCAGCCAACCATTGTCACACGGTGCCTAACTCATTCCCTTTTTTGATCTAGCTAGTATTAACTGAGACAAAATTTATTCATCATCATCGTGACCTCTAATTAGAATCCCTTTTAATATTATTTGTGTTGGGGCGGGGTGGCTTGATCGCTGAAATAATTGAAGTCCCAAGAACGAACGGTAAGTAGAAAATACGGGAGTACTTTGGGTTTTTTTGCGCGACGGGCATAGGTGTTTATTGGTACACTTGGACATAAGAACTCGTTAGGCCTAACTTAACTTAAGCGCTCCAGTGCGGAGCGGAGACTTAGGGGAGAGATGGAGAGGGAGAGCGGACGGCAGTGCGAGCGCGCGAGACATCTGGCACATCTGGATAAAACTGCCGCTCGACACTGCCTCCTGAAATTAAACGCCCTTTTGACGTAAACATTTTCCCCCCCCCCCTTGCGAGGACACCCGTAGCAAGAACCTCAGGATAGTAGGCTCAGGAATATGTTGGAAGTGAAGATCGTTCGTCCGTATGTAGGAGAGTGTGGTGGCCCTTTCCACACTTGTGGCAGTGACCACTGCGGCAGGAGTCCTTGGAATGATTGTGAGCCAAGCAATCGGAGCAGTAGTTCTGGATATGCCGTAGAAAGTGGTGTCACTTCCGTAGAGGATGAATATTTTGGCAGACTCGGCATAGGTAGGATTCAATACCATCCAAGGCGGGGTATGGAACCCAATATTTGGAAGGCGTATTCTTAGGAGGGACTTTTTGTACGGAAACTTGCGTTGAATTGGACGAAACGGTGTGTGGAATTGAGGCGGATACTGACCTTAGAGGGTCGGATGGAATCGGCAGAGTAGTAGGACCGCTGTTTCGATGCAGCAATGTGTGAGGCCGATCTTGTTAAGTGAGACAGTTGTGAGCGTTTGTGCAATCCTGGAATTAGTGGCTGCCTGCAAAGCAATTGGAGCACAGCTGCTTCCTTTGGATATAGGCTAGGCGATCGTTTAGCGTCATTTGTAGGAAGCGTGGACATATACGCACGGGATGGTTTTTCTTCGAACACAGATCGAAGCCTTTGGGTATCGGAACTAACCTTGTGTTGAAGGAATTTATTTTTGGAAATTCTGCCACTCGATTTGTGTCTTTGAACTGGACGTGGATGAAATTGACAGATCGGAAACTATCGACGGTTTCAAGAGTTCGATGGCGCTCCGTCAAGTAGGAATCAAGCTCAAGCCACGTTGGAATTTCGGCTTTATTTTGGATGGATTGCTCCCATAATGAGAGGGTGAGCTTTGGTAGTTTGGTCGAGCACATATAAACCAGGATAGGATACCAATTCTCAATATTAACACCGGAAAGTCTTAAGAAAGTTTAGCAACGTTGAAAAGTGGATTGAAGTTCCTTTAAGGCTGCTCCCGACTCCTGTGCTATGGATTGCACATTGAAAAGTGTTTTCAGGTGACTGTTCACCTGCAATCGCATATTTTCAAAACGCTCAGTTAGGTTTTTCCAGGCTGAGCGAAAGCCATCATTGGTGAGTGGGGATCTCGAAACTATGGAATGAGCTTCGCCACTTGTTTTTGAATTTAAGTGTAATAATATTTCAACGGGCGTTAGACTCGGATTGTCTATGTATATTGCCGTGAAAAGGTACCGGAAAGTCGGCCAGGGAAGATAATCGCCAGAGAAAACCTCTGTGTCGATAGGAGGGAGCCGAAAGCCAAAAGACGTGGAATTTTGGGACGGAGTTGCTGGAGCTTGAGGTATTTGGGAGGAGGCTTTTTGGATTTGTTCCATGAGCTGCGCGGCAAACATTTCATAGGTGGAGTACGTTTGGTAATACTTGGATTTTAGTATGGATTTCGTGTCTGCGGCGCACTCGCCTGTAGCTATATTACAGTCGCAGCATATGTCTCATGCTGCCATTACCGTTTGCCACAAGAAATTGAAGTGATCGCGTCGGATTTTACAGACGGATAACGTTGGGGTGGGAGCACCTAGAGCGATCACAGTGGCCTCAAAGTGAATCAGAGAGTCAGCTGTGGCCATAAATCAGGTTAAAGCGGATTTGACTGATTTTGCCACGACGTAAAATAATTTAAAATTTGTAATTCAGAAGTAAGGAAACGGGCTAGAATACAATTGGAATTTAGGAACCAATCAAGATTGTAAATATATAGGGTCACACTGTCGGGTAGGCAGAGTCAATAAATATTTATTCTATCGGATGGTCGGACTTTGTTTTGCTTGGAAGGAACATTTATTGTGAGCCCTTGACCCTTGACTGTGCACTGGTAAAAATATCGATATACGTATGTATGTACACTGTACATAAGTACATATGTGGGGTGCATATAGCGGAATAACGCTGCGGAAATTGTAAAGACTTCGCTTATGTTTGTTTGTCGGTGCGTTTGTTTGTCACCTGCACAACTAAATTGCAGACGAATTGCTGGAGTAAATTTGTGGATATTGTAACTTTGTTTTTAATATCAGAAATAATTTAACCGTTTTTGTAGGTCGAGAAAAGTAGTTGGAGTGGACTGTATTAGAAAGAGTAATTGGAGTGGACTGTATTAGAATATTTGTGTATATATATACACGCAGCTGATACACAGAAAATAATAAGGAGTGCAAATCTTAAGGAAAAATTTTATGATCGGGAATTTGTTTACTGTGGCTGAAATTGAAAATTTATTTGAGAATTATTTTTGTTGAAAATATCTGAAATATCTACCGGAATGGTTTCAAGTGTACAGTTGTTGGCAAAGGAAACTGGTATATTGTCGGGCACAAATAACGGAATTGAAATACATATATTCATTGCCGTTGCGTCGGATTAATCACTTTTTGGATCTAGACAATATATCATACAGAAAGTTAGTCGAAATAGGGTTCAAAAAACTGGCTGTTTGACCGGCAAAATATAGTCAGTGGAACTTGTCTGGAGCGGTTCAAGCCTGCAGGGAAAAACCAAAGGAAATTCCAAAATGTTGGGGCGGGGAGGCTTGACCGCTGAAATAACTGAAGTCCCAAGAACGAAGGGTAAGTAGAAAACACGGGGGTATTTGGGGTTTATTGCGCGACGGGCATAGGTGTTTATTGGTACACTTTAAAATCAGAACAAGTTAAGCCTAACTTAACTTAAGCGCTCCAGTGCGGAGCGGAGACTTAGGGCAGTGATGGAGAGGGAGAGCGGACGGCAGTGCGAGCGCGCGAGATGTAGACATCTGGATAAATCTGCCGCTCGACACTGCCTCCTGAAATTAAACGCCCTTTAGACGTAAACAATTTGATTCAATATTTATTTTTTTTGTTATAAAAACTTAAATTAGTTTCGTTGAATAAATCGTTGTAAGATAACAAAGGTAAGAACATCCTTGTTGTCCTTGAACAGAAGAAATGCATGGCTCGAGTAAACAATTATTTCTGAACTGGCCAATATTATGATTGATAAAAGAAGGATAAGGGATTAGGGATTGTCTTTTCTGTAAGTTAAAAAAATAATTTATTAATATGTAATAATAATTAATAATTTAATTTATTTTGAATTTCTTTAACTACTAGAAATATAGAGAACGCGTCATACAACTTACAAAAGTTAAACTTTGCGCATAGTATATTTCAATGTGTAAGTTTTCTCCTTCTTTAGTTGGTATTGGGGCTTCACCAATTGGAAGTTTAAAGGGGTGTCTGTTATATATGTTCTCATTGCAAATTTAAAATTTTTTTATGTTTTTTAGCTTTGTATATAGATTGGGCCAATAGTATAATCTATGAGCTCGATTGTGAGTTTCCTCTATTATTATAGCTCTATCTTGATATATGATATGATATAAATATTGTAAACTACAATGAATTTCAACCGTAAAGTTAGGTGGGAGATACTCTCTTAATATACTTACTAAATTCTCAACTGTATCATATTCGATTACGTGTCTTGTCTTGTCATAAACTTCGAGTTACTTATGTATTGTATACCTCCCCGTTGTTAATAACAATTGTTGTTTAAGCTGATTTAACGGTTTACGGGTTTCTTGTTTTACATTTTGAAAAGTACTTTCAGTGGAATGCTGTGTGTCTTGATTTGAGTTTGACTGTCTTGATGCATCTAAATCGCTGTTTGTAATATTATTTATTTGTGTTCGTGATAATGCATCGCCTACAATATTGTTGTACTACTTTTGGATTTTTATCCGAAATTGTGAAGTATAAGGATTGATGGACCGTTTGTATTTCTATGCCATTTACTCCATATAAATAAAATCGTACATTTTTTTAAGCCCATACTATGGCATACTATGGCAAACAAGTCTTTTTTATTTGTGGCACGAAGTAGTTCCGTTTTATTCAATGTTTTTGAAATAAAAGTAATTGGTCTTGTGTTAGCACTGCCCCGATAGCTACGTCTGATGCGACTGTTGTTAAAACGAATTTTTATACCCTTGCAGAGGGTATTATGATTTCAGTCAGTAGTTTGCAACGCAGTGAAGGAAACGTTCCCGACCCCATAAAGTATATATATTGTTAATCAGCATCCCTAGACGAGTCGATCTAGCCATGTCTGTTTGTCTGTCCGTCCGTTTCTACGCAAGCTCTCAGTTTTAAAGCTGAAACTTTCCCAAAAGTCTTATTTCTTTTGCAGGTAATATATAAGTCGGAACCAGCCGGATCGGACAACTATATCTTATAGCTCCCATGTGAATAATCGGAAAAAAATGTAAAAAAATGATATCTTTGGTGTTTTTTAACATATAACCTCCTACGCTTGGAAATAACATTTTTTAATTAGTTTAGAATTTTGAATTTATTTTTATCAAAATCGGAAGACTATATCATATAGCTGCCATAGGAGCGATCGGAAATTTGGTGGGAAAATAATATGAAACAAATCATAGCTTCGGTGTTTTTTGACATATTATTTTATACTATTGGGAATAACATTTTGTGTATTTTTAAGAATTTCGAAAAAAATTTAATACAAATCAAACAACTCTAACATATAGCTGTCAAAGAAACGGTCAGAGAATTAATTAAATAATAAATAATTATATAAAAAAAAAATTGTTCTTTGTTGATTTTGATTTTTTTTTTTACTATGGGATATAAAATATTTTAACTTTTCAGCATTACAAATTTTAATTTTACACAAATATCACTGAAGCTAGCAACAATTCTTACAAATTTAAAATGGTGTTACTAACATTGATTACAAACAGCGGCTTGCCGAAGTTAATTTCCTTTCTTGTTTACTATAATCTGGCTGAACTAATTCAACCAGTGCTATTAGATTCTCTGTTAGCTCGTTTGTAAGGCTTGTAAAGCTGATTATTCAAACTGTATTGAAATTGTTGTAGACATTCTTTTCGAAACCTTTCCATTTTTCCCTCCTAGATATTTTGTTAATGGTTTAGCAATTTTTGCATTGTAACGGACAAATTTTCTGTAATACCCCGTTAGGCCTAGAAAACTTCGAAGTTCTCAAATATTTCGTGGGATCGGATATTTTGTAAATGTTGCAATTTTTTCAGGATCAGTTTTAATTACGTTAAATGTAAAATGTTCATGTTTGCTCTTTGTTTAATATTTTTTATTTTAATTAAATCAGTATATAAGACAATTGAACGTGTTTGAAAAAATAATAATGTCATCCATACAAACATGACACGTTTTTCCCACTTGTTCCTTAAGAAATCATCCATGGCTCTTTGAAAAATTCTCGGTGCATTTGTTAGGCCAAAAGGCATTGGTAAAAATTTGTATTTTCCATTATTAATAGAAAATGCTGCTTTTTCAATATCTGAATCATTCATTAAAGTTTGGTGGAATCCTGATTTCCAAACCGATTGTTGATAGGTGTTTAGTCTTTTTTAAATTAGCTAATATTACAGACGGGTCTTGCATCGGGTATCAGCCCGGTATAGTGTTTTCGCATAGTTTTTTATAATCTATTACCACCCTATTTTTGGGTACCACTAACACTGGTGAAATATATGGACTTCTAACTTCTATTGATTTCATTCGTAACGAAATCTGAAACTGATAAGGCATGAGGATATTGTTTATTATAAATTTTCAAATTTACTTTTGAGTGTTCCTCTTCGATTATGTCAATCATTTTCTTTTACAGATCTTCTATTCGATTAGTACAAGCCATTTTAATATTATTAATTTTATTTCGCTTTGACTCTTTATTTCCAAAATTTTTAACTTTTTTATTGACGGATAAATCGACGTCGGGGTGTTTAGGATCATTAGATTCCAAACAATTAACTTTTTTGTTGACGGAAATTTCGTCGTCAGCGTGTTCAGGATTTTTTGATCTTAAACTATTTATTTTTTTGTTGACGGATATTTCTACATAGGCATGTTCAGGACTTATGGATCCCAAACTTTTCTCGGTATATTCCACAAATAACGAATCTGTGTTTTTACAACTTTTCTTATCAAAATATCTTTTTATAATATATTCTTTCAATGGGAGAGTATTATTAACTTAAATTAAACTTATTTTACTCTTTTTTATTATCATAGTACACCTATCCCTCGCTTTGCGTCGTTTCGTTTTGCGTTTTTTCGAAGTTGCGTCGCTTCTTAAATAAAAGTAATTTTCATTGTGCGTCGTTAGATTTTCGATGTTGCGTTGTTTTGGGATAAAGTCGTTAATATGTTTTTAAAGGGTGGCAACACCTTAAATAAAAAAAAAATTAAAACGCGGGAATTCCCATTTTTTTGTTTCTTCTCACTTATTCATTATTTTTTTTTTTTTAAGAAAGCCGGCCTACGACAACAGACACTAAAGACTCATCAGAGAGTGATTAGTTCTAATTTTATTTTTCATAATTGAGTATGTAATTGAAGAATTTATTTTGTTTTAAACGAATTAGTTTCTTTTTGTTTTTATATGTATAATATGTAATAAAATGAAATGTTATTTTGGTTTTTTTTAATGATCACTTTGCTCAATTTTCTTTTTAAAAAGTAGTATTTTTGTAACCCTGGAACCAATCTTCAAACTTAACATGGTTTGCTATAGAAAATCCTAATTCACATTGCGACGTTTCAGTTTGCGTCGTATTTTTTTGGAACGTATCCCCGACGCAAAGCGAGGGATAGGTGTATATTAACTTTCTGTCTTCCCTTAATATTCCAAAACTACTTGTTCTATATTTATTATAGCTCCTATTTTTCTTAATAGATTAAACTCAATTAGTAGGTCAAATTCCAATTCTTCGATTTCATATAACAAATGTCGTGCTTTAAATATATTTATATAGTGGTAATATTTAATAATGCAGTACCCATGAAAGATACTTTTTATATATTGATAGTTAATTTTTATTTTCGAAAATTCCCTTTTGTATATAACAAGCAATGGCACTCATGTCTATTAAAATGCTTTACTCCTTTTTAGTTTTTCTTCCTTCTCTTTTTAAGAAAGACATTCCCCTGTAGAGGTCTGATTCAAAAATTGATCTTTGTTATTATATAATCTTGTTACCTTATTAGCAGGAATCGGCGTAGTAGTAGGACGATCTTGGCATGTGACACAGTTGTGATCGATTGTGCAATCCTGGAATTGATGTTTGCTCGCAAACACGATCGCAGGTATCGAGTACTGGAACGATCCTAGCGTTGAACCAATTTATTGTTGGAATTTCTGCCATTCGATATGTGTCTTTGGACTGTACTTGGAGGGAATTGGCAGAGCGGATGCTATCAACGGCCTCAAGGGTTCGATGGAGCTCAGTCAAAAAGAAATCAAGCTCGAGCCACGTAGGAATCTCGGCTTTGTTTTGGGTGGATTGCTCCCATAATGAGGGAGTGCGCTTTGGGATTTTTGTCGAACACATATAAACAAGGGTCCAAATTCTCAATATTAATGGCAGAAAATTATAAGGATATTAAGCAACCTTAAATAGTGCGTTGAAGTTCCGTTAAGGCTACTCCAGTATGGGTAGTATGGATTTAGTGTCTGCGGCGCTCTCACTTGGAGCCACAACGCAATCGGAGCATATGTCATATGCTGCCTTCACCATTTGCCACAAGAAAATGTAATGATCGCGACGGATTTTACAGGCGGATATCGTTGGGGTAGGAGCACCTGGAGCGTTCACAGTGGCCTGAAATTGAATCAGACAGTCAGCTGTAGCCATAAATTGGGCTATAGCGGATTTTGCTGATAATGCCATGACGGAAAATAATTTAGAATTATATTACAGAAGTTAGGAAACGGAATCGGGCTAGAAACTAATTGCAATAAGGTACCAATCGAAGACGTAAAAATATTCGGTCACACGGTCGGAAAGATAAATTCAATAATTATTAATTATATCGGATGTTCGGATCTTTGTACAAATAGTCTGAGCCCTTGACCCACTGTGCGCAAGAGAAAATGTCGATGTACGTATGTATGAAAAATGAAATTGTAGGTTGAGAAAAGTAGTTGGAGTGGACTTTATTAGAATATTTATTTAGTTTCATGTTTTTGATTGTTATTTTAATCATTGTTTTGCCAAAAAATCATATTTTATGGCCAATTAATATTTTGATTATAATTCCAATTATTTTCCGTTCCCTAAGTATAATTATTTTGTTTTGAATTTGTTGGATTACATTTTATATTTATTCCCTGATTTTTATTTTCATTTGTAAAACCATAAAACCTGTTTGCAAATTGAGCACGGAAGGGAATCCCCTAATTGCTAGACCGTTGCCAAAGCATTGTGCAGATCCGGTGGATTTAATTTAATAATTGTTTTCCATTTGTTACGTGTCGTAAATGGATGTTTTAATTTTTCCACTAAAAAAGTTGAGTTGTTGGGCGCGCAAGTTCCGTTTATAAATTTATTTAATTTTTATTAAATTGATTTTTTTGGAACTTTTGTTGACGTAGCCCCACGTTGGGCGCCAATAAATTTTATGTTTAGTCTTCGATTTAATAAAATAAATTGTTAGACTTTGTTGTGTTAGACTTACATTCACTTAACTCACTATTACATCAAGACACAAGACCGTTTTACTTTCAATCTATTTAATGACCGATCTCGGCTTCAATCCGAAATAGACTGACTTTGTAATTCTAAAATCTTATCCAACGAATCTCGTCCAGAAGCTTTTTCGTTATCAAGCTTCTAGAACTTTTATTTTTGATTAAATCAAAAGCTAATGCTGAAACTGTCGCATCCCGTTGTGAAGTGAAATTATGCTGACCGATGCAAATTTATTGAAAATTGGAACGCAATATGATCTGAACTTAGAACGCAAAAGTGTGGGCATCGATCGTGAGAGATTGGGCTTCATCGTGGTATGTAGAAAATATAGCTTCTTATTCTTTATTATTTTTAATTACGGTCACCGGGTTGAGTAGCGCTACTCTCAATGATTTCAATATTTTATTCTTGAAATTATTAATTGAAACTTGTTCAAAGATATTTGCCCACGGTGCCACTTTGAGTTTGCAGATTGTGTTACACCGGCCTGCTTTTCAAGCCTTAGGAAGAATTGACCTAAGTCAAGAGTTCCATTAGTATACAAATCGCTAACATCATATCTTACCGTAGTTTTCTTTCCGTGTTTAAGTAAACAGAAATTATTTACATGCAAAGTCGATAATTTACGTAGTTCGTCGTTGTTAATGACGGTTTAAACGTTGGGCTTAGAAGCCTTTTTTGTAGATTGCTTAAGCAATTCTATTTGTTCTTTTCCTGCTCAGGATTTTTGTCTACTGTGATTTCTGGTAGTGACTTTCAGAATCTTATTATCCTTTTGTATATTTTTTAAGTCTTTGATTGTTAATCGAGATAAACCATCCACGATATGATTGTCCTTTCCCTTAAGATATTCAACAGTAAAATCTTATTCCTCTTAGTCAATTCTCATTCTGGTTAATTTTGAACTTGGGTTAGTCATGGAAAATAGATATGTTAGTGGTCTATGGTCTGTTTTTATTGTGATGTGTTTTCCGTAGATATATGGTCTAAAGTGCTTGCTATGTCATGTTTTTATTACTTTCTCCCTAGGTGAATGAAGGTGATGCGCTGGCAGCTGCGTTCCATTATGTTCTTGGGTAAGAACGGCTCCGCATGCTTGTTTACTTGCATCCGTTGTTATACAAAATTCTTTATAAAAATCGGGATACTGTAATAATGTTGCTTTCATCAGTTGGGTTTTTTTAGAAGTCGAAGGCTTTTTGACATTGATTTGTCCATTCGATTTTCACATTCTTTTTACATAATCCCGCGATGTGTTATGAAAAATCTGAAAATTTTTTAATGAATCTTCGGTAATAAATGCAGAATGCAACAAATCTTCTAGCGCTATCTGCGTCCGTTGGGACTGGGTATTTTTTTATGACATCATATATCTTGTAGTCTGGTAGAATATCTTTGTCAGTACACTTGTGTCCAAGGAAGGTTACTTCGTGTCTGAAAAATGAGCACTTTTCTGGGTGAAATTTAAGGTTGTGTTTCCTGCATAAACCAAAAACGTTTGTAAGGTTTTTAATCATATGCTTTTCTGAACAAACGATGACAATTAGGTCATCCATATATTGGAATGCCTGTGGAGGTTTGATATCTGAAATGCAATTATTATCATTTTTTGGCGTTATTTTTAAGCCAGAAGGTATTCGTTCGAAACGATAAAACCATTGTTCCTGACATCAAATCTAAGCATGAAAAGTATTTCGCGTCGCGGCAATGGTAACGATGGTTACTGCGATGCCGGACCACAGGCGATGCTGAGCTGCGCTGAGGTTGAGCTAACGTGGTAAGCTGCTAGTTGAGATAGTGTATTACGAGCCCTATTCCCAGAGGTAGGAAGTAGAACCGCGGAGTTATGAGGTGCGTTGATAACTGATTTATTCTTCATTTGGTACATGCTTATATACTATTTGGAACACGGAAGCTTAGTGTAATGATTAGTGAAATAAGCTATATTCTAAAGTAGGTCAGGGAATTATGATTATGGTAGCAGTTTGCGTAATTGGCTCGGCTGACACTGCAAAATATGCTGACTGCATTGGCGAGTCAGTGTGCCGTTGACTCGGTGAGACGGTTAGCTAGTGAGACATATAATATGCTGATCAGCAATTCTCATCTGCAGTGAGTGCTACTGAGCGCCTGGTACTGTTCCCAACTTGGCTACTGCTTGATTTGTTGGGTGTGGTCATGTAGAGTACCTTTTTTGTACGAACATTCTCCCCCCAAATTAAGGCGTGATGTCGGTCAACGGAATAGGATTTTTCCATCAACTGCGGCGGTTCATGTTTGTAATTCAGGTCCTTCACATCTTCTTGATGCTGCTTATCACTCCTCTTTGCGATAAAATTTACATTACCGTGGGGACTGAAATTGTGCCCTCGTAGAACTTGATCATTTGGCATGTCTATGGTATGTGGACCTTCTGCAACAAAACTGAGATATTTCTTGGTTAAGTTTAGAAATGTTGAACAAAAGTCAGACTTCTTGTAGGTTTTAAATTGATGAGAAGTCGGTTTTAGCTGCAATGAACCATTATATGTATCGATTGATTCTCGATCGGACGAGTCAGTGTCGCTAGTTCTTGATTGGCTACATATATCTTCAGGATATTTTATTTTATGATCCATCAACGCTACGTTCGTTAAATGAATCCCTTCTTCATCGAGTTAAATCTCATTTTGCCGTTTGCTTTCTTCTATATCAAATTAATTATTATTCATCGAAATTTTATTTTTCGTTGGCTCAGAAGCAGCGTTCGGTCCTCCAAAATCATCTCTGTCTTTTACCAGAATAGGGTTGATTTCCGTATGAGATGCGGTTTCTTTATTGAAATAACCTGTGATTACATAACCAAGCCTTGTGCCTTGTGCCAAAGGTTTATTAGGTCCTAATTCAAGAAGTTCACCGGTTATTACACGAGAATATACCTCAACCCCTAAAGTTAGGTCAATGGGTCCAGGTTGCCGAAAGTCACGACCTGCTAACGGCAGTCCTTCGTGAATATTATGATCGGTATCAATCGGTACTGACGGTTGGTCTGTAATGACCGTGGGAATAATAAATACCTCTATTAGTGTTTCAAACCCTGATGTAACTGATTAGAGCTTTAGTGTTGATCTGATTACTGTTGATATTTTTCCTCCAATTCCAGATATTTCAATCGGTGACATTTCCTTATGAGATAGCAGATCTGCCATCCTCCTTGAGATAAGATTCACCTGTGATCCACCATCTATTACAGCGCGACATGTTTGTAGTTGACCGTTTGCCCTTGTAATGATACCTTGGCGGTCGCGAGCAGAGTATATCCTCCTACGTGGTCGTAGCCGTCAATGGTTGCTGCTCCGGCCACTGGATTGCTAGTCGGTACTCCTACTTGAATAATGGCTTGGCGCCGCGTTTTGGGGTCCCTTTCCTGGAAGCCGTTACATGCTCTAACATGATGTGGTCCTAGGCGACAAATCTTACAGCTCTCTTCGTTGCGAACTGACTGATGGCGGAATGTTGCTGTAGGTTGAGCGCTTATCGTCTCCAGCATGCAAGCGCGCCGCTCAATAAACGTCAGTGCACTCGTTAACGTTGGGATTTCCGTTGGTGCATCCGCTGAATTCTCCAGAGCAGCTAGAGACTGCTGGTCTAGTTTTCTTCTGATAATAAAACACAGGATTGGATCCCAGGATTTTGTGGTGACATCGAGGCTTTCAAGAGTACTTATTGAGTTTCTGATAGTGTCATGTAAGGCCCTTAGTTGGCGCGAGGAGCCGTCTATAGGCTTATGGTAAATAATTTTTGCTATGGCGGCAAATACTAGTATTTTGCCGTTCTTGTACCCGGCCTTCAATCGCAACCAGGTGTCGTCATAGCCGCCCTGTGAGAATGATGTGTCTGTCAAAACGTTCCTCGCTTCACCACAAAGCGAACTCTGCAGAATATGTAGTTTTTGACTGGCCGAATATGGTTTATTATGTACCAATTCCACAAAGAGACCATGGAACCGTGGCCAGTCTAGATACTCGCCGTTGAACTCCGGAATGCTAGTTGGCGGAAGTGCCAAGCTTATGCTCATTGGCGCGTCGTTTTCTCGAAGCAGGTTCATTTCGTATTCCTCGTATAATGCGTGGAATTGGGCTAGCTCTGCTTCTGCCAGAGCTGCGGCCCCAGGTGTGCTATCCAATTCGTCGTGGGCTTGCCTCAGTTACGCGCAATGGAGTTCCAGGTGCCTTTGTAGGGCTGGGGTGACGGTTGCGGCGTTCGAGGCTAATGTTAATGATGATTCCAATTCGTTGCATCTTCTCTGCAACTGTCGGATCACCGTGTCAATTGTGGAGTCTCCTTTGACTTGATCTCCTGTTGTGATCTTGAAGTTGACCGAAGTTCGTCTGGGGGCCTTCGGAAGCCCGCTTCCAGTCGGCATGTTGTCCAGAAAGATATTCTGATATTTTTTGACCAGCTCCTTAAGTGCTACTAGTCGTAAAGAGTACTCACTTCCAGTGGGTAATGCCGCTTGCTGGACTTCTTCATCTAGGCCGCAAAACTGCTGCCAGAGATCGTTAAGCTGATTTAGCTTACCGGAATAATAGCCGACTCGGTGGCGTCGTTCGACCGAATCCTTGCCATAATTCTTTATGAGCTGTTGAATCTGTACTTGTAGCTCATTTTCGTTGTCTAGTAATCGATTGTGTAAATCGATTCTTGTGTGACTTGTTTCCTCTATGAATGAAGTAGACATATTGTGTGTCTTGGAAACAAAGAATCCTGTGAAGCCGGATAAAGCTGTGTGTCCTGTGAAGCTGGATGAAGCTGAGTATCCTGTGAAGCTGGATGAAGCTGAGTACCCTGTGAAGCTGGATAAAGCTGACGATCTTGTGAAGCTAGATGAAGCTGGGTATCCTGTGAAGCTAGATGAAGCTGACGATCCTGTGACGCTGGATGACGAAGCGTATCCTGTGAAGCTGGATTAAGCTGAGTATCCTGTGAAGCTGGATGAGCTATGGTTTCCAGGGCGGGTGGATGTAGTGAACTTATCGGGTCCTTTCACCAGTCAGAGGTACAGCTTTTGGTGGGAAGGGGGTGGCTGGAGTGTGATCCTTTGTTGGTAAAGGATCACGTCGGGGTCACCAATGTTTGTGCCTAACCGAAGTAGACACTTCTGGGTCACACCGCGGGACAAGGGGGTAATGAGCACTTGTCGCTGGCACGGGGACGCTTTGCTGGCAGGACGTTAGCGTCGCGGCGATGCCGGACCACAGGCGATGCTGAGCTGCGCTGAGGTTGAGCTAACGTGGTTAGTTGCTAGTTGAGATAGTGTACTACGAGCCCTATTCCCAGAGGTAAGAAGTAGAACCGCGGAGTTATGATGTGCGTTGATAACTGATTTATTCTTCATTTGCTACATGCTTATATACTACTTGGAACACGGAAGTTTAGTGTAATGATTAGTGAAATAAGCTATATTCTAAAGTAGGTCAGGGAATTATGATTATGGTAGCAGTTTGCGTAGCTGGCTTTGGGTAGTTGGCTGACACTGCAAATGCGCTGACTGCATTGGCGGATCAGTGTGCCGTTGAGTCGGTGAGATGGTAAGTTAGTGAGACATATAATAAAAAAAAAGCAATTCTCATCTGCAGTGGGTGCTACTGAGCGCCTCGTACTGTTCCCAAGTTGGCTACTGCTTGATTTGTTTGGTGTGGTCATGTTGAGCACCTTTGGGTACGAACAGAGAGTAATGCCATTCGGACTTCATTCGGCGTCTGCGACCTTTCAACGGGTGCTGGACCGTGTGATCGGTCCCGAAATGTCGCCGCACGCATTTGCTTACCAGGATAACATCATAGTGATCGGGCGCTCGCTGGAAGAACACAAGGCTAACCGGAAGGAAGTGTTCCGACGGCTAAAGGAGGCAAGTCTAAGGTGTAACCCGGAAAAGTGCCAATTTTTCAGGAAAAAGCTGTTGTATCTTGGTCATCGAGTGACTAGCGAAGGAATAGGCACGGATCCGGTAATGGTAGCAGCCATCGCCGAAGTAGAACCACCATCAACAGTGAGAGAGCTCCGATAGTACCTGGACGTAGCATCATGGTACCGCCGGTTTGTACCTGACTTCGCAAAAATAGTCAAACCTCTCAACGACCTGCTACGCAAGGGCAATAAGTGGGTGTGGACACAGGAACATCAGACGGCGTTCGAAGAGGTGAAGGCAAGACTCGTTGCAGACCCCGCACTGGAGTGCCCGGATTTCGACAAACCATTTATCTTGCAAACTACGACTACAGCATCGGGGCAATCTTGACCCAGAAAACTGAACGAGGCGAAAAGGTAATCTCTTACTCAAGCCGAATGCTCAACGGCGCTGAGAAGAATTATTCAACGACCGAGAAAGAGTGCTTGGCAATCGTCTGGGTGATCCGAAAGCTCAAACCGTATCTGGAAGGTTACCACTTTAAAGTAGTAACCGACCAAATGGTGCTGAAGTATCTCAACAGCATAGAAAGCCCTTCAGGGAGGATCGCCAGATGGGCCCTGGAGTTGCAGCAGTACGACTTTGAATAGCGAAAGGAAAACTCAACGTGGTGGCAGACGCTTTGTCAAGGCAGCCACTGCTGGAAACGCTTAGAGGGAACAAGGAGACGTCGGCGGCGAAAGTTTCTGCGGCATGCAGCTGGATTCTGGAAATGCGCGAAAAGATAATGACCCAGCCGCAAAAGTATCCGGACTACGTGATGGAGGGTAACACCCTGTACAGGAATATACCTCATAGAGCGGGCAGCGAGGATGTCGCAACATGGAAGATGTGCGTCCCGAAAGCTCTACGGGAAACGGTGCTGAAGGAGAACCACAACTCACCGGCGGCTGGCCATGTAGGAAGCCGAAAGACAATAGCACGTCTGGCAGCCCGGTATTACTGGCCAGGAATGCAAAGGGACGCCCGAGTCCACGTGCGAGGATGCAAGACATGCATGAGATTCAAGCCGAATCAGACGCAAATGGCTGGGAAAATGCTGACGCAGGTGCCAGAGAAACCATGGGCTACGGTATGTGCGGACTTCGTCGGATCCCTGCCGCGTTCGAAGCACAGCAACCAAATGCTGCTGGTACTGATAGACCGGTTCTCCAAATGGACTGAGTTGGTGCCACTGCGAAGCGCGACTGCCGAATCCTTAAAAAAAGTGTTCAGAGAACGCATAATCGCGAGGTATGGGGTCCCGAAAGTAACGGACAACGGAGTACAGTTTTCCAGCAAAATTTTCAAGACTTTCCTGGCCGAAATGGGAACCAAGCAACAGTTCACAGCTCCATACACCCCACAGGAGAACCCGACTGAGAGAGCAAATAGGACGGTGAAGACAATGATAGCTCAGTTCGCAGGGCAGAACCAAAGAAACTGGGACGAAAAATGGCCGGAAATCATGCAGGCAGTAAACACGAACGTTTCGGGATCCAAAGGATACACACCGTCGTTCATTACCCAAGGCAGAAAACCAAGACTATCAAGCGCCCTATACGACAGAGAGTCCGTAGAGACCGGACGACCGATTGAGACCCCGAAGGAGAAGGCCAACAAACTCAGGGAAATCTTCGAGATTGTAAAGCGGAGTCTGGAGAGAACATCCCAGGATCAGGCTAGGCATTATATAGCCAAAGAAGGAGGCAATGGACGCCAACGGTGGGTGACGTCGTGTGGGCCAAGGAACACCATTTATCTAAAGCGGCCGACGGGTTCGCAGCAAAATTGGCCCCAGGATACGACGGACCTCCATGGACCCAAGTCATGGGTTTTGCGTCACCAGTAATCTGAAAAATACGACACATAAACACAAAGAAAGAGCGGACCACCCAGGTCCAGCGAGCTGAAACAGCAACAAACGCAGACACAAGCAGACACAACAGACGCAAAACAACATTGAAACTCCAAGAATTCTCAAAGGATGTTGCGAAAAGAGTCCAAGGATAACTCCAAAGATTCTCAAAGGATGCTACGAAAAGAGTCCAAGGATAACTCCAAGGATTCTCAAATGATACTACGAAAAGAGTCCAAGGATACCTCCAAGGATTCTCAGAGGATACTACGAAAAGAGTCCAAAGATAACTCCAAGGACTCGCAACGGATACTACGAAAAGAGTCCAAGGATAACTCAAAGGATTCTCAAAGGAAACTACGAAAAGGGTCCAAGGATAACTCCAAGGGTTCTCAAAGGATATTACGAAAAGAGTCCAAGGATAACTCCAAGGATTCTCAAAGGATACTACTAAAGAATCCAGGGATAGCTCCAAGGATTCTCAAAGGATTCTACGAAAGAGTCCAAGGATACCTTTAAGGACTCGCATAGGATATTACGAAGTGACTCCAAGGATAAATCCAGGGACACGCCAAGGATACTACGAAATAGCTACAAGGACACAGTAAGATTAATCCATGTAATCTCCAAGGATACTACAGGGCAACTACAAAGATGCAAGGACATACGTAAAGACATCAGAAGAACGACAAGAACACAAAAGGAGCAAGCCAGAGCGTTCAAAGACTCGATTGGGACTGATCAGAAAAAAAGAACACGCTTCAACAGTCTGCCGATAGAAGGAGGAAGACGGCACAGATCAGAGAGCTGTACCGTAGATCTGGGAAGGAAGAAGGCGAGGCCGAAAGAAATAGCGGGACCTAGCCAGAAGGAGAGGCCGAAGGAAATAGCGGGATTGAGCAAAGAGGAAGGCTTGGAACCGAGGTGTCGTTAAAGGGAGCCCTGGCTTCAAATGGACAATCAAAATTGACGATCAACATTAGCACACGTGTGACGAGGAGCGAAGCGCTCAGGATGATGGCTGCCCACCAGCCGTCCGACAGCCCGGCCTACCCGAGCCTCATGGCGGATCTCCGAGCGGGGAGTGCCCGAGCCGGTCATAAGCTCCGACAGCGACGTCGAGTTGGTGGAAGACCCGCGAGTGGAGCAGAGGCGATGGCGGCTTCGAAGGGCCGTCAACCAGGCCAACGGCCGCATACCGATGGGCGTGGCGGAGGTCAAGTGGGCCAGCAAGGAGCCGCCCCTGGACCAGCAGGCTCCCGGTAGCTATGCCGAGTCCATGGCAGCGGCTACGGCAGCGCGACAGCGGAGCGAGGAGCGGCGGTTAAAGGAGATGGAGGAGTCGCCGGAGTGGCAGGCCCAACTGCGGACGGCCGAGGAGGAGGAGCAGCAGCTGTGGGAGAACCCGGGGTACCCACCCTCCCCGAGATATGCGCCCGAGCCTTGCATCCCGCCACCAGAAATGGCAGAAGACTGGGCGGCCTCACCTTTGCGGTGACTGCCCGAAATCCCACCCACACCGCGGTACGAGGGATCACCGCAGTGGACGCCAGCACGACCGCCCACGCCGAGGTTCGAGCAGCCACCACCGCAGCAGCAACAACTCGAGCAGTCACCACTGCACCAGCAATCCTAGCATCAACAGCAGCAACAACATGAGCAACGCCAGCAGCAACAACCCGATCCGCCGCAGCAACAGAAAGGGGACCCGATGGGACACCACATCCGAACGGACATCCCAGTGTATTCGCCTAGTGTCTAAATTACCGATCTGATATATTCCCAAATTTCCATTTTCAACTCGGTTGAGGCCGCCGTTTGCATGCAAATTTGTTATTTGTGTTATATTGGATAATAGTTAACGACGCGGGTGCTTTGTGCATTGTTGTTGTCTTTTATTTTCATTGTTGTCATGCGCTCTCTCGCACCGTACGCACTGCTACATTATCCCAACTTCAGTCACCGGCTCTCATTTTCGAGTTAACGGGTCTTTGCTGAATCGCTCTCTTTTCTCATCTTTCCTCTGCGTTCTGCAAAGCCACACAGCTGTTTGTTGGTACTCATCTAAAGCTTCCTACTTTTTCTACTTTTTCTACATTCTATATTTAACTGACTTCAACGTGTAAACAATGTCTGCCTGTTGTGTTGTTGGTTGCCAATTTGTTGGTAAAATCACTTCTCGGCTGCCAATTGTTAGTTGCTGGTTATGTGAGAACATTGCGCACGCTAAATATGCAGACTTTGGGCATAGTGCTGCCCAAATTGCTGATCGCACTAGATCTAATGTTAACCTGGATTGGACGTGCCCTACATGCCTACATATCAAAATTGATATAAGAGCATTTATGAGGCAAACGGAGCTAGAGTTCCAGGCATTACGTGCTGGATTTACGGACTTATTAAGTCGATTTAATGTCTGCGACTCCAACTTTAAAGGTCGGATTCTTCTAAGTCAATCTTCATTAAATATAAATCGTAGTCCTACACTGCCTAATGTCTCTTTACATGTTCCAGATCTCATCTCGTCATCAACGAATGACGCCACGGGGCAATCGCTGCCAGATTCGGGGACTGTAGTTCCGCCTGAGTCATTAAGGCCTACTAACCGTTCACCGGCTGTTGCCACTTCCGGGGCTCTGCCGCACCTTGTACTGCCCCTAGCTAATACCCTTGCACCTCCACCTGTCCCACTTACTAGCATGATCCCTAGGAAAAACACCCATAGCCCTGCTCTCTCTTCTCCGGTACCACTCACTGTCATGGTACCTAGGAAATCTATTTTTGTGTCTAGGTTGAATGCAGAAATAACTGTAAAAGACGTGATGCATCATATTGTCACAAACCTCTCCCTTCCCAATCAAAATGGTATTGACATCACCAAATTTAATTTTAAACAGCTAAGAGATTACTCTTCATTTAAAATACTTGTTCCGGATGGGCTGATCTCTAAACTTCTTTGCCCCAATTTTTGGCCTGCTGATATAATTGTCCACGAGTATATAAAAAAAATAGCTGCCTTTCCATGACTTCTTTGTCGGCGCCCAGCTCTGATATAAATTCAAAAACTAAATTTCCTAACTCACTATCAGAATGTTCGTGGGCTTTTTAGAAAACTCTCTACGCTTTATATAAATAGTTCAATTTTTGAGGCCAATGTTATTGTACTCACTGAGACCTGGCTTAACCCATCGGTACATGATAGTGAGATTTTGTCTAACAACTTTTTTGTTTATCGGAAGGATCGTCAGACCCGTCGAGGTGGAGGCGTTCTTATTGGAGTCAAATCCAATTTAACTTCTGAGTTTGTTGATATTACTGAATCATCAGGTATTGAATTTATTTCCGTAAAATTATCTTTCCCAAAAAGTAACATTTTTTAACCTGCTGGTATATACCTCCTGGCTCTGAATTTAACGTGTATCTATTGCACCTGTCCGCCATACATTCTATCTCCTTGTTGCTTGCTGAAACTGACCAACTTATGGTGCTTGGTGACTTTAATCTTCCCAATATCTCTTGGTTGGAGAGTAAGGACTCATTGACATTGATTCCGAGGATGCAAAATGATTTTATTGATGGTCTTGTTGAACTATCTTTGCAGCAAATTAACAGGATTCCTAATCATATTGGTCGTCTTCTTGACTTCATCTTTGTTTTTGATAGTAGCGATGCTGAAGTCAGTCGTATTTCGCCACTATCTTTACCTGAAGATTGTTATCATCCTACCCTTCAGCTCTGTATTAATGGATTTTTTAATAATCCTAGGACTGCAATAAATGTACAGCCTAGTTTGTGTTTTAAGAGGACTGATTACGGCAGACTAGTGGAATCTTTATCTACAGTAAGCTGGTCCTTTCCTAGTTGACCTTCCTGTTGATGATGCAGTTAGGTACTTTTATGAGGTTCTTTACCGTCTACTTGATGAACATGTCCCTCTTTCCTCCATACCCGTCAACTATCTTATCTAAAGAATAAAAAAACTAGACTATTTAAACGATTCAAAATATCCGGCTTACAGACAGACTTCACCAAATATAGTTCAGCTAAGGTGGAATTTGTCCAGTACAATTCTGATTGTTACAAAAATTACCTGTCTCGTTGTAAGCGTGATTTCAAAAGTAATCCTAAGCTTTTCTTTTCTTTCGTCAATTCTAAACGGAAATCTAACTGCTTCCCTCCCTCTCTTTTTCTCAATAATAATGTAGCATCTGATGATAATGATATTTCCAACTTATTGTCAGACTTTTTTCAATCGACATATACGAAATGCAATAGTGTCATTAATAAAGATAATCCATACCCACTACCTCATTTGAACTCTATCTTCAAACCAGTGATTAATGTATCTGATATTTTTCAGAGTCTTAATACTCTCAAGCTCTTATTTTCACCGGGTCCTGATACAATACCAAGTTGTATACTTAGGAATTGTTCATCTTATCTTGCTCTTCCCTTAACATTGATATTTAATCTGTCCCTAAGTAAATGTAGATTTCCATCCATCCTTTATTATCCCACTGTTTAAAAAAGGGAACAAGTCCGATATCTCAAACTATCGTGGTATTGCTAAACTCAGTTCTATTCCTAAACTTTTTGAAACAATTATTACCTGTCAGTTGCAGCATCATTGCAGGTCTATTATTTCACCTTGTCAACTTGAATTTACGTCTTTAATTACTAGAGGTTTTCTGACACATCATCAAACTGATGTGATTTATACCGATTTCTCTAAAGCTTTTGATTCAGTGAACCATAGGATTCTTATTTATAAATTGTCCCTTTTAGGTTTTCCACCCAACCTACTAGAGTGGATATTTTCCTACCTTTCTAATAGAACTCAAATGGTCTGTTTTAATAATAAAATTTCCAAAATAATTAATGTTACTT
Organism: Drosophila subpulchrella; assembly: GCF_014743375.2. Lineage (NCBI taxonomy): Eukaryota > Metazoa > Arthropoda > Insecta > Diptera > Drosophilidae > Drosophila > Drosophila subpulchrella. Next base: position 387,519 of record NW_023665641.1, read on the forward strand.
CTGGAGTGCCACAGGGTAGCCACCTGGGACCTTTACTTTTTGGCTTAATGATTAACGATCTACCTTATGTCATAAAATCGTCAACTGTTTTAATGTATGCAGATGATGTCAAGCTATGTTTGTCCATGTGTTTACCTAATTCATATAATGACCTTCAATTAGATCTTGATTGTTTGTATACGTGGTGCATGATTAACATGTTGAATTTGAACTATTCTAAATGTAACTTTGTGACCTTTTATCGATGTAATCCATCTCTGTATTCTTATTCTATCGGAAATAACGCCCTTGAACGTATTTCTTCTGTTCAGGATCTTGGCGTTCTATTTGATCATAAACTTAGTTTTAAAGACCATATATCTACTATAACTAATAAAGGCAGAAGTCTCCTGGCGTTTATGAAGCGTTGGTCAAGGGAGTTTGATGATCCATACACAACAAAGCTTTTGTATGTTTCTCTTGTTCGTCCGTCAATGGAATATTGCTCGTGTATATGGTCACCTCAAATTAGCTGTTACCAAAATATGTTAGAGTACGTTCAAAAACAATTTCTTTTATTTGCTTTGAGAGGTTTAAACTGGGACACAGGAAGTCGATTGCCCTCTTATCGTGCGAGGTTGCGCCTGGTGGACTTACCAACCCTGAACCATCGTAGAAAGTGTCATGGAGTTATGTTTTTGCATAAATTAATTAATGGTGATGTTGACTCTCCCTTCCTTCTTAGTTCCCTCAACTGGAATGTACCCTGTAGAACAGTTCGTCGTTTTCGTCCGTTGTCCCTGCCAATTTGTAGATCCAACTATGCCCTTCATGACCTTTTCGGGTTCTTTGTGACGACTATAATGCACTGTGTCACGTCTTACTGTTTGATAGCCCTAATGCAACTAATTATGATAAACTTATGTATTTTCTATCTTCCAATAATTTGTAAATTTCTATGTTAGTAGCCATTCTATGTGAGCATGTATTTTAAACTGTCTATTGTTATTGTTTTTCCATGTCCGCGATTTCGTTTACTTGCCCAAATCGGTTAAGGGCTGCGCGCGTAACAAGCATTGCTTGGTGTCGTAAGGGCCACTTGTTTGTACTGACCATAGTGCATCAACGTCCAAGAATTATTATTATTACCCGGACGTTCGTGGCCGAAGGGGTAAGGTGGCGGCAGCAGACGGTCGTTTGGACCTGGCCGGAGGGACCCGCGGAGGAGACGGCGGCGACGGAGAAGCCACAAATCTGGGAGGAGAGAGGTCTCCGGGTGAGCCCGCTGGAACCCAGGACCCGCGGCAGACCGAAGAATTGGGCCCCACCGACACCGACACCGGACCGACGACGCCAAGCACCGGGCCGGCGACGCCAGCGCCAGCAGGGACGTGGAGCGCGACGGTAACCACGGAGCCAGACGAGCCTCTGGAACGGGGGCCTTGGGTGCGGCCCGAACCCATGGAAGGTGGCCGACCTCCGCTCAAGCGGCAGAACTCTGCGCCCAAAGTGTCCGAGGTGGTGGCACGCCCGAAGTTGTCGCGGACGGTGTCGGCGCCAGAGGGTCAGCGGTGGCGCGAGATCGAGGAGCATGAGTGGTCCGAGGGGATCGCGGAGGCACCGGCAGTGAGAGAGGCCCGCATCCTCGGCGGCAGGCACAGCGTGCGCGTATGGAGATATGTGCGCGCGTTCCGAGTCCGGTTGGGACTCGCGAGCACGAAAGTTTTTGAGGAGCAAACATAATAAAGTCTAAACAAGAAAGAAAGTTAGCTTCGGCAAGCCGAAGCTTATATACCCTTGCAGCTATAATTATTAAATTTAAAAACACAAAAAATGATATTCCCAATAGTATAAGATAATATGTCAAAAACACCGAGGCTATAATATGTTTCATAGTATTTTCCTACAAATTTTCCGATCGTTCCTATGGCAGCTATATGATATAGTCGTCCGATTTTGATAAAATTAAATTTAAAATTCAGAATTAATTAAAAAATGTTATTTTCAAGCGTAGGGGGTTATATGTTAAAAAACACCGAAGCTATAATTTGTTTCATATTATTTTCCTGCCAATCTTCCGATCGTTCCTATGGCAGCTATATGATATAGTCGTCCGATTTTGATAAAATTAAATACGAAATTCAGAACTAATTAAAAAATGTTATTTCCAAGCGTTGGAGGTTATATGATAAAAAACACCGAAGCTATAATTTGTTTCATATTATTTTCCCCCCAATTTTACGACCGTTCCTATGGCAGCTTATGATATAGTCGTCCGATTTTGATAAAATTAAATTCGAAATTCAGAACTAATTAAAAAATGTTATTTCCAAGCAAAGAAGGTTATATGGTAAAGAACACCGAAGCTATAATTTGTTTCATATTATTTTCCCACCAATTTTACGATCGTTCCTATGGCAGCTATAAGATATAGTCTTCCGATTTTGATAAAATTTAATTCGAAATTCAAGACTAATTAAAAAATATTATTTCCAAGCTTAGGAGGTTATATGCCAAAAAACACCAAAGATATAATTTTTTTCAATTTGTTTTTCCTATTATTCCTATGGGAGCTATAAGATATAGTTGTCCGATCCGGCTGGTTCCGACTTATATACTACCTGTAAAAGATATAAGGCTTTTGGGAAAGTTTCAGCCCGATAGCTTTAAAACTGAGGACGGACAGACGAAAATGGCTAGATCGACTCGTCTAGTCATGCTGATCAAGAATATATATACTTTATACTTCTGACTGAAATAAATATACCCTCTGCAAGGGTATAAAAACAAGAAAGGAAGTTCACTTCGGCAGGCCGAAGTTTGTATACCCTTGCAGTTATAATTACTAAATTTAGAAATACAAAAAAGGATATTCCCAATAGTATAAGTTTATATCGTATGTCAGAAAACACTGAAGCTATAATTTGTTTCATATTATTTTCCCACCGATTTTACGATCGTTCTTATGGCAGCTATATGATTTAGTTGTTCGATTTTGATCAAATTAAAATTCGAATTTCAGAACAAATTAAAAAATGTTATTTCCAAGCGTAGTAGGTTATATGTTAAAAAACACCGAAGCTATAATTTGTTTCTTATTATTTTCACACCAATTTTTTTGATATAGTCGTCCGATTTTGATAAAATTAATTTTGAAATTCAGAACTAATTAAAAAATGTTATTTCCAAGCGTAGGAGGTTATATGTAAAAAAACACGGAAGCTATAATTTCTTTCATATTATTTTCCACCAATTTTACGATCGTTCCCATGGCAGCTATATCATATAGTCGCCCGATTTTGATAAAATTTAATTCGAAATTCGAAACTAGTTAAAAAATGTTATTTCCAAGCTTAGGAGGTTATATGTTAAAAACACCAAAGATATAATTTTTTTTTAATTTTTTGTTCCGACTATTCCTATGGGAGCTAGAAGATATAGTTTAAGCCCGATAGCTTTAAAACTGAGAGACTAGTTTGCGTAGAAACGGACGGACAGGCGGACATTGCTAGATCGACTCGTCTAGTCATGCTGATCAAGAATATATATTCTTTATGGGGTCGGAAACGTCTCCTTCACTGCGTTTCAAGCTTCTGACTGAAATCAATATACCCTCTGCAAGGGTATAAAAAGGAAAAGAAAACGAAACAAAGTTTGAAACCAGCATAGGGAGGGGAACGCGGCTGAAACAGGGGTGAGAAGAGAGGGGCATATATGGCAGCTCCGGCAACCTGAAATTGAAATTGGGTTAATGCAGGAAGCAGACGGACAAATACCACAATACTTACCTGCTGCGAAGCAAATGCGAAGTCCTCTCCGCACCCGCTCTCGAGTGTTGCCAGCGTGGAGCCAGGTTCAGCCGGCTGAGGACGACTGAAGGGCGAGAGAGGACGAATGGAGAGAGAAAGGATGAAATTGAAAGGAGTAAGAAAATGCGAAAACTTACCTATGAAAGTTGCAAAATAAACATGAGCCTGGGAAGGGGGCGCCTCGATAGGCGATCGATTGGCCCTGGACGATTGTGCGATCGATGGGCACACGCAAAATGGAAATATCACCAAAAAGGTGAAAATATCGCAAAGGGCAGGTGGCAACGCTTCACCGTCGGTTTTGATAATCGATTAAACATCGATCACGCACGGATATTGTGACCGAACGGAGGAGCCACGGAAAGGAGTAGGACGAAGCAATGAGCAGCGAGCTGGGGATCGATAGCCGCTGAGTATCGATGTCCCAGTGTGAAAAGATGAAGGATCGGAGCGGGAGATTTGAAGTTGCTACGAGAAGGACAACCAGCGCTGTAGAAACTCCATGGAGTTAAAAGCGTCGAGGGAGCATAGAGGGAGCAACGAGGGAGCAACGAGGGAGCGCCAGGGGAATCGGATGGAGCATCACAAGGACTCGAAGGCTAGGATATGCAAGGAAACGCCGGAGAGTAGGACCGAGTTTTTTAATTGATTCCTGAAGTAAGAGGGGTGTGTGTGGAATAACTCCCCACAAATCTCAGCAGCAGCAGCAACAGATGGCCGGCCGCTTACCAAATACGCGGTGAATACGCGTAGTAACGGCACTGCGGGAAGAGAGAGTTTGGCAAATTCACTTCAAGAGAGTTTTGGAGAATTTAGTACGAGAGCTTGGAGAATTCGGCTCAAGAGAGTTTGGAGAGTACGAGGAAAGAAAGCTTGGAGAGAAAGAGCAAAGGGTTAACGGTAGATCGCCGCGCTTAGTGTGAGGCCGTGTGCAGAGGGCGAAAGGTCAAACGGTAAATCCGCGGTCTTTGGACCCTGAAGTGGTGCCGTGCGCAGATGCCAAGAATTAACAGTACCAGGAGCTATATACAAGTGGGCCAGCGCTGGAAGCAGGATAAGTCGGTCACGAGGAGTCAAACCGTCAAGATCAATCAAGACATCAAAGTGAACAGTCAGTCAATCAAATAAACCACAAGGGAGCTACAACAAGTCGAGTCCTCGGAATAGCAGCGACGTGGGAGCCTACGAGATACCAGGATACCAGGAATCTCCGGATTGAGACGCAGGTATCTGAGGTCCAGAGGGCATCACACGGCTAGGTCAAGGCGGTCGGTTTATCCCTATCAACTAAGTCCTGGCGTTACAAGTCCCGAGTATAACAAGCCAGAAGGGAGAGCGGTCGATCGGTACGGCCTCGAGTGGAGTTTTCCAGGAGAGCCCTAGGGTTTCGACTCGTGAGGTCCCGGAGCGGCATGTCCGAATCCAGAGTATAACAAGCCAGGAGGGAGAGCGGTCGATCCGTACGGTCTCGAGTGGAGTTATCCAGGAGAGCCCTACAGTTCCGACCCGTGAAGTTCCGGATCGGCGTACGACCGAAACCCCGAGTACCAAAAGCCCCGCTACGTCGAGCCGCGCAGCCAGCACCGCCCGAAGCAGCGCGCAAGACACTGTCAGCAGCAAGCCAACCACTATATCACGACAGCCACGCAACACAGAGCGAGCCACGCGGAAACGTCCCGGACAATAAGCAGAAGGATGAGGCTAGGATGGAACGTTCGTTTACACAAGGTGTAGAAGCGAAGTAAAGCGCGAGGCAGCTTCCTGGCGTTTAGCCTTGACTGTCCGCGCGGGCTGAGCAAAAACCCCAGTGGGACCATCCGGGATACAGTAAGGGACAGGCGGCTGTGTGTCGAAAGGAGTGATCCTGGAGAGCGCAGCTTCTGTTCACCATTGTCTGAGAACGGTGACGCTTCCCTAAGCCCGCACGGCTGATCCCCCTCGAGAGTCCGAGTCGTTACAAGCAGTCACCGAGTCAACGCGTCAGGGAGGAGCATCGATCGAGCATCTTCAGTGAGCCTCAAGGATCTTCAGGAGCTACAGGACTGGAGCACCGAGTCAACGAGGAGAGAGGTCGGCGAGACAACCAGGACTGTCGGAAGTACCGAAGGCCACAAGTGGCGATATCAAGGCCAATCAAGCTACCAAGTAATTTGTAATAATATACCCGCAATAAACCCATTACGAACCCGTGAGTTCTGTGCTTTCTCACTGAGCTACTGGGCGGTCACGTTTATATAAATTTGGTGGGACGAACACACAATCTACTGACACAATCTACAACCACAAAAATTAGTTCGTTACAATATTGATCAGAACAATACATTTGAGTTAAAATTTGTATTCTTGTATTGTAACTGTAGGACTTGTAACTGTAGGACCCACCGGTTTGGGCGGTCTGTGGGCGTTAGAGCGGGCGTAGCACTCTGCTGAAACAAACTCGCGCTGCGCAAGAAGCTCAAGAATCGTCATGCCAAATCCCAATAGCCTAGGTCTCATAGTTTCCGTGATCTCAGCGTTCATCCGGACGGACGGACAGACGGACATGGCTAGATCGACTCGGCTAGTGATCCTGATCAAGAATATATTTACTTTACGGGGTCGAAAACGCTTCCTTCTACCTGTTACATAGTTTCCGACGAATCTGTATACCCTTTTACTTTAGGAGTTACGGGAATATCTATAGAATTTCTCACAGTCAATAAGAAGAAGTTGACAAACAAGTTGATAAATTAATCAAACATAGAATCATATAACCTTCAGTCTCAGAATATAGCAGTCCGTTATTAATTGTTGAAAAAAAATCACTACCCAATGTGCTCGTACCCAAAGGTACCCAACAAATCAAGCAGTAGGCAAGTTGGGAACAGTACCAGGCGCTCAGTAGCACTCACTGCAGATGAGAATTGCTGATCAGCATATTATATGTCGCACTAACTAACCGTCTCACCGACTCAACGGCACACTGACCTGCCAATGCAGTAGCAAATTTGCAGTGTCAGCCGAGCCAATAACGCAGACTGCTACCATAATCATAATTCCCTGACCTACTTTAGAATATATCTTAATTCACTAATCATTACACTAAACTTCCGTGTTCCAAGTAGTATATAAGCATGTAGCAAATGAAGAATAAATCAGTTATCAACGCACCTCAAAACTCCGTGGTTCTACTTCCTACCTCTGGGAATAGGGCTCGTAATAGCAGCTAGCAACTAGATTACTAGATAACCAAAATGAGCTACAAGTACCGATCCAACAGCTCATAAAGAATTATGGCAAGGATTCGGTCGAACGACGCCACCGAGACGGCTATTATTCCGGTAAACTAAATCAGCTTAACAATCTCTGGCAACAGTTATGCGACCTAGATGAAGAAGTCCAACAAGCGGCATTACCCACTGGAAGTGAGTACTCTTCACGACTAGAAGCGCTTAAGGAGCGAGTCGAAAAATATCAGAAAATCTTTCTAGACAACATGCCGACTGGAAGCGGACTTCCGAAGGCCCCCAGACTAACTTCGGCCAACTTCAAGATCACAAAAGGAGATCAAGTCAAAGGAGACTCCGCAATTGACACGGTGATCTGACAGTTGCAGAGAAGATGCAACGAATTGGAATCATCATTAACATTAGCCTCGAACGCCCCAACCGTCACCCCAGCCCTACAAAGGCACATGGATCTCCATAGGGCGTTACTGAGGCAAGCCCACGACGAATTGAATAGCACACCTGGGGCCGCAGCTCTGGCAGAAGCAGAGCTAGTCCAATTCCACACATTATACGAGGAATACGAAATGAACCTACTTCGAGAAAACGACACGCCAATGAGCCTTAGCTTGGCCCTTCCGCCAATTAGCATTCCGGAGTTCAACGGCGAGTATCTAGACTGGCCACGGTTCCATGATCTTTTGTGGAATTGGTACATAATAAACCATATTCGGCCAGTCAAAAACTACATATTCTACAGAGTTCGCTTCGTGGTGAAGCGAGGAACGTCTTGACTGACACATCCTGCTCACAGGGTGGCTATGACGACATCTGGTTGTAATTAAAGGCCAGGTACCAGAACGGAAAAATACTAGTATTCGTCGCCATAGCAAAAATTATTGACCATAAGCCTATAGACGGCTCCTCGCGCCAACTAAGGGCCTTACATGACACTATCAGAAACTCAATAAGTACTCTTGAAAGCCTCGATGTCACCACAAAATCCTGGGATCCAATCCTGTGTTTTATTATCAGAAGAAAACTAGACCAGCAGTCTCTAGCTGCTCTGGAGAATTCAGCGGATGCACCAACGGAAATCCCAACGTTAACGAGTGCACTGACGTTTATTGAGCGGCGCGCTTGCATGCTGGAGACGATAAGCGCTCAACCTACAGCAACATTCCGCCATCAGTCAGTTCGCAACGAAGAGAGCTGTAAGATTTGTCGCCTAGGACCACATCATGTTAGAGCATGTAACGGCTTCCAGGAAAGGGACCCCAAAACGCGGCGCCAAGCCATTATTCAAGTAGGAGTACCGACTAGCAATCCAGTGGCCGGAGCAGCAACCATTGACGGCTACGACCACGTAGGAGGATATACTCTGCTCGCGACCGCCAAGGTATCATTACAAGGGCAAACGGTCAACTACAAACATGTCGCGCTGTAATAGATGGTGGATCACAGGTGAATCTTATCTCAAGGAGGATGGCAGATCTGCTATCTCATAAGGAAATGTCACCGATTGAAATATCTGGAATTGGAGGAAAAATATCAACAGTAATCAGATCAACACTAAAGCTCTAATCAGTTACATCAGGGTTTGAAACACTAATAGAGGTATTTATTATTCCCACGGTCATTACAGACCAACCGTCAGTACCGATTGATACCGATCATAATATTCACGAAGGACTGCCGTTAGCAGGTCGTGACTTTCGGCAACCTGGACCCATTGACCTAACTTTAGGGGTTGAGGTATATTCTCGTGTAATAACCGGTGAACTTCTTGAATTAGGACCTAATAAACCTTTGGCACAAGGCACAAGGCTTGGTTATGTAATCACAGGTTATTTCAATAAAGAAACCGCATCTCATACGGAAATCAACCCTATTCTGGTAAAAGACAGAGATGATTTTGGAGGACCGAACGCTGCTTCTGAGCCAACGAAAAATAAAATTTCGATGAATAATAATTAATTTGATATAGAAGAAAGCAAACGGCAAAATGAGATTTAACTCGATGAAGAAGGGATTCATTTAACGAACGTAGCGTTGATGGATCATAAAATAAAATATCCTGAAGATATATGTAGCCAATCAAGAACTAGCGACACTGACTCGTCCGATCGAGAATCAATCGATACATATAATGGTTCATTGCAGCTAAAACCGACTTCTCATCAATTTAAAACCTACAAGAAGTCTGACTTTTGTTCAACATTTCTAAACTTAACCAAGAAATATCTCAGTTTTGTTGCAGAAGGTCCACATACACAATTTCAGTCCCCACGGTAATGTAAATTTTATCGCAAAGAGGAGTGATAAGCAGCATCAAGAAGATGTGAAGGACCTGAATTACAAACATGAACCGCCGCAGTTGATGGAAAAATCCTATTCCGTTGACCGACATCACGCCTTAATTTGGGGGGAGAATGTTCGTACAAAAAAGGTACTCTACATGACCACACCCAACAAATCAAGCAGTAGCCAAGTTGGGAACAGTACCAGGCGCTCAGTAGCACCCACTGCAGATGAGAATTGCTGATCAGCATATTATATGTCTCACTAACTCACCGTCTCACCGACTCAACGGCACACTGACCTGCCAATGCAGTAGGCAAATTTGCAGTGTCAGCCGAGCAAACTACGCAAACTGCTACTATAATCATAATTCCCTGACCTACTTTAGAATATTGGTTATTTCACTAATCATTACACTAAACTTCCGTGTTCCAAGTAGTATATAAGCATGTATCAAATGAAGAATAATTCCGTTATCAACGCACCTCATAACTCCGCGGTTTTACTTCCTACCTTTGAGAATAGGGCTCGTAGTACACTATCTCAACTAGCAGCTAACCACGTTAGCTCAACCTCAGCGCAGCTCAGCATCGCCTGTGGTCCGGCATCGCAGTAACCATCGTTACCATTGCCGCGACGCGATCGTCCTGCCAGCAAAGCGTCCCCGTGCCAGCGACAAGTGCTCATTACCCCCTTGTCCCGCGGTGTGACCCAGAAGTGTCTACTTCGGTTAGGCACAAACACTCTCCACTGGAATAAGCCTCTCCCCGGCACAGTAAACGCCGTGTACTGCCTGCTGTCTTCTTTAGGTGGGATTTGCCAGTACCCATCTTTGAGGTCCAAGCTGCTGATGTACCGTGATTCTCTCAGTTGGTGGAGAATATAATTTATTCGGGGCATCGGGTAGGCATCCTTTATAGACTTGGCGTTGATTTGCCTAAAGTCGACTCCGAGTCTCCATTTGCCCGTCTTTTTTTTAACCATCACGATGGTAGAGCTGTATGGGCTTGTTAAGTGTTCTATGTATCCCATTTGGAGAAGCTCGTCCACCTTCGCATTGATCTCCCCTTGAACTTTTGGATTCTTGGGGTAGTATCGTTGCTTTATTGGTTTGTCGTCTTTCATCGTGATATGATGCTTTGCCATGTGCGATGTTCCCGTCATGTTGTTGAAACTTGATAGCTCTGCCTCCAGGAATTTCGTCGTGTCGTCATCTTCGCTTGCCTGTTGCACGACTGCCACCGATAGCTTCTCCTCGAGCCATCTATTGTGTCGATTCCTGGCCGGTATTATCGATTCGTGTACAGCACACTTAAACTCAGTACCGACTTGTGTTAGAAAGTTCCATCCCAACACCAACACACACCAGCTGTTCATCGATTCCGCCACATCCTCCCGAGGGCAGCCAGGTTAAATGCCAGTTCTTTGCTTATAAGCTTGCTGTTGCCCCGGTGTCGATTGTGGCCTTGTACGTGTGGCCACCAATCGTCACCGCTGCGGACAACTGCTGCTCCTCCTCGATCAGCTTTCCCGTTAGTTTGGAGAGGTAGCATCTTGCGACCCCCGCTCGCCTCTCTGCGGCTGAGATCGCTGGGCACTTCCTGTCTGCTGGCAGCATTCGACGCTCCCGACGCCTACTCTCCCGCACACCCAGCAGAACAACAGGCGTTGTTGTCGACATCCCCGCGCCCAGTGTCCGTGACCACCGCACTTTCCGCAGGCCTCCTGGGGGTCTGTGATGTGTGTCGTTTCACGAAGCCTTTGTGTTGTACTTGGTGGCCTCCACACAGTGTTTGTTAGCTGCATCTATTGCTGTTGTGGTGGTGTCCATTGGCCTCCGCGTGGTGCTCCTGTTGCCTGCTGCCGTGGGACTCGGTTAGGTGGCGTTCATTTGTCGTTTCCCCGTGTCTTCTGGGTGCCTGTCTCTTCGCATCTTCTGCATGTTACCTGCTGCGGTGATGCCGACTTGGTCTTCGATTCTTGCGCGAACGCTCCCCGTTCCTTTTCAAGTTCATCGTACTCATCTGCTAATATCATCAGCGTGTCCAGGTCCGACACTTTGTACGCCCTTAGAAAGATCCTTAGACTTGGGGTGCAGTTTTCATTGATGATCCTTAATCGTCTGCATGTCGATCATGTAGTCTTTGAACGACTCGCTGAAGCCCTGCTTTCTTTGTCTGACCTGATCCGCCAGCCTGTTGAAGAAGTCTCTCGGCAGAAAGTGGGGGTGGAAACTATCTAAGAACTCCGCCCAGGATTTCCATTGTTTGTTGTTGGCGATAAACCACTTCAAAGCCCTTCCCTTAAGCAATTCCGGTATCGCTCGGGGAATCATGTCTAAGTCCAAGCCGTATGTGTTGCCGGACCATTCCACCTGCTCCAGGAACTCGAACGGTTTTTCCGCCCCATCGAACCTGAACGACCATTCGCGGACCTGTTTAGCGATCCTTGCATAGTCTGACTGACTGGGTCTCGAGATCAGCGCTGTTATTTTCCTGTCTTGGCTTGACTCTCTACTGTTTGCCTCTTTTTGTAAGTTGTCAATGCTCAGGCTTGCAACTAGATTTCTGAGTAATACTCAGATAATGCCTTTCTCATGTCTTCTTATCTGCCGTCCAGGGCGACATTAAGCCTCTGTACGACATTAGCGAAGTCCTCCTTTTAAGCCGGTAGATCCACTTCTTTCCCATTCTGTTTACGTTGTTTTCACTGCTGGGACAATCACGTTGGGCGCCAGATGTAACGAACTGATTTTTGTGGTGTGCTCGTTACGAGATTCGTGCGGCTAGCTCAGTAGAACACACATGTTCGTCCCACCAAATTTATATAAACGTGACCGCCCAGTAGCTCAGTGAAAAAGCTTAGAATTCACGGGTTTGTAGTGGGTTTATTGCGGTTATATTATTACAAATGAATTGATAGCTTGGTTGGCCTTGATATCGTCACTTGTGGCCTCCGGTACTTCCGACGGTCCTGGCTGTCTCGCCGACCTCTCGCCTCGTTGACTCGGTGCTCCAGTCCTGTAGCTCCCTGAAGATCCTTGAGGCTCCCTGAAGATGCTCACTCGATGCTCCTCCCTGACGCGTTGACTCGGTGACTGCTTGTAACGACTCGGAGTTGGAGTATGAGAGAGTTTGGAGGCCAAGGAGCGGAGAATGAGAGAGTGGAGACTTGGCGGGCAGAGCAAGAGTGCCGTGTGCAAAAGAGGATAACGGAACTCCACTGGACTTTGGACTTTGCCGTGAAATTTGGACCGGGAGAAGAAGTGCCACATCTCGGCCACAACAAGGCGAGTCGTTGGAAGCAGCGCTGTGGGAAGCCTACAAGGAACAAGATCGCTACGTCGAGACGTTCGGGATTGCGACATCAGGAATCTCCGAATTGAGACACAAGTGGTTTCCAATTTTGTCGCGACCATACCCTGGCGAATCGCCCGGCGGGTCTTTCAGAGTCAAGCAAAGAATAATGAGACGAGGAACCTTGAGCTCGGGGGGGAAAGTTGTCTAAGACCCAGGGTACCTTGCCCGGCCCAGCAGGATCTGGCGCGAAGGACGAGCGGTGTATCAATTTGTGGTTTCAAGAGGCGTTGCCCTGGAGTGACCTGCGATTACCGGCGAAGTCCCCGAACAGCAACTGCCCAAAACCCCGAGTGCCAGAAACGCTAAGCTACCAGTCGGGAAGGGCGAGCGATCGACCCGATGAGGCATTCAAGAGGCGTTGTCCGGGAGAAGCCCAGCGGTTCGGGAGGACCCGGAGCGGCGGTTGCCCAAGGACAAGCAAGATAAAAAACAGTGCAAAGGACATGGGCAGCGACGCCAGCAGACATCACCGGCAGCTACGTCACCATCGCCGTGCGGAGCTCATTGGGGAGCGCAGGAGCGTCGCGGACGTCAATCATTAGGGTGAAGGCGGATGGAACGTTCGTCTGCGCTAGGCGTAAAGCAAAGTGAACGGCTAATCAGCTTCCTGGCGTTAGCCTTGACTAACAGCGCGATCTGAGCAAGAACCTAGCGGGACCGTCCGGGACAGAGCAAGGGACAGGTATTGCCTCGAAAGGCGTTGCCCTGGAGAGCAAGGCTTGTTCACCCTAGTCTGAGAACGGTGACGCTTCCCTAAGCCCGCAAAGCCAAACTCTCTACGAGTTTAAGGCGCGACAAGAGACAAGAGAGAAGATACCGAGACCGGCCCAGCCACACACCCGCTGTATTAATAGCACGAGAACAAAACCCACTGTTACCATTCGAACCCTGTGTTTTCTCACTGATCTACGGGGCAGTCACGACATATAAATTTGGTGGGACGAACACACAATCTTCTGAGCTAGTCAGTTCGTTACATCTGGCGCCCAACGTGATTGTCCCAACAGTGAGAGCAACAAAACAAAAATGGGAAAGAAGTGGATTTACCGCCCTAAGAAGGAGGATTTCGCCCATGTCTAGTCGACATGAGGAAGGCACTGTCGGAATACTACTCAGAAACGGAGATCGACCCACAACTCGTCGACATCTGAGCCGAGCTGGAAGCAACATACCACGACAGAGCCGGCCCAAGCATCACGTTAACGAACGCGGAAGGGGACAACCTAGAGCAAAACCTGAGCAACGACAAATTGCAAAAAGAGGCCCACATGAGAGAGTCAAGCCAAGATAGAAAAACAGCAGCGCTGACCTCGAGACCCAGCCAGTCGGACTATGCAACAGGTCCGTGAATGGTCGTTCAGGTTCGACAAGGCGGAAAAACCATTTGAGTTCCTGGAGCAGGTAGAATGGTCCGCCAACACGTACGGCTTGGACTTAGATATGATCCCCCGAGCGATGCCGAAATTGCATACCATTGCATGCCATTTTAAAGTGGTTCATGAGCAACAACAAGAAATGGAGAACCTGGGCGGAGTTCATAGAAAGCTTTCACACCTATTTTCTGCCAAGAGATTTCTTCACCAGGCTGGCTTCAGCGAGTCGTTCAAGGACTACATGATCGACATGCAGATGATGGTGAGGCCACTTAGCTATTCTACGAAAGAGACATTAAGGATCATTAAAGAGAACTGCACCCCAAGTCTACGGATCTTCCTAAGAGCGTACAAAGTATTGGACCTGGATACGCTAATGATCTTAGCCGATGAGTACGAAGATCTTGAAACGGGGAGCTTTCGATCAGGAGAACAAGTTCTCGAAGAAGATGCGAAGAGACAGACAACCAGAAGACACGGGGAAATGACCAATGGTCACCACCACACCAAGCCAATGGACACCACTCCCACAGCAACAGAGACAGCCAAATAATACCTTGTGGAGGCCGCCAAGCAACACACAGAGGCCACAAGATGCCACCCATATCATCATCATCATGACGCGCAGGAGGCCTGTCGGAAATGCGGTGGGAATGGACACTAGGCTAGAGGGTGTCGAAACCAACGGCTGTTATTCTGCTGGATATGCGCCAAGGTTGGCGTCAGGAGCGTAGATTGCTGCCAGGGATCTTAGCCGCAGAGAGTCGAGCGGGGATCGCACAATGGTACCTCTCCAAACTAACGGGCAAGCTTATCGAGGAGGAGCAGCAATTTTCCGCAGCTGTGATGGTTGGTGGAAACAGCTACAAAGCCACAATCGACACCGGAGCAACGGCAATCTTCGTTAGCGAAGAAATGGCGGACAATATTGCTGCTCTAGGAAGGATTACAAGGACGAGACAGCAAGTTAGGTTGGAAGACGGAAGATGCGGCGGAATTAACGTGCAGCTCGAGGTGGAGGTCAAATTCGGCAACAAACAAGTGACCATGAGCCTGTTGATTTTACCCGGAGTAGTGGATCCGTTGGTGTTGGGATGGAACTTCCTGAAACAAGTCGGAACCGAGATAAGGTGGCTTGAGGAAACGCTAACGGTCGTTGAACGGGTAAACGAGTTGGACGATACTACAGCGTTCCTGGAGGGTAATGCCGTTCGGACTCCACTCGGCGTCGGCAACGATTCAGCGGGCTTCAGACCAAGTAATTGGCCCCGAGATGTCACCACACGCATTCGCTTACCAGGATGACATAATAGTGATCGGTTGCATGCTAGAAGAACACAAGAGAAACCTTAGAGATGTGTTCCGGCGTCTAAGGGAAGCGAACCTGACGCTGAATCCCGAAAAATGCCAATTCTTTAAGAAGGAACTGCTGTACGACCTGAACGACCTGCTACGCAAAGGCGTGGACAAGTGGGAGTGAATAACAGAGCACCAGATGTCGTTTGAGGAAGTAAAGGCAAGACTCGTGGCAGACGCGTCGCTAGCATGCCCCGATTTCAGTAGAACTTTCATCCTGCAAACAAACGCCAGCGACTACGGCATCGGAGCAATACTGACCCAGGACACCGAAAAGGGCGAAAGAGTAATCTCCTATTCGAGCCGAACTCTGAAAGTCTCGCAAAAAACTATTCAACAACGGAGAAGGAGCGCTTAGCGATCGTCTGGGCGATCCGAAAGCTCAGCCCATATCTGGAAGGGTACCACTTTAAGGTAGTAATCGACCACATGGCCCTGAAGTAGCTCAACAGCATCTAAAGCCGTTCAGGAAGGATCGCCAGATGGGCCCTGGAGCTACAGCAGTACCACTTTAAGATAGCGTTCAGAAAGGGTCAGTTAAACGTCGGCCACCACGCATTATCAAGACAACCACTGCCAGAGACGCTACGAGGATTAAAGGAGGCAACGGCGACAATAACTTCAGGAGGGTGCAGCTGGATCAAGGACATGGGCGAAAAGATAAGGACCCAATAGCAGAAGTACTCGGACTATGTGATGGAAGGTGATTCACTGTACAGAAACATACCACACCGAGCAGGCAGTGAAGACGTCGCTTCATGGAAGACGTCCGTCCCAAACGCGCTACGGGAAAAAGTGTTGAGGGAAAACCACGACGCGCCATCGGCGGGACACGTAGGAAGCCGGAGGACAATTGCACGGTTTGCAGCCCGATACTACTGGCCAGGCATGCATAGAGACGCCCGAGCCCATATAAGTAAATGCCAAACTTGCATGCGGTTTAAGCCCAATCAAATGCAGGCGGCCAGGAAGCTGTTGACCCAAGTGCCGGAGGAACCATGGGCCACGGTATGTGCAGATTTTGTTGGACCCCTACCAAGATCTAAGCACGGGAACCAAATGCGGCTGGACAGATTTTCGAAATGGACTGAACTGGTGCCCCTGCGCAGTGCGACAGCAGATTCGCTTAAGAAGGCGTTTAGGGAGCGCATAATCGCAAGGTACGGGGTTCCAAGGGTCGTCATAACGGAGAACGGAGTGCAGTTTGCAAGCCGTATCTTCAAATGTTTCCTGGCTGAGATGGGTATCAGACAACAATTCACAATTCACAACAATTCATACATACCCCAAGAGAATCCGACCGAACGAGAAAACACAACAGTCATTGCGCAATTCGCAGGGCAGGACTAGAGAAACTGGGACGAGAAGTGGCCGGATATTATGCTGGCAGTGAACACGAGCACATAGGAGTCCACTGGCCATACACCGGCGTTTCTTACCCAGGGCAGGGAACCGCGTCTACCCAGCAGCCTATACGATACGGAAACCCTAGGCACTGGACGAGCTACGGAGACCCCGAAGGAAAACGGCAACAAGGTGAAGGAGGTATTTGAAATCGTACGGCGAAATATGGAATAGGCATCCCAGGACCAAGCCAGACACTATAATCTGAGAAGGAGGCAATGGTCACCAGTGGTGGGCGACGTAGTGTGGGCCACGGAACATCACCTGTCAAAAGCGGCTAAAGGATTCGCTGCGAAACTAGCCCAGAGGTACAATGGCCCTTACAAGGTTGAAGGTTTCGTCTCTCCGGTGATCTGCATCCGGTGAGGCCGCAGAGCGCTGGCAGCTGGATCAGTCGATCACGAGGAGTGAAACCATCCAGATCAGTCAAGATACCAAAGTGAACAGTCAGTCAACCAAGTAAACTACAAGGGAGCCACATCAAGGCGAGTCGTCGGAAGCAGCGCCGTGGGAAGCCTACAAGGAACAAGATCGCTACGTCGAGACGTTCGGGATTGGGACATCAGGAATCTCCGAGTTGAGACACAAGTGGCTGAGGTCCGGAAGGCATCACACAGCTAAGTCAAGGCGTTTGGTTTCCAATTTTGTCGCGACCACACTCTGGCGAATCGTTCGGCGGGTCTTTCAGAGTCAAGCGAAAGAAGCCTGAGGCGAGGAACCGTGAGCTCGGGGGAGAAAGTTTTCTAAGACCCAGCGTACCTTGCCCAACCCAGCAGGACCTGGCGCGAAGGACGAGCGGTGTATCGATTTGTGGTTTCAAGAGGCGTTGTCCTGGAGAGACCTGCGATTACCGGCGATGTCCCCGAACAGCAACTGCCCAAAACCCCGAGTGCCAGAAACGCTAAGCTACCAGTCAGGAAGGGCGGTCGATCGACCCGTTGAGGCATTCAAGAGGCGTTGTCCTGGAGAAGCCCAGCGGTTCGGGAGGACCCGGAGCGGCGGTTGCCCAAGGACAAGCAAGACAAGAAACAGTGCAAAGGACATCGGCAGCGACGCCAGCAGACATCACCGGCAGCTACGTCACCATCGCCGTGCGGAGCTCATTGGGGAGCGCAGGAGCGTCGCGGACGTCAATCATTAGGGTGAAGGCGGATGGAACGTTCGTCTGCGCTAGGCGTAAAGCAAAGTGAACGGCTAATAAGCTTCCTGGCGTTAGCCTTGACTAACAGCGCGATCTGAGCAAGAACCTAGCGGGACCATCCGGGACAGAGCAAGGGACAGGTATTGCCTCGAAAGGCGTTGCCCTGGAGAGCAAGGCATGTTCACTCTAGTCTGAGAACGGTGACGCTTCCCTGAACCCGCAAGGCAGAACTCTCTGCGAGTCCAAGGCGCGACAAACGACCCCGAGGCAGTGCGTCGGCAAGCGAGCAGAGGCGGCCACTACGAACATCCCGAGACACAGGAGCCAGCGGTCGTCAAGTCAACGCGTCGATAAGCCAGGTCGAGGAACATCAGCAGTCTGTGGAAACAGAGCATGGAGATACCGAGACCAGCCCAGCCACACACCCGCTGTAGTAATAGCACGAGAATAAAACCCACTGTTACTATTCGAACCCTGTGTTTTCTCACTGATCTTCGGGGCAGTCACTTCATATAAATTTGCTGGGACGAACACACAATCTTCTTAGCTAACAAAATCAGTTCGTTACATCTGGCGCCCAACGTGATTATCCCAACAGTGGGGGCAATAAAATAAAAATGGGAAAGAAGTGGATTTACCGCCTTAAGAAGGGGGACTTCGCCCATGTCGCACAAAAGCTTAATGTCGCCCTAGAGGGCAAGCTAGACGACATGAGTAAGGCATTCTCAGAAACGGAGAACGACCCACAACTTGTCGCTATTTGGGCCGAGTTAGAAGCAACATACCACGACAGAGCCGGCCCAAGCGTCACGTTAACGAACGCTGAAGGGGACAACCTAGTGGCAAGCCTGAGCATTGACAACTTGCAAAAAGAGGCCCACAGGAGAGAGTCAAGCAAAGATAGAAAACCAGCAGCGCTGACCTCGAGACCCAGCCAATCGGACTATGCAAAGGTCGCTAAACAGGTCCGCGAATGGTCGTTCAGCTTCGACGGGGCGAAAAAAACCATTTGAGTTTCTGGAGCAGGTAGAATGGTCCGCCAACACGTACGGCTTGGACTTAGATATGATCCCCCGAGCGATGCCGGAATTGCATAAGGGAAGGGCTTGAAGTGGTTCATCGCCAACAACATGCAATGGAGAACCTGGGCGGAGTTCATAGAAAGCTTCCACACCTATTTTCTACCGAGACATTTCTTCACCAGGCTGGCGGATCAGGTACGGCAACGGAAGCATGGGTTCAGCGAGTCGTTCAATAACTACACGATCGAAATGCATACGATGGTGAGGCCACTTAGCTACTCTACGAAAGAGACATTAAGGATCATTAAAGAGAACTGCACCCGAAGTCTACTGACCTTCCTAAGAGCGTACAAAGTGTCGGACCTGGATACGCTAATGATCTTAGCCGGTGAGTACAAAGAACTCGAAAAAGAACGGGAAGCTTTCGCACAGGAGAACAAGTTCTCGAAGACCAAGTCTGCATCACCAACGCAGGTCACATGCAGAAGATGCGAAGAGACAGAAGCACAAGACCCCGAGTGCAGGACCCGGAGCGACGGTTGCCCAAGGACACGCAAGACACGAAACAGGGAGCGCAGGAACGTCGCGGACGTCAAGCATTAGGGTGAAGCCGGGTGGAACGTTCGTCTGCGCTAGGCGTAAAGCAAAGTGAACGGCTGGGCAGCTTCCTGGCGTTGACTGGCGTCCTGGCCTTGACTGTCAGCGCGTTCTGAGCAAGAACCTAGCGGGACCGTCCGGGACAGAGCAAGGGACAGGCATTGCCTCGAAAGGCGTTGCCCTGGAGAGCATGGCTTGTTCACCCTAGTCTGAGAACGGTGACGCTTCCCTAAGCCCGCAAGCCGAACTCTCTCCAATCCAAATCCAAATCCAAGGAGCGAAAAGCGACCCTGAGGCAGTTTGTCGGCAAGCGAGCAGAAGCGGCCACTACGAGCATCCCGAGACACAGGAGCCACGAATCTCGTAGCGTGCAGTCTAACAAAATCAGTTCTTTACATATTTTTAAATTATTACATAAATCCTATATTATCGATTTCCTTTGTTCTTTTCCCAATGAACGTCTTACTTCATAATAAAATCTAATATAGTTATACCCGTTACTCGTAGAGTAAAAGGGTATACTAGATTCGTCGGAAAGTATGTAACAGGCAGAAGGAAGCGTTTCCGACCCCATAATGTATATATATATATATATATATATATCAGGATCACTAGCCGAGTTGATCTAGCCATGTCCGTCTGTCCGTCTGTCCGTCTGTCTGTCCGGATGAACGCCGAGATCTCGGAAACTATGAGAGCTAGGCTATTAAGATTTGGCGTGCAGATTCCTGAGCTTCTTACGCAGCG
Organism: Drosophila subpulchrella; assembly: GCF_014743375.2. Lineage (NCBI taxonomy): Eukaryota > Metazoa > Arthropoda > Insecta > Diptera > Drosophilidae > Drosophila > Drosophila subpulchrella. Next base: position 407,813 of record NW_023665641.1, read on the forward strand.
CAAGTTTGTTTCAGTAAAGTGCCACGTCCACTCTAACGCCCACAAACCGCCCAAAACTGTGGCTCCTACAGTTTTGATGCTAGAATAAAAATTTTAACTGAAAGATATTGTTCTCATCAATACCTATCGATTGATAAAAAAAGTTTGCCACGCCCACTTTACGCCAACAAACCGCCCACAAACTTCAAAAAATCGTAAATATGAACGTGGATATCTCGGAAACTATCAAGGATAGAGAATTGGGATCTCAGATTTAGATTTCGTAGGCTTGTGCGCAGCGCAAGTTTGCTACGCAAATATGCCACGCCCACTCTAACGCCCACAGACCGCTCAAGCCTGTGGCGCCCACAATTTTCATGCTAGATACAAAATTTTAACTGAACTGTATTGGTCTCGTCAATACCTATCGATTGACCCAAAAAAACTTTGCTCTAACGCCCACAACGCTTAGATCTGTCTACCGCCGATAGGTGGCGCATTTCAATCTCGCTTTGCTGCTTGCATATCTCCATTTCCCTTTGGCCCCTTTAGCTGAGTAACGGGTATCTGATAGTCGAGGTACTGGACTATAGCGTTCTTCCTTGTTTTGGCTACAGTTTTTACACTTTTGTCTGGTATAAGTATTGTGACAAGATATTTTGTTAAGTCGCAGATTAATGGAAGTGCATATTCGTTTCCTTTTTCTGATCTAGGTAGTTTACCTATTGTATCCACAATTATCCTATCGAAAGCCCTTTGTGGGGTTTCAGTTATTGTTAATGGGGTCATGGTATGTTAAGTCGTTTTAGACTTTTGGCATTTGGGACATTTTCTTATGTACTCTTAGCAGGACAACCAAGCGCGGCCCTCGAATTTAATGGCAAAGGTAAAGGCTGAATCTTAAAAAAAGGCAAAGGCAATATCTCTGGGATTGAACTTCAAAACGTGTTTATAAATTCTATATGTGGAACAGTTTCACGGGTTGGATAACTTGCATGTATATATGTATATAAAGTTGTGTACAATATACATTTATATATAAAATTTATATGTAATGTATTCGATATTAAAAATTAAATATTCATTATAAAGAAGAACGAATGCTGTTGAGGAAATTGAGATCAACTACGACACTGTCAAACGAACTCTACAAAGAATAAGGCGGCCATTCTTTCCAAAGTCTCCGACAACCCCAGAGAGCGTTCATTAAATGTTTGAAGATGAAAAAGTCCTTGGTACGAAACAAAAAATTATGCGTGTCATTTGCGTACTGTATTTTTTCTTCAGACAAGATAATTGGCTTAATTGAAAATAACATTGTAGAGCAAAATCGTAATTATCTCGTTGATGCCACTTTTAAAGTATGTCGTTTTAAAGATCTAAGCAACTTTTAATAATTTAGATTAAACATGTGCAGAAGGTAAATAATTTCTTTTAAGCCTAGTACTCACATCGACGAAAACCGCGAGCTAACCATAGAAGAGCATAGAAGAGCAAGAGGCAAATGCGCGGCTAACGCTTTTCGTCGGGTCTGTTTTTCAGCGCGGTACTTAGATGAGCTAAGGAAGTACAAAAAAAAAAAAACAGATTTCTCGCGTGAATTTCGATGAACGCCATTGGCTGCGGCCCAAAAAATAAGAAATTTAATCTTTGGCGGTGTTCGTGCAAAAGCTACAAATTATAAATGAAAGGAAAACCCCCAAAAATGACTGCGGGAGGTCAGTGCAGAAGAAAACGGACGCCTTATACAAGCTGATGCCCATTATTGTGGGACTTCGCCGACAGGAAGCAATACCACAAAAGGGCAAATTCGCAGAATAGTTGAAGTTCCTGAGGAGCTCCACAAGAGAATCTTAGGGAGAAGAAATATGCCGAGGGGGACTTCGCTCCCTACAACGGCATCCTGCCACGCATGTCCTCGCAAAGAAAGTAAGTTCTTGCCAAAAGAATTTGATTACGTTGTTCTAATATAAAATTCTTTTTAGCAGAACCACCAGAATGATCTCAGACGAGCTCTTTACAGACCTCCACCAGCTTTTTGGCAGCTAAAGCGGAGATGGAGGACGCTCTGGCTTCTATAGGGAGGAGGAAAAAAGGGTGCCAGCTGGAAGAGCCATTGCCAGGATATTGGGCGACTTCGTGCAGCATCAGGAGGAACACCCCGGTCCCAATCCGGCTCCCACTTTCTCAAGGTCCATTTTGCCTGTTAGGACTCGGAGCTGGACTACAGGTTGCGCGGGAAAGATGGCGAAGCATCGTGGGATGAGAAGGAAGCTTTAAACTACTAATTTGCATAAATAAAACATTCGTTGAGCAGTTTATTTATTGATATTTTAATTTCTTTGTGCACCAGCGTACTCTTCTCCAATTGATTTCTTGTCCGTTTGTCAACAAGCCCCGCTGCTTGACAGTAAGACCATGCTACATGCATTGCGGGTTAACTTTGAATATTTCGGTCACACTACTCTTAGCCGATCTGAGTACTAGACTTTATTTGATATAAATTGTAAAATGTATTTTTTTCATTGCTTTATATAACGCTGTTTTTATTCTTACTGATGACGCAAAAAAATGGTCTGTGCTACTAGCACTTCTTTATGTATATTGAGTCCAACATTTGTTGCTTTCAAGGTGCATATTTTATTTGAGACTACAAAAAAGCAAAGCAGAAAAAAAATGCACCCCTCAGTGAATTTCATTGGTGGCTGGTTCCATATTACACAAGCATGAAAAAAATTCAAAAAGGACGTGCGGATTTGAAAAAATGCTATAATGCAATAAACATGCATATGTGCTCTTACTTGTTTTTTCCAGCTTCTACCAGCTACAAAAATAGTCAAAGCATTTAATACGTTGAAATGCCAAGTACAATTCTTAGAAAAGAAGATGTTTTCTCCATGTTTAACATATTTTGAGAAACAGTGGCTTTTAAAGGTTGGTTCTATGTTATAAGTTATAACTTATAAATTTGTGTTGGACTTAGTTTTTTGTATATTATAATAGTTTTTTTTTTATTCTTAGAAAGGACCTGAGAAAATATCGTTACTTACGTATAATTGATGCAGGAGTTTAAGAAATTCCGCGAATTCATCCTCCTCTTCCAAAACGTCGGTTTTGGAAATCAACCAATAACAAAACAGTTACGTGCAAGTATATAATATTTTACAAAGAGATAGCTATACATAAGAACAAGAGAGAATGCTATAGTCCAGTGCCTCGACTATTAAATACCCATCACTCAGCTAAATGAAGTGCGAAAGAGATAAAGATATGCCACCATATGGCGCCATCTAATGTTAGGCTGTGGTACCACTAACCGGTCACGTTAGAGGCGTTTGTGGTAGTGGCTTTTTTTTTGTAAACCATAAAAAAAATTTAAATAATAAATAATAATAAATAAATAAAATTTTTTAAAATTTTAGTTAAAATTTTTACTTTTGAATCAAAACTGTGGGCGCCACAGTTCTTCTAGGTTTATGGGCGCTTGAGTGGGTATGTCTCTCGGTTTAGGCAAACATGGTTTTTATCGACATTATGGAAACTATATACAAAATTTCAACAGAGGAAAAATTGTGATTTTTTTTTTTGGGCGGCCATAGACCTAAAACCGATTTGAACCATTTTTGGTGGGTAGATGGATACTTAAATTTAAACATAATCCCATTTAAATTTTTACAAAATCTTTAAATATGTGTGCGCTATACAGATAGCATTGGTATGATAAACTTGCGCTGAATGGGAAGCTAGGTAATCTAAATCCAAAGCCGCGTCTCTGTAGCTATTATAGTTTCAGAGATCTCAGCGTTCATACGGACAGATGGACAGACGGACAGACGGACATGGCTATATCGACTCGGCTAGTGATCCTGGTCAAGAATATATATATACTTTATAGGATCGGAAACGCTTCCTTCTACCTGATACATACTTTTCCACGAATGCAATATACTCTACGCTTCCTTCTACCTGTTACATACTTTTCCCCGAATGCAATTACTCTACGAGTAACGGGATATTTTTTATTTTCAAAATCGTGATCGAAAAATCACGGATGGAGTTCTTTGAGAATGGAGAAATAGATATTCAGCGAATTTTTACTCGCACGGTTTCGCTCAACTATCCTTTTCAGAATCAGGATATCTTTAACAGTGTGGATGACACGAAAACTTATTCGTCTGAGCTTATTTCTTCAACATCATACAATTCCGCAGTCGGTTCCAATTTAAGTCAGTTGTCCAATACTGTTATTGTCCAAATGAAGACATGTGTGTCGAAGTGTTTTTACTTACAATTAAGTAAGAGGTCTTAAACAACTAAACTATGTTAATAAATCCAAAAACAAACAGTTTGAAATACGGCATGATTCGCTACGACAATAAACGACATATCTCCGCGCGAAGATGTGACGTCTAAGAACGAAATATTTTTGAGAGGAGATTTTTTTTTTGCTTTAATTTTTTAATTTTTTCTTGACGAGACTTACAAAAAGTATTCAAATCTTATAGTAGTATTTTATTATTTCAGTTTATCTGAACTTAGTTTACATGTCCCTATTATTTGTTGCTGGATGGGAAGGTCATTACGGCGGCTGCTCACCCTGGTTAGGGCTCTCAAGAGGTGGTTTGGGTGTGTTGACAGTTTATTGTAGTATCTTTCCATGGTTCGCGCTATTTCATCTCTGACGGGGAGTATATTAAGATCTCTCTGAATGTTGTCGTTCCGAACGTACCACGGCGCACCTGTGATGGTTCTGAGGATCTTCGACTGAGCTCTCTGCATAATTTCTACGCTGCTGTTACTGGAGCTCCCCCACAACTGAGAGCCATATGTCCAGATTGGTTTTAGGACTGAGTTGTAGGCCACTGTCCACTCTATTGCCAACCTTTATAATGGTGTTGTGCAGTAGCCTCCCTTTTGGAGTCACAAAGCGGGATCCCCAGTGCGTTGAAGCAGTCCATAAACTGTGCTTCGGTAATTGTGAAACGGGAAGGACAGTATACAGCCGCTAGCATTCCACACTGCTACACGCAGGTAAGTCATTTATTATTTTGATAAGGTGTTTTGGAGCAACTGCATCAAAATATCTTATTTTCTCATCAGACCTTGCATGGTCATCTCCATAAATTTCGTGAACTCTTGCATAATTTGTTCCAGGTTAAGTATCAATATTTCCATTTTGGTACCTGTCTGCTCAATATGTTGGTAGGAGGCAGCAGGGGATATTTCATCATTGAAGGTAGTACCGGCAAGGTTGGATTTTAGAACGCTCGCAAAGCTTACGTTCTTGGACACGTTTGAAATACCCAATGAAGATCTCCCTGCAGTTAAAAAGAAGTCGTCAGTCGTACCTCTCGATGGTATCAATGGTGCTGTCTGGAACCGAGATGTAGACAGCTCCTTGTGTTGGGGCGGGGTGGCTTGATCGCTGAAATAGATGAAGTCCCAAGAACGAAGAGTACGCAAAAAAACACGGGGGTACTTTTGGGTTTTTTGCGCGGCGTGCATAGGTGTTTATTGGTACACTTGGACATAAGAACTCGTTAGGCCTAACGTAACTTAAGCGCTCCAGTGCGGAGCGGAGACTTAGGGGAGGGATGGAGAGGGAGAGCGGACGGCAGTGCGAGCGCGCGAGACATCAGGCACATCTGGATAAAACTGCCGCTTGACACTGCCTCCTAAAATTAAGCGCCCTTTTGATGTAAGCATTCACCTGCACAACTAAATTGCAGACGAATTGCTGGAGTAAATTTGTGGATATTGTAACTTTGTTTTTATTTTAGAACTAATTTAGCCGTATTTGTAGATCGAGAAGAGTAGCTGGAGTGGACTGTATTGGAAAGGGTAGTTATAGTGGACTCTATTAGAATATTTATGTAAGTATACAAACGCAGCTGGAACACAGAAAAAAATAAGAAGTGAAAATCTTAAGGAAAAATTTTATGATCGGGAATTTTTTACTGTGGCTGAGTTATATTGTACACACAATTGGAATTAGAAATATATTTTATATATTTTTTAGTTGAATAGTAGCACTGAAATATCTACTTGAATTGTTTCAAGTGTACAATTGTGGGCAAAGGAAACTGGAATATTGTCGGGCACAAATAACGGAATTGAAATACATATATTCATTGTCGTTGCGTCGGATTAATCACTTTTGGATTTAGACAATATATCAAACAGAAAGTTAGTCGAAATAGGGTTCGAACTGGCTGTATGACCGGCAAAATATAGTAAGTGGTACTTATCTGGAGCGGTTCAAGCCTGCTGGGAAAAATCAAAAGAAACTCCAGGAGAGGAAAATCCAAGGATTTTGAAATCCAGCTCGAAGGACCAAAATGTTGGGGCGAAGACTACGCAAAAAACACAATCATGGGTGTTTATTGGTTCACTTGGACATAAGAACTCGTTAAGCCCAACTTAACTTAAGCGCTCCAGTGCGGAGCGCAGACTTAGGGGAGAGATGGAGAGGGAGAGCGGACGGCAGTGCGAGCGCGCGAGATGTAGACATCTGGATAAAACTGCCGCTCGACACTGCCTCCTGAAATTAAACGCCCTTTTGACGTAATTATTGTCTGTAAACCGGACAACCTCTATAGTTGGCGTGTGGTTGCCTCCATAGTTTCCACTTTTTTTATTGCGGGGCGAAGCGTGCAGTAAGATTTCGTGCGTCCCAATTCTTGGAAATTTGTGCGTTGTACCGGGCCATTGCGCTTATGCGGCTCCTCAACAGAGACTCTGCGATGAAGTAAGTACTGGAGCTTGTAGATCCTTTTGCAAGCTTTAAGTGCTGGTACCAGTTCCACATTGAAAAAGGGCTGGGGGCGTCGATTTCTGTTAATTATGTTGGTAACAGTTTGTACTTCAAATCCGTTCTCCTTAAGTGTATGTGCTACTTCTGTCGGTTGTACGTCTGCTCCAATGCCCTTTATTACTTCTTATTGGTCTTTGGTGATTCTAAGCTGATAAGTGTAGTAGTTTTTTTTGTTGCCATCTAGGTATTTAGTCAGAATCCCGATCTTGTCGTTGTGTTTGCCTTTTTTTAAAGGAATAACGTGGAAGTTATCATTCCCAATAAGTTATAATATAGAATTCACGAGGTAGCTAGAAGTTTTATCTCGTATAAAAGATGGAGGCGGCTTTGCTTTTTCTTCTCCGATTCAGTGGCTGTATCGGGCATAGCATTGGACTGGTCCTCCAGAATTGAAAATCTATTCTCTCTGCATGTGTTCTTCACCGAAAGTTGTTTGGAGGCAATACGGTTAAGCTTTGCCATTTTGCCCGACTAAACATTCTGTGGGCTTAATTTCCGCTTTATTTAAATGTAGCGTTCCATTCCAGTCTGCGCGGTGGAAATTGTTTTTGCCGGCAGTGCGCTGGTCAGTGTTGCGCTTGTGAAAGTCATTGATTTAGTAATTTGATCGATCGATGGTATCGTGAGCACGGCAGTTGTTGTTCTTGTTGAGGTTACAGTGACTAGTGAGGTTACTGTGATATTAACCGTCGCCAAGCACGTAGGCGACTGATGGGGGGAAGATGAGTCGCGGGGGCAGCGGACTTATCGCTTACCATGGGTCGTTGATAGCACCGACGGGGAGAGGGAACGCGATCTGTCGTTCACTATTGCCTTGAGTTCAGCGAACGGGGTTGGGGTTAAAACTCGCGTTCGGTCGTTTTTGGAGGAACTCGATTCAGCGTTAGTGTCTTTTGTTGATACATATGTAAAGTATGCGTTGCTTCGCTGTAAAGAGAGCCAAGGCTCGTCTTCCTCTCGTTGACGCTGATCCCGATTACCGTTTTGACTCATTCTTAATGTAAGTTTGTCTTTGATTTCTGTTTTTAAATTATTATTATTAAGAGCAATGTCAATTACACAAAATAAAGCGAGACTTTACTTTACGCGCTAAGCGTCTTTTCGCAACCAAAACACAGCACTGTTGGCTTTTTTACAAGTGTGATTACTTTGCACTTATTTACTTTCTTGTCAATTTGTGGTCACTATGTCAGCCATTATGCCAACACCATAAGGAAGGGACGAGCAAGCCAACCACATCAAAACTAATCTGCAAATAAAATGGCTTGTCCTAGAGAAGAGGCGTCTGACACGTGCTTGGCAAACCAACAGGTCGCCATTATCAAAACAACGTCTTAAGGAAGCCACTCGCACACTAATTCGAGCCTTGAAGCAAGATGCAGAAAATGCACAACTGAGGTATATTGAAAAACTTTCGCCAAGCGGTACAAAACATCTTCGATTGAGGAGGGCTCACCAAAATCTCAGCTCTTTAATCGAATCAGTCACTCCGACCCAGCTACATGGGTCCGCAGCGACAAAGATAGAGCCGAATCTTTTGCATCACATCTCCGAAGCGTCTTCCAGCCGAACCCTGCCACTGGTCCACTTGTCCTACCACAAATCGAATCTGAAACTATATCCCTACCAACCGGAAAAGACCACACAATTTCGTCATCTTACAGACCAATAAGTTTATTATAGTGTCTGTCTAAGTTGTTCGAAAAATGCTTTCTAACACGGATAATACCATATCTAGGAACACACAATGTTATCCCGGCTCATCAATTTTGCTTTCGTCAAATCCATGGAACAATCGAACCAGTTAACAGAATAACATTAAAAATACGCACAGTCTTTGATCATCGGGAATACTGCAGCGCAATATTCCTCGATGTATCTCAAGCTTTCGATGGAGTATGGCTTGATGGCCTCATGCATAAAATTAAAACACACTTGCCTGATTACACTCACAAGCTACTTGAGTCATATCTCTACAACAGAGTCTTCGCAGTAAGGTGCAACACAACAACATCCGACGACTACATTATCGATTGTGGAGTCCTGCAAGGAAGCGCACTGAGGCCAACCCTGTTCGTCCTATACATAGCGGATGTTTCTACGAACGAGCAGCTAACAACATTTACCTCCGCTGACGACACTGCAATCCTAAGTCGCTCGAGGTGCCCAGGCCGAGAAACGATACAACAAATCACCTCATCGTAGTTGAGAGGCTATCTGACTGGTGTATTAAAATAAATTAACAAAAATGTATACACATAACGTTTACTCTCAACATGCAAACATGACCTCCACTATCATTGAATAGTACGCAGATTCCCCAAGACATCGAAGTAACGTATCTCGTGGACGCCTCGACAGACGACTAACCTGGAGAAGACACATCAAATGCAGAAACTACATCTAAAACTAAAAGCCAGCAGCTTCCACTGGATCTTAAACGCTCGTTCGCCCCGACGCCTGGACTACAACTCCACTCTCATGCCCATCTGGACATATGGCTCCCAGCTTTGCACTATGGGGAATTTGACCACTTTTTGTGGCCAAAACCCATTTCTTAGAAGTCGTTAAAAATTGGTTTTGTTTATCAGAATGCATCAGGATAACATCAATATCTAATGTTACTAACAGAAAAGTTTAACAGTGCGCACCACTGTTAAGTTATCAGCAGTGAAAGCCTGTTTTTATTTCAAAGAGGTGGCAGCGCTGGAAAATCGCCTATTATTCTTAATATTTTAAATTGTCAACAAGTGTAAAACTAAACAAAGCACTGAGGTTTTTGAAATACCATCCAATTAGAGGGACTTGTAACTTGTGTTGGTGACCTTGATATGGTATTTATTGATTGTGGTGCTCGTATATTCGTGTTCTAGTTCTAACCTCAAAAAATACATAACCTTTAAGTTAATTTGTATTTTTAAATGGAGCTATAAAGTGATTCCAGCTGTTTCCACCTATTTTATCTTGTAGAGTATTTAATTCTCATTGAGCTCGGTTAGTATAAAAGTGCACTTTTGGGCTCATTCTCTAAAATTAAGCTTTAAAGACTTCTACCTAATATAGTATATTTCTACCATTTTTGTCTGGTACATGCCAATTTCGATGTTATCTTAAAAAAACAGTGTGCAACTATATTTCTTTTTAAATAGCGAATATTTTAAAATTATTTTAGAACATCATTTTTAGAACATCATTATAGTGATAATAAAAAAAAAATTTACAATTTCACTTAAAAAATGGAAAATAAAAAATAAACAAGGAAGAACGCTATAGTCGAGTGCCTCGACTATCAGATACCCGTTACTCAGCTAAAGGGACCAAAGGGAAATGGAGATAAGCAAGCAGCAAAGCGAGATTGAAATGCGCCACCTACCGGCGGTAGACAGATTTAAGCGTTATGGGCGTTAGGGTGGGCGTGGAAAATTTTTTTTGGGTCAATCGATAGGTATTGACAAGACCAATACAGTTCATTTAAAATGTTGTATCTAGGATGAAAATTGTGGGCGCCACAGGTTTGGGCGGCTTGTGGGCGTTAGAGTGGGCGTGGCATATTCGCGTAACGCTACGGAATCTAAATTTGAGATCCCAATTCTCTATCCTTGATAGTTTCCGAGATATCCACGTTCATACTTACGATTTTTTAAAGTTTGTGGGCGGTTTGTGGGCGTTCAAGTGGGAGTGGCAAATATTTTTTTGGGTCAATCGATAGGTATTGATAAGAACAATACATTTCAGTTAAAATTTTTATTTTAGCATCAAAACTGTAGGAGCCACAGTTTTAGGCGGTTTGTGGGCGTAAGAGTGGGCGTGGCACTCTACTGAAATAAACTTGCGCTGCGTAAGAAGCTCAGGAATCTGCACGCCAAATCTCAATAGCCTAGCTCTCATAGTTTCCAAGATCTCAGCGTTCATCCGGACAGACAGACGGACAGACGGACAGACGGACATGGCTAGATCGACTCGGCTAGTGATCCTGATCAAGAATATATATACTTTATGGGGTCGAAAACGCTTCCTTCTGCCTGTTACATACTTTCCGACGAATCTAGTATACCCTTTAACTCTACAAGTAACGGGTATAAAAATATAAAATTTGTTTATTTGATTGACAAGAAAAAATTTTTTTTCTTAAAAAAAGGGCGGAGCCACGCCCATTTTTTTAAATTTACTTCCTTTAAATTTTATCACTGTGGACGGCAGTACACGTAATGGCGAAGCGCGCAAAAGAGCGTGCGAAGACAACTACTATATATAGCCGCAGAATTAAAAATCTGCTATTATGGTCCGATCGTAACGAGTGATACACCAATCGAAAGGTATCGGAAAAACTAAGAAGATTGCATACGAAGACTTTCGAAATATAGATTTGATTGGGAGAAAAGGCGGTGAAAGTGTAAAAGTAAAAATGTAGAAAATTGGAGCTGCTGGATACGGTGGAGATAAAAGCCCCCGGCTGTTTAGCTAGTTGTATTCTTACTGAGAATACGCGTTGAATGACACCTCACTTGTTAAAATCCGATGTCCCGTTCAAAAGTAATTCAAAAAACAAGATTTTCTTCTTCTTCCCAAAATGAAAATGTTTGTCCCTTTGTTTGTGGGCTTGTATGCATCCCATCTTAGTTTTAGGGTTTTGGAAACTCTATGGGTGTATAAAGTAGCTTTAAGTAGAAAACGTTTGTTCTACGACTTTTGGAAAAACCCGCTAGTTTAGCGGAAAATAAAAAAAAAGCCAGATTTAAAATACTTATAGTATCTTAACAACTAATGCTACAGAAACGTGATAAGGTAATTTAATTTGCTAAATACCCTTCATATAGTAACATTGTCTAAATATAATAGATTTGGAGTTATGACAAAAAGTTATTTCTTAAAACCACTTTTGGACTATTTTCTCAAAATTGGGTCGAACGATTTCTTTTTATATTTTACATCATATAGCCCTTGAGATTCCTCAACTTTTAATATATAACACTTTTTGCCCTAAAAATTACCGTTTGGAAGATATTAAGCAATAAAAAGTGCAACTCGTTTCAGCTCCGTACACGATATACAAGGGTGGTCAAAAGTATTTTCACAAAAAAAAAGTTAAATATACTCATAATTTGAACTTACATCTTGTTAACTTTGGTATCAATGGAAAGGTAATTTAAATGCCGTTTGAATGATACTATACATTTCTTAACCCATTCAGTACTTATTGAAAAGGACGAATTTGTGTGAAAATGTCCTTTTTGAACTTTTTTCCTCGACTTGAAAACTTAAATTTATTGATGCAAAAAGTTTCTTCAAACAAAAATAATAGTAACTGCAAAAAGAATTTTTCAAAAATTAATTTGCTTATATTTTTTATGATTTTTTAAAGGTGACAATGTCGGAAAAAATTTGAATGAAATTTGATTGAAATGAAAAAGAGAAAAATATGGCTAAAATGCATGTTTCTAAGCATTTTCAAAAAATCTTAAAAAATATAAGCAAAATGATTTTTAAAAAAATTCTTTTTGCAGTTACTATTATTTTTGTTTGAAGAAACTTTTTGCATCAAAAAATTTAAGTTTTCAAGTCGAGGAAAAAGTTCAAAAAGGACATTTTCACACAAATTCGTCCTTTTCAATAAGTACTGAATGGGTTAAGAAATGTATTGTATCATTCAAACGGCATTTAAATTACCTTTCCATTGATGCCAAAGTTAACAAGATGTAAGTTCAAATTATGAGTATATTTAACTTTTTTTTTGTGAAAATACTTTTGACCACCCTTGTATACTTACTACTTATACTTATTGGAATAAACAAGAAAAAAACCAATTTGATGAAAAATATTCTTATTAGATTTTTTCAAACGCAAAATCTGTTATGGTTTTAGGGTCCCTTACTTGCATGAAGCTAATCGAAATAGGAAACTTGATCTATTTGTTCTACTACTTTGGAAAAACCCGCTAGTTCGGCGGGAAATGTAAGAAACGACAGGTTTCTCTTGGAATCTGAAACTATACAGCCCTTGAGATTCCAAACTTGTGCTATTAAAATAGGTAATTGAAGCGTTAAACTTGTTATTAAAAAGTTTAATATTCATGGGGACGACTCCTAGTCATGGTATTGGGGTACTTAAACTCTTGTGCAAAAAAAACTTCTGATATCAAACAAAAACACCTCTTAACGATGTAAAAAGTAGTGGCGAACGCGCCTTTAACAAAAATGTCTGATATCAACAATTGTGACGAAAAATGATATTACATTCGATAAAATACATAAACTATATTAAATTTATGTATTCGGCACGCTACAACAGAAAATTTACGTGTAGGTAAATAAATATTTACTGTTGAAGGCCGAAATCATAAATTTAATATATTTTATTTATTTTATCGAATGTAATATCATTTTACGTCACATTTGTTGATATCAGACATTTTTGTTAAAGGCGCGTTCGCCACTACTTTTTACCTCGTTAAGAGGTGTTTTTGTTTGATATATTTAATTCAAAAAACAAAAAAAAATTATTAATTAATATTAATTTGGGGAAACGCGAGCACAAGCAACATAGACATTATACAGCGCGCAAAATCGAAAATCTTGCGAATTATCACTGGTGCACCATGGTATATTTGCAACCAAAACGTCCACAGGGACCTTGGCATTCTTGCTGTAAAAGATGAAATAGACAAAAAAATGCTTGACTCGGGCTTCCAGCAGATCCCGCCTACAACGCAACAACCTCCCAACCCAGCAATAATTTTCAGGACCCCTTAAGTCAGTACCGTCAAATGACTGTAAGTTAGGTTATAACAATACGATTTGATATACTTATTGTTAGTATCTAAAAGAAGAAGATTCAATAAATAAAAAAATTCAAAAACAAAAACACTCCCACTTCAACATTCAAGTATATTTGTATTGAATACAAGAAATGCGTGCGTGTGTGTATATAAGTTAACTTCCAGGATATTAAAAACCCAAATTTAAGTTTCACGTTGTATTTTATTTGATGTTCAAATCGGGACTGATTTTACTTTACCTAAAAATACCCTGATCTAAGCTCGGCAAAGGCGGCGTTCATATCGGCAGAACCGAATAGCGACGGTGGCAGAATTCTGGCTGAGCTGCAGAAACTGCAAGGTCGGCAGAATTGGCATTTATGGAATTGCGTTGTGGCAACTGACCGGAACCTTGTGTTTATGTTATTGAACTCTAAGATCTGACTCCCGACGAAATTGGCATCATGTTGTTGTAATGGTGTTGCTTACCAATGTTGCAATAAATTGTATAAAATTTTGCTGTGCTTAACTCTCCCTCCTCAAAATCCTACTTGTCCTCAATAGGAATTAGAAATATTATTAAATTCTGGTATTATTGACTTTTGAGTTCATATAATGTTGGTTTTGTTGTTTAAAACTTTTTGAATCGTTTCTTGAATTTGTAGAATTACTTTCTCTTTTCGATAAAAAAAAAGGTTTTAAATATAATCCGAGTAATGACAATGAAGCAAATAAGTGCAAGTGTGGTTATTCGATTTATATTGGACTCGTTTTCTAGCGTTTGCAAGTGATTTCTATTTTTTATGTGCAGGGCCTTTAGTGATTCCAAAGATAAAACTTGCAAAAATTCCTCTTCTAATAGGGTTATTTGGATTCGTGGTATTTGTGGTTTTATTATTGAATTTTCTTTATTTATTAAAATTTTTGCCATTTATATTTAAAGTGTCGTTTAAAAAGTGTACCATAAATGTGCCCTTCAGATGATGACAACTATTATTTGATATTAGTTTGCCGTTAAAGTTGTAAAGTAATATTATGCCGTCATCCAGTTCTTCTATTGCGTCAATGTGGTTCGAGTTACAATAGTCTCACATCGCTTCCTTTCCCTGAACTAACTTAGGAATACATTTTTATTCTGACAGGTCAACAATTCTGTCCTTTTTTTACAAATTTAATTGAATTGCAAATTTTTTATTTCCTATTTCTTCTTATATGAGTCTAACCTGATTTTGTAAGCTTAAAGCAATATCGTTACTGAAATGAATATTTATATTTATATGATTTTTTAATTGTGTTTGCTAGCATATTCGATATTGTTTTGTCCAGAAGTTGATTGTTAATAATTATCTGGTCATTACTATTCCTAATTAGGTTGTTAAGATTGTTCCCTATCATAACTAGATCGTCGTGATCTGGGCTGCCATGCGATATATTTCCATGCTGGGCCAATCATGTTTATAGATTTAGTTTTTTATAATTTAAGTGTACTTAGTGCAGACAGTGATTACATTATTTCATGCGTTATAGTATGGTAGTGGTAACTATATCTTAACTTGGTTTAAGTGTGTTCCCTTATTTTCAGTAGTTCGGTTTCTATTTGTTCTAGATTAATTAAATGTGTTAATTTAATGGATGATATCTGTAGTTTTCTTATACCCTTACAAATTGTTATAGTGTGAGCATCATTATAGTTCGTTATTTCGGTGGTCACGAGTGCCATTGGTAACAAGATTATTATGAACAACATCCTGTAATGATAAAGGAGCGACATTAAACAACGGGATTCTTAGAGTTATGGGCCGATCCCTCACGAACGGACTGAAAACCTCAAGCGGACAACATTTCTGAATGTTATGGGCTCTTTTTTTATATTATTTTATTTTATTTAATTTTCGGACTAATATAGGCAGAAGTTTCCATGAGAATTATCGGACTAAATCACTTTTAATGTTACTTTTGTGAACTACCTTTCCAGCTTTTGTAATAATAGTTGTACAAGTATACTTGTTTTCTTTAACAGTTTTCTTTTTGAAACGTGGGGATAATTTGGAGCATAATCTTGTATTCTGTTTGACAAATACCTCTTGTCCTGGAAAATATTGTTTATGGTTTTTCTTTGTTTGTTATGGTTTCTAAACAGACTATTTGTTTTTACTTAAGATTTTCTTTATTATTTTACCAGCTTTTTTCAATTTGTCCGACAGAAACAGAACTTTTGTAGGGTGGAGCTTTAAATATTTGAATATTTAATTGATCCTTCATCATAAAGGTAATAGTTAGACTTTTCATTATCCATAACTACGAATTTTGGTATTCCGTAGAAGAATAAAATGTCGTGTAATTGTTTCCTAATGTCTTCGGTTGATTTGGATTTTATAATTTTGGCCTGTGCCAGTTTTGAAAATTTGTCTCTTGCAATTAATACCTATTATACCTGCCGTAAAAGCGGATCTAAGCACCACACCCTGCTTCCCCTGGAAGTTAAGCTTCCTTTTCCTTGCAAGAAGCCTCGCGGTCTTGGCTCTGACAGACAGAGTTCGGTGTTTCCGTTCCTTGTCGAGCTTTACTCGATTCGGGCTCTCAGCTACACCTAATAACAACCCGATTCGCAAGCCAGCTTCAAACTAAGAAGCTCCTTATCCTCAACATCTTTAACAGGAATTGGGGACTCCCATTTTGTGACGGATGGTCACTCGATTAATGTTACAATGCAGTCCTGAACGTAACATTACCGCACTGACCGCACCGAAAATAACCGCGCGACATCCTAGCTTTAATGTCGAAATCGAAAACTGGAAAATACCTCAAAATATACAGTTAGCTGACCCTCCCTTGCGTGTGGATCTCTTAATTGGAGCCAGCCTTTTTTACTTGCCTTTTTACTACCTCTTGGTAGAAAGGAGAATAGTTTGGATCGGTTAGATGACCTTCGACCATTTTGGGAAGTGGAAAGCTGCGCCGAGACGTGCTACAAAGGCATGTCGTTCGTTTGCCAGCTGTTAATTATTCTGATCGATTACCTGCCAAACTGAATCTTGATTTATTGGGAGAATCCTACCAGCAAGCTCATCGTAGATTCTTGTCCCTAGAGAGAAAGCTTGATCCTTGGCCGGCATTAAAGGCTGAGTACTCTTAGATTCCTTAAATTTGGTAAACTCCCTGAAGGAATCACATGAAGCTTTAATAGACAATAAGAATTCAATCTCAGAAATAATAGAGAAACTAAAAAATAAAGTTAAAGGAGAATCAGTAGATGTCATTTCGGCCAAACTATTTGAATCTCCAAGAAGTAGAGAAATTCGCAAAAGGCACTAGAAGGAGGCTACATAAATGACGGACTGTCCTTAGAATTAGCCACTCAGTACAGCAAAACACATGCCGTCAAAGCAATGACCAAGAACTGTACAATCGATAAGATTAAACTGGCACATTCTACACATTGGATGATGCTATGTCCAAATTCGTAAACAGTTGTACAGATGCAACAGGCCAATTAAACACGGTCCTGTTTTACAATAGAAGTAAGCGTGGAAATTATCGCGGAAGAGGTAATTTCCGCTCTTATAACAACAATAATAGTTACCGTGGTTACTATAACAATAATAGAGGACGAGGTCAAAATAGAGAAAGTTATAGAGGAAATAGCTACCAAAATAAGGGTTATTTCTATAACAATAATAATAACAATAATGTTAGGGTAGCCCAAAACGTTTCGGGAAACTCTCAACAACCTTTAGATATCCTGCAATAGGAACCACAAAAATTCACATAATCAATCTCAGCCAAAATATATTTGTAACTTTCAAAAATGTCGCAACCGAAAAAGAACTTGTATTTTTATACCCGTTACTCGTAGAGTAAAAGGGTATACTAGATTCGTCGGAAAGTATGTAACAGGCAGAAGGGAGCGTTTCCGACCCCATAAAGTATATATATTCTTGATCAGGATCACTAGCCGAGTCGATCTAGCCATGTCCGTCTGTCCGTCTGTCCGTCTGTCCGTATGAACGCTGAGATCTCGGAAACTATAAGAGCTACAATACTGGGATAAGGCATGCAGATTCCTGCGATTCCTGCGCAGCGCAAGTTTGTTTCAGCAGAGTGCCATGCCCACTCTAACGCCCACAAACCGCCCAAAACGGTGGCTCCTACAGTTTTGACGCTAGAATACAAATTTTAACTGAAATGTGTTGTTCGCATCATTACCTATCGATTGACTCGAAAAAAAGTTTGCCACGCCCACTTTAAGGCCGACAAACTTCTAAAAATCGTAAATATGAACGTGGATATCTCGGAAACTATCAAAGCTAGAGAATTGGGATCTCAGATTTAGATTCCGTAGCCTTGTACGCAGCGCAAGTTTGTTACGCGAATATGCCACGCCCACTCTAACGCCCACAAGCCGGCCAAGCCTGTGGCGCCCATAATTTATATGCTAGATAAAAAAGTTTAACTGAAATGTATTGGCCTCGTCAATACCTATCGATTGATCTAAAAAAACTTTGCCACGCCGACTCTAACGCCCACAACGCTTAATTCTGTCTACCGCCGGTAGGTGGCGCATTTCAATCTCGCTTTGCTGCTTGCATATCTCCATTTCCCTTTGGTCCCTTTAGCCGAGTAACGGGTATCTGATAGTCGAGGTACTCGACAATAGCGTTCTTCCTTGTTATTTATTTATTTTAACAAATTAAAGCTAGTATATAATACTAAAATTAATATTTTAAAAAGAAGGGGCGCTGGAAGCTAAAGTCCTTCGGCCCGACTTGTATTTTTAGTAGACACTGGTGCAAACATATCTATACTCAAAGAAAATTCAGATTGTTTTCCTAACATTCAATCCGACTATGTAATAAACATACAAGAATTCAGTCAAAAAATTTCAAAATCTATAGGACAAATATCCATATTGTAAATTTACAATTCGCCATTCCCTGTGATGGAATATTAGGAATCGACTTTATCAAAAAATACAACTGTCAGTTAGACTTCAAGCCATCCGAAGATTGGCTTTTAATTAGACCAAATAACTTAAAATTCCCAACTTATGTTCAGATAACATACAGTTCTGGCAATAACTCCATAATTCTGCCAGCAAGATCCCAAGTTGTCCGAAAAATTAAAATAGATTCAATAGAAGACAGTGTATTGATTCCAAACCAAGAAATTGAGCATGGTATATACATAGCAAATACCGTAGTATCCTCTGAAAATGCATTCATTAGACTACTTAACACAACAAATACAGATAAAGTAGTCAGCATTAATAAATTATTATAAATCACTTTCGAACTACGACGTAGTTCAATCAAGCAAAGAAAATAGAGAAAAGTCTGTATTATCTCAACTTTCCAAAAAATTTCCTCCACAATTCCGGACACAACTGTCAACCCTATGTACACAATATACCGATGTATTCGGATTGGAAACCGAATCGTTGAGTACAAATAATTTTTATAAACAAAGGCTGAGATTGAAGGATGAAGAACCGGTTTATATCAAAAACTACAGAAGTCCTCACAGTCAAAAAGACGAAATTCAAGCCCAGGTACAAAAATTAATAAAAGATAAAATTGTGGAACCATCTGTATCTGCATATAACAGACCACTCAAACTAGATCCGAAAAGGTCGATCCCGGGCTCAGATAACAAGAAATGGCGATTATATGATGGACGTTGATGCACTACGAGCAGTACAAACAAGTGGCCCAACGACACCAAGCACGTGCTTGTTACGCGCGGGGCCCTTTTATCAATTTGGGGAAAAATGCGAGTTCGCGAGGAAGATACAAAAAACAAATAGAGACGGGACACAAATGAAAATAAAAGATGCAACTAAGAATGAAGCAAATGAGTTAAAATATTAGTTTTTAATACCGGGATAGAAGTTGATGTGCAAATTAAATGGTAAAGGTTGTTATAATTATTACATAGAACGCGAAAGGGCTCGTGCAGACAAAAATTTGATGTAGATAGTGGCAAATTTAGAGGATAATAATTTCGTGTTAGTCTAGCAGGGACATTGAAAGTTAGGCGGTTTACAAGTTCTACAGAATCAATATCACCTCTAATAAGATTTTGCATAAAAATAGTGCCAAGCATTGTTCTACGATTTTCAAGTGTAGGTAAATTAAGCAATCGTAATCTACTCTGATAGGAAGGTAGCCTTACGTTTTGATCCCAGTTCAAACTACGAAGGGCAAAAAGAAGAAATTTTTTTTGCACCGACTCAATACGGTCAATGTGCACTTGATATTGTGGACTCCAAACCGCAGAACAATATTCCAAAATAGGAGGTAAATAATAATTTGGTTGTATAAGGGTCATCAAATTCTTTTGACCAACGCTTTATAAACCCAAGAACACTCATGGCCTTGTTGACAGTGGACATTATGTGGCAGTCAAATTTAAGTTTAGGGTCCAGAAGAACGCCTAAGTCATTAACTGAATATATACTTTGGCGTATTTTGAAGGGAGTAACTAACAAAAGTAGGAGTACCCCTATAAAAAGTCATAACGTTGCACTTAAGGCAGTTCAAATTTAAAAGGTTGTACTCACACCATCCCTGAAAACAATCAATATCTGACTGTAAGTTGAAACCGGACTTTAAATCGTTATATGATAAACAAAGCTAAACATCATCAGCATACATTAGTACACGAGAATGTGTTATGGTAGAGGGAAGATCGTTAATAAACAAAGTAAATAGCAAAGGACCCAAATGACTACCCTGAGGCACTCTAGATGTCACGTAGATCAATTTTGAAACAGCGTTCTTGAATATAACCCTCTGAGTCCTACCATTCAAATAACTTGAAATCCAAGTTAATAGATTACGTGGAAACCCAAGCTGATTTAATTTGAATAAGAGAAGAGAGTGGTTGACAGAGTCAAGGGCCTTACTAAAATGTGTGTATAAAACGCCAGTCTGCATTTTTTTCTTAAATCCATTAATTACAATAGGCGACAATTCAAGAAGGTTGATGGTGGTCGATCATCGCTTAACAAAACGGTGATATTAGCGAGGAACATAAATGTTGCAAATGAGAAGTAATAATACGTTCAAATGCATTAGGAATTGCCGACAATTAGGAAATACCTCTATAATTCTGGGCATCCGCCTTCGCACCCTTTTTGTGAAGTGGAATGATAAAAGAGTCCTTCCAGATAGTAAGAAAAACTGATGATGAAATAGACATATTAAAAAGTTTAAGAATCGGTTTACATATGGTTGACTTACAAAACTTAAGCACACACCCGGGGAGTCCATCTGGACCAGGAGAATAAGTTGGCGTTGTTGTTTCTAAGTCTCTTAAGAGAGAACTTTCCGTTATTTCAGGGGTAAAAATACAATTTGCCCTATTTAAGGAATTAGGGTAGTTAGAGTTTGACCAAGCAGCCGAATTATAAGTAGTTTGGAAAAACTCGGCAAATAAATCAGCAATTTCAGAATCCGTCGATGCCTCCATTGAGTTAAAACGTACCGATGAAGGCAATGCCGACGATTTACGCTTGGCTTTAACAAAGTTATAAACCTGCTTCGGATCATTTGAAAATTCGAATTTACATCGACTTAAATACATAGAATAGCAATGACTATTGAGAACATTTAAGTGCGATCGAGCCACCACATATTTCGAAAAATCCGATGGCTTACCCGATTTTTTATACTTTGTTGTGTTGTTCTAAGGTTTTTAAGTCTTTGAAGCGCATTGGCAAACCAAGGAGGCCTGTTTAGCTTTGAAGGAAGCCTATCAGGAACGCATTCATTAAAAAAAGTATTTAACACTGTATAGAATAGTTCAGTGCCACTTTCAATATCCATACAATTGTACAAGTCTGTCCAATTATATTGAGAAATTATATCGTTCAGTTTTTTATAGTCACATTTTCGAAAACATCTCATTTTAGTTTGAGGAACTAAAGGAGAGAGGGTATCAACGCATGGGAGGCAAATTGTCAATTCCAATGTTGGATGATAACGGTCTTCAGGTACAACAATTCTAGATACCGTGACTTCAGACGGGTCTGAAACAAACACAAGATCTAGTTGTCTATTTAATGAATTCCGTATAAAGCTTACTTGCTGTAACGATAATTCTAAAAGGCCATCTACAAAATCATGGAGCGATAAGGGTATAGCGACAAGTGAGTCAGTAGGAGGAGACCAAGAAATATCAGGGAGATTAAAGTCACCCAAAACAATCAAAAGGTCTCTGTTAGAAAGAAGGGATAGAACAGATTTTATCGCAGACAGATGGTGCTCATAAATTATTAGATCAGAGCCAGGAGGAATATAGGAACATGTATCAAAAACTTTCACACTAACAAATTCTATTTCGTTAGGGGTATCATAGTGAATTTTTTCGGATGTTAGGCTAGTGGTAACGGCAATCAGCACACCGCCTCCCCTACGTGTGGAGCGATCGGTCCTAAAGGCATTAAAGTTATTTGAAAGAAATTCAGAGTCAGGTATCTCTGGTCTCAACCAAGTTTCCGTAAAAGCCAAAATATCTGCAGAGTCAGCATAAAGCTTGGGTAGCTTCATATTTAGTCCCCTAACATTTTGATAAGCCAAAATATTTAGTTGCCATTCCAATTGAAAATAAAAGTGCAAACTCTGTCGCAAAAGCTATTTTCGGATCTTTTATATTAAGGTACGGTCCAATGAAGACTTTCATTTCGAGCATGGGAACCGATTATAAAAATTCAATCATAAACGACTTGTGCAAATATTTAAAAATTAAAAATATAACATCTACAGCACACCACCACCAGATAGTTGGAACAGTAGAAAGAAGTCACAGAACATTTAACGAATACATATCGATTGATAAAATGATTGGGACGTATGGTTAAAGTATTTCTTATACTGCTTCAACACTACACCTACACCCTCAATGGCACATGATTACTGTCCAAATGAGTTCGTTTTTGGCAAAACATCGAATTTGCCAAAACAATTTAGTACCATAAAAAACATAGAGCCTATAAGAGTAAATATAGATTAGAAATAGCACATAAAAGAGCTAGAATTATGATAGAGGAAAATAAGAGGAAAAACAAAGAATTTTATGACCTTACGGCTAATGACATAGATATATCTATAGGAGATAAAGTTTTATTGAAAAATGAAACAGGACAAAAGCTAGATTTAAATATAGTGGACCATATACGGTAGAAAGTTTAAAAGATAACGAAAATATAATAATTTCAAACAATAAAAATAAAAAACAAACAGTACATAAAGATAGATTAAAAACTTTTATTTCATAATAACTTCATAACTCTTACAAATATTTCAAGTATGGCCATACATACAAGTAAAAACATAATTAATTTGATGTTCAAATCAGTAGTCAGCTGTTGCTTCGTCTTGTCCAGCGCTCTCAATTATGGGACGACATAAAATCGTTGCAGTCGATGGGACTTATATCACCTTTTATTGACCAGCATGAGCTTCTGAGAGTGGATGGCCGACTGAGGAATTCGTCGCTTGATTTTAATGGCCTTCACCCAATAATATAACCAGGGAGTTATTCGGTCACTAGGGCCAACATTATTCACTTCCATGAACGCAATCGATCCCAGTAATGGCCTATTGGGGAGAGGAGGACGGTAAACAAGGCAGTTAGCAAATGCGTTAGATGCTTTCGAACGAAGCCCCTAATAATAGAGCATATAATGGCGGTTCTTCCAAATGAAGGGCTTGCATTTGAAGTCACTGGCATTAATTTTTCGCCATTCCTCTACAAGTCGGAAGTGCGAAACAAGCCTACACTAAAATGCTACGTTTGCGTTTTCGGTTTCGCAGCCTAGAAGTCAACGTGCTTAGGAGAAAGGGCCGTTGCAGCTGGTGAGGTTGGTATTCAAAGAGGAATAGGCATCGGAAGCGATTTAACGGAATTTAAAAACTGCTCAGTAGCCAGTAGTCTACACAAAAATAGTTCAATCTCGATTTTATTGTTTCTCAATCGAGCCTTAAATTAATAAATTTCAAAATTAATGGCTGATGGGAATAGTTCAACTCAGGGTTGCGGATCTGGTATCCTTCCAGCAACACCAGCAACGCAAGGATTTTAATTCCAAAGGCTCCGAAATGTCAATCAAGTTTGAATCCAACTTAATAATCCTTCGATCTACTATGCAGAGAGAGCTCGGCAGGCAAGCAAAAAACTATGATTTTTCAACGATGGGATCGAACGCTACTGACACGCCGTCAATTATGGTGTTGTCCAATAGATCCCGCTTGCCCCAATTGAAACTTCCTAAATTCGCCGGGGCTTACATTAATTGGTCCAGTTTCTACTCTATTTTTGCAGCAGTCATTGATAATGAAGCAGAGCTGAATTCAATCGAAAAGTTTCGGCTTTTGCTATCCTGTTTATCTGGTACAGCATTGGAGACTGTAATTTCGTTGGAAATTAAGGATGCTAACGACAAAGTTGCATTGGATTAATTAAAGAAACCGTTTGACAATAAACGTCTTATTATACAGGCTCATATAAGAGAGATATTTAGATTCGAGTGAGTGGACTCTTTGGTTTCAAGGTTGCGGGCTTACACGGTTCACATAACCTCACATCTTCGGGCAATGGATTCTCATTTGCACTAAGGAGAAAATTTCTGGGTGCGTTCTGGTTTACGCCTTACTTCAGAAACTCGACAAAGCCACGCAAGCCAAGTGGGAAGAAGTGGAAGAAATTGTTAACCTTCTTGGAAAGTAGACGTCACACAATAAAAAATGTTGTCTGCAAGGGCCATGAGTACATATCAAAGCAAAGCATTTGCAATTATAGCTGAATTGGCGTCATGCGTATGTTGTCACAGCGCAGACCATATGATATTTCAATGTTTTTGTTTTGTGAGGTTATTGGCCAGGGCTCGCTACAAAAAAGCGAAAAGTTTGTCATTATGCATTAGCTGTCTAAAAAGGGACCATCATGCGCTAGACAGTTCGTCAGGACCTTGCCATGCCTGTCAATCGAAGCATAACACGCTTCTCCGTTATAGACAATCAGTTCAGGAGCCTTTTTCATCGGGCAATCAAACTCCAGGTTCAAGTCATATGATTCCACAACGTAGTTCCATTATGGCCGTCTCGACATTTGCCTCGCCATCAGTCTCTCTGTCCAACTCGTCATCCGTCTCGTAGTCAGCCTCGCAACCCCTTGCATCTTAACATTCGGTTGAGCCTGTGCTTCTCTAATTCCTAATTAATTCCTAATTAAGAACCGCGCAGGCACTTACGTACCCCGTCGCACGCTGTTGGACTCAGGATCTCAAGATCATTTAATTCCAACTCGCCTCGCCAATCAACTTCAACTTGGAAAAACCAAATCGTTAACCGCAATAACTGGCATTGGAGATAATAGCTTTTCAACAAAAGGACACTCAGTTGAACTCGTCGTCAAGTCTCTTATATCAAATTTTACAAAAATCATTCAGGCCATCGTAACTTCGAGAATATGTGGGAGTCAGTATATTCGGCTAAGTTGGCATATCTAGTTCGGACATTCCCCATGGTAATGAACATTAATAGCCCAGATGAAACCTTTCAGTTTAGCAAGAATCCGAACATCTCCTGAATACCAAAATACCATTTTGATGGATCTTGGGGATTTTGTGCGTCCTACGTCCACTCTAGACCCCATGATTTCCTCCTCTTTGCTGCAAGCTTCAAACCCGATCGCACCCATATATCCGCGTGTGAAATTCTTGGAATTTTGTTGACCAGTACGACCTATTATTGGTGGTAAGATAATTGGAACGGAATATTGACAGTATCTAACCGTAACTCCCGGAAAATAGCAGAGATCAGCGACCAAGTGTGAATTCTCGGCATTGTCCGAAGTTTTTACAGTCCTCCCTCTGCGCACAGCAAGGAGCAGGCGCCGCGTGCAGCGGCTCATTCCGCACACCGCATTAAGGGGATCTTTAATCCTTGCCACACCTGGATTGATTTCATCATCTTCAAAACATAAGCGGCCTCAAGGATCACCGGCGTCAGCTCGCGTGAGGTTTAGATCTTATCAAGTCCGCACCACGATCTACAAGTCGGATTACGTTGGAGTTCGACCGAATATCTCACCGGCGCCGTTTCGGCGTAATTCGAGCAAGACCGCGACGTATCCCAATTGGAATTTGAGTTAAAATGCCAGTCAGTCGTCATCTAGCTTTCTTTGCGTTCAGACGTGCTTAAAATTCTCGCTATGTTACTTCCTCGCTGTCCCGAGTGCAATACCGATGTTACATTGGCCCAGCTTCGCCGTTTCGGATGCTGCACGCTATTCTTATTTGTGCCGTCGCGCCTATCATACTTCTTGCGTAGCCCTACCGGACGATGTGCTCAAATTTTTATTAAATCCAAACATATTGTTGCAATGTGATAGCTGTGTGGTTGCGAATGATTTGCATTCTAAAATTGATGAATTCGATGATAAATTGACAGCCCTGGAGCGCTTATATCAGGGCCTCCATAATAAATTCTTGGAGGCGTTCCCTCCTAAAGATGATGCATTGACTCAGAATTTAAATGTAAATCCCAAACCTCGTCTACCGAGGCCTACCAACGTAGCTGCAGCTCCCCAGTCATATGCGGCTGCTGTTATTACGTCTTCCGCGGTCATTGACCCTTCTAATTATGCTTTGGATATTGAGAGAGGAAATTTCATATATGTTCGAAATAAGAAGAGAAGGAACAACAAGAAGCCCAATAAACATGTTGTTGGAGTGCCTCCTAATGCCGAAGATCTTCATGTTTTGCCTACCAAGAAATTTTTGTGTGTCGGAAAGTTTGCAACTGATACAGAGCCGAATGCTGTTTTAAAATATGTGTCAACCAAGCTTAAGGGGGATGCTAGAAAAAAAAAAGATGTTGGCGTTACAACCTTAAAGTTTGTAAATGCCGTTGGAGCTAAACCAACATCGGATGCTGCTATCTTCGGATTCTGATACTAATGAGCTCAGCGCGTCTCTTGGGATAGCGCTCTCTTATACGGGTAGTCGGATACACTCTTCACTATGCTCTTCACCGCCTCTCTCTATTAATGCAATTTCTTCTGCGCTTTTTGGATGGCCGTCACAGAACAGGCATGCGTCCGTAAGAAAATCATTTACATATTGCCAATTCGACTGCACTATTATTCCTTAAAAAACGTCGATCTCAACCTGCCTATTAAAATACGTACGGATACCTTGCGAAAGGTACTTAATAGTACTTACGATAACGCAAGGCAGACATCAAATTTGGATGTTGAGAATTCCTCTTCAACAATATGCACTGACTGGCAACCTGCTAGGGGATTGCCTGCAGTAAACTCAAATACCCATCATTCAGGAAATAATGGCCTGAAAATATACTTTCAAAATATATCCAGCATGAGAACTAAAACGCAGTCTGTCTTTATGAATACTTCCAACAGTGACTATGACATTATCATACTGGTTGAGACTTAGCTAAATCCTAACTTTAGTTCGAATGAATTCTTCGATCCTAAATTATTCCAAGTTTTTCGTAAAGATAGAGACTTCGGCAGAATGCAGTGCGAGAGAGGAGGTGGTGTCATCGTGGCTGTTAGCCGTAAATTATGTTGCACTGTAATTCGACTCCTTAATGATGACTCCCTTCTGGACCAATTGGCGGTGGCGGTGTCTGGCTCATCTGGGAAGATATCGATTGTGGCTTCCTATGTTCCACCTGGCAGTGATTCTGGGCTTTACCAGGCTCACTTAGACAACATCTCTAACATACATGCCAGCTTGGAGGACTCTGATAGCATATGTGTGGCTGGAGACTTCAACCTCAGCTCTGTTTTCTGGACGTGGGACCCACAAGCATCTGCTATGGTGCCTGAGAATGTGCATCATTCACATTAAAAAACTGTCATTGATGACTGTTTTAGTATGGGCCTCACCCAAATTAATAATATTTTCAATGATTTGCATAAGCTTTCTTGATTTAATCTTCATTCATTCTATTGTTCATTCTAACGTAACTCTGGCTGAATTTACGACTTCAAATTGTGTTGCACATCACAAACCCTTGTGCTTAAACAACGAATTTTACAGCTTTCTGCCATTCAACGATTCTTATACTAGATATATATTTGATCCCTCTAGTTTGAGTACCCTAAAGGATTGCCTGCTATCCTTCAATTGGGGTGCCTTGCTATCGAACCCTTGCATTGAAACTAATTATAAAACCTTTCTTTCATTGATTAGAAATACTCTTGGCAGTATAGACCGTTCCAAGGTATGTGGTTCCTATAGGCTTCCTTGGTATACTAAGGGACTGCAAAAATTCAAAAACCTTAGGAACAAATACTACAAAAAATTTTCTTAAACACATAGCCCGGCCGATGTTGAAAGATGTAGGCAGCACAAAAGTGAGTTTGAGTTTCTTAATAAGTTTCTATATAACCAATAGATTAGTGAAGTTGAGCATAGTTTGAAGGCCAACCCTAACGCGTTTTGGCGCTTTGTTAACTCAAAAAAATCACATTCGTCTATACCTACAACAATGTCGTATGGTGATGTTGTTGCTTCCACTGAGGCCGATATCGCCAATTTGTTTGCTGCCTTTTTTTCCTCGGACATGGAACCTTCCGATGATTGGTATGACCTGGAAACTTTAAATTCAATTGCAGAAATTTGCAACATTGGGAGCCTGGACATGTCGTATGATGACATTTCTGAAGCAATTAGTTATTTTGATGATTCCCCAAGACTAGACTTTGATGGATTTTCTTCGATCTTCCTTAAGAATTGTAATGCCAGTCTTTACCTACCCCTGCAAATTATGTTCTCATCTTCTTTGTCTCAAGGAAGATTCCCAATTAGATGGAAAATTTCTAGAGTCATGCCGGTCCATAAAGAAGGAAGTAAAATTGATATTTCTAACTATGGGCCAATTGCTAAAATCAGCAACATAGCTTAATTGTTTGAAAGAATAATTTTCAGAAAATTATCTTTCCTAATAAGGTCTTCATTCCCGATCGATCTACGACGACCAACTTGGCTATTTTTACTAATCACTGTATACATGCATTTGAGGATCATTTACAGATAGACACGACTTACACAGATTTTGCCAAAGCTTTTGACAAGGTTTGTCACTCTGCCCTAAAGGCTAAACTTTCCAAACTTGGCTTTCACTCCTCTTTTCTGAACTGGATAGCATCGTATTTGAGTAACCGACGCTATCATGTTGAAGTAGGTTGTGCATTATCCCATCCTTATAAAGCGACATCTGGACTTTCTCAGGTTAGCTCTCTTGGCCTTTACTTTTCATTATTTTTATAAATGACATTTGTGCCATTTTTCTAGCTTCCTGCTTTATGCGGATGACCTAAAGATTTATAGGACTGTCAGTACCGTAAATGATTTGATATTGCTTCAATCTGACCTAGATAGTATCGGTAGTTGGTGTTTCAAGAATAATTTGCCTTTAAGCCTTAACAAATGCCACGTCGTTCGTTATGCGAAACGTTCTGTAACCATTCCATCCACTCATCACATCAATAACCACCCTCTCTCTGTTGTGAATGAAATAGTTGATCTTGGTGACAAATGTCTGTTTAATGAGTACCTGAATTTTATATTACCAAAGGCTTATGCAATGTTCGGCTTTGTTAAGCGAAACACTTTATTATTCAAAGACCCGTATTCCAGATTGTCTGTATACTCTGCCTTTGTCCGTTCTAGGGTTGAATATGCTTCCTTTATTTGGAATCCCTCGGGAAGTGTCCAGATCAATAGGATTGAGAGGTTGCAGAAAAAGTTTTTGAAGTTTGCATTGCAATCCTTGCATTTTACTGAACCGCCCTATGATAGTCTGTGTTCCCTGCTTCACACTTGTTCCTTAAAGGATCGCCGTGCAACTGATGGCCTCCTCTTTCTCAATGATCTGCTAGTAGGAAATATTGATTGTCCTTGCCTGTTGGGATGAATCAATTTTAATATTCCTGCCAGGAATCTCCGTACCATGGTTCCATTCCTGGACCGTGCTGTCAGGACTAATTATGCTCGCAATGAGCCACTACTAAGGGCTCTTAGATTGTTTAATTCTTTGCCTTCTAGCATTAGATTCAGCTGGGGGGTCCAAGAAAGATATTCTAAGGCAAACCCTTATAGGGTCTTCCCACAGAGATCCATCCAGCATCCGTTGAACGGATGGTCCATAAGGTTTTGCCGTTCCGAAAATGTCCCAGTTAGTTCCCCATCCAAATTTGACGGACTATTTTATGCGATAGTTAGGCGATAATTTTGGGTGGAAACCGTAAACTCTTCTTTTTGAAAGTGGAAAGTGGAACATTCACTACGAAAACGTAACCAATGATGACGGGAAACTTTTGAAAATGGGAGGCGACAAAGCAATAGGTATGAACATAAATGCTCTTTATATTTGTAATAATTTATTGCTTTTAATTTTACAGTCAATAATACGCGAACTGCCGGTGGCAAGCTGAGGTGGACTATGCAGATGGAGGTCCTGCTGATCGATATTTGGCAGGAGAACATCGAGCAGTTGCGGGGAGCCCGAAAAAATGTCCATATATGCATGGAGATGGCCCAGACCTTAATGGAAGCCGGGTTTGATGTGTCCTACAAGGACGTCCGGACAAAAAAAAAAAAAACCTGACCAAATAGTACAGATTATTTATATGCGCGCAACAACATATTGGAAGTCCACTCAACGATATTATTCCTTTCAGGCAGGAAAAAAATAAAATGGGGCCAAGCGGTGGCGCTCCTTCCCCGTGGCAGCATTATGAGTTGCTCCACACGTTTCCCAAATAAAATGTGATATTATAATTAAATTAAAAAACAAACAGATTTATATTTTATGATCTTTATTTGTTACCATTTACACAATATTGGGAAATAGCTGCTCTTATTTTTCCTGCAGGTTGGCTAAAATCTGCAGACATATTAGTCCGATTTGGTTGTTCGCGTAGGTCATTTGGAGCCTGTTGCCGAGTTTCATTTTTTAGCGCTGTTGTGCTCATTTAAAATGTTGTGCAAAATGCAGCAGGCTAGAATGACTGCATTATTGTCTTTCCCAATAAACCGAAATCTTGCCTTTAAATGGCCAAATGCATTTTCTACTACTCGCCTATCTTTAGACAGATTGTAGTTAAAATTTCGCTGTTCTTCGGATGCAGTTGTGGAAAATGGGTCCGGCTTCATCAGCGTTTGGGGAAATCTAAGGCAGTGTCAATAAGCAGCACCGAAACTTGAACTCCACAAATTTTCCTTGTTTTTTCGTGAAGAAACAGAGAAGACACAATGTTCCTTGCCAAGCTCGACTTTTGAAATATAGTGGAGTTGTTGCAGCGCCCAGCAGAGCCGATGTTTACATAGGTAAATCTGCAATTGTAGTTAATTTAAAACACAATGCGTTTAGAACATTGTTGAGCTCTTAGAATCCACGAGAGCGAATAATATTATTGAGTACCAGCCTTTGTAGTTGTGGTGATCGAATGCTTCTGCTGCTGACGGTTTTATTTCGATGTGACAACCATCTACACATTATACAGTGCTAAGACCATTGTTATATAGCACATATTTAGTATATATCGTATGTTAAGCTTTCGATCGATATCTTTGCCTGTGTAATCCATGCTGGAATACATTACATATTGGCGACGAAAAAAACGAATTCCTTAAGTTTTAAGGTTAACCACGCAAATTTTACAAAGTGAATAACGTCCTTGTATTACAAGGACGGAAAAGTTGTATATACATCACCAAAACCAAATGCCTGACAATAAGCAAAAGCTCGCAGACGCTCAAGTTCCGGCAATGGCTCAGTCTAACCTCACCATCATGCAGGCTGTGAATTTTCCAGAATTCGTACCGAGCGAATCCACGTATCAGATGTGGCTAGAGCGTTTAGAGGTGCATTTTACAGAAGTGGCGATCACGTTGGACGACTCCAAAAAGGCGACATTACTGAAGTCAGTTGGCTCGGAAGCCTATTGTGTATTACACAGTCTCTGCAGTCCAGAATTACCGACATGAAAAACATACATAAAACTATGCGCCATGCTACACACCCAGTATACACCGCCAACAATCGAACGCAGGCAATTTCATCTGGCTTGTAAACTCGCTGAAGAATCGGTGGCACCATGGTTTGCAAGGCAAAAAAACTAGCGCTCAGCTGCACTTTTGGACAGCATCTAGAAGCATTTGGTCTAGACAAGTTCATCGTTGGAATGTCCAACGAGCTGTTTGAAAGATTTTGCGAGGAAGACGGGACTATATCCCTATATGTGGCACTACGTAAGGCGTTACTGTACGAAACCAAGTTGGCGACTAAGGCGTGTACGATGGAGGAAAGCTGGACCAGGTCAGACGGAATGGTCAATTTCGTAAACAAGACGCACCATAAGAAAGTGGCAAAAGGCAAAAAGCGGCAGCCATTTTCAAGATGCGAATGGCGAAATCATTCATCACAGGAGTGCAAATACAAGGGCAGTACTTGTCATAAATGTGGCAAAATTGGACATCTGCACCTGTATGCAAAGCAACTAAAGGCAGAAATGTAAGCTTTGTATCTGATCCAAATCACCTAAATAGTCATAGCGAAATTTTTAATAATAGCATTTTCAGTATCTTAGGTAAAGGTTCAGAGGAAGTGTACACACTTACTGTTGAAGTGAAATGCATCAAATTTGATGCAGCATGTGACACGGGTGCACCTTGTAACCTGATCCCTGTAGATCTGTTTTGAGAAATGTAAACGCCCAAGTTAAAATCTTGCGAAACACCATATGTAAATTATAATGGTGACCCGATAGGGATTTGGGTGAGTTTGTTACACAAATTAAATTCAAAGACACCTATGGCAATTCTATTTTTGTCGTTACCCAGTCTAAAAATATGCCTCTATTAGGAATATCCTTTTTACGAGCATTCAACTTCGAATTATGTCAAGTCAATGCCATAGAGAGCAGTGAAAGCACTAAAACGCTAGTAGATCAAATTCAAAACGAGTTTTCTTCAGTTTTTTCAGATGAATTAGGAGCGTATCACGGTGAAACAGTCAATCTTCGACTTTTGGAAGAAGCTAAATCAATCTTTCACAAGCCGAGACCCTTACCATTTATGTGGAAGTCAAAGGTAGAGGAAATGAAAAGAATGCTGGTAGACCAGGGCATCCTTGAGCAAGTAGATAGTTCAGATTGGGGGACCCCTCTTGTTCCCATACTGAAACCTAATGGTGAATTGAGGGCTTGCGCAGACTACAAAGATACCATTAATAAATATCTTAATGAGTTTAGGTACCCGCTTCCAAGAATTGACGAGATCTTCGCTGCATTACAGGCAGGCCAACGTTTTACAAAGCTGGATTTATCTCAAGCATACAATCAGTTTTTACTTGATCAGGAGTCTCAGTCATTATGCACGTGGAGCACGCATGAAGGAATCTTTAAGGTCAAAAGATTGCCATTTGGAATTAAAACTGCAGCATCCATATTCCAAAAGACAATGGAGTCTTTGCTTCGAAACATTCCTTATGTTGTCGTTTATCAAGATGACATAACCATCACTGGTTTATATTTGAAATCTCATGTAGACACATTAAGAAAGGTTTTAGGAAAGCTTAAGTCAGCAGGGTTACACTTAAATAAAGAAAAGTGCATGTTTTTCAAAAACAAAATAACATATTTAGGGTTCAGTATTGACAAGGACGGTCTCAGCAAAAACAAGGAACGAGTTTCGTGTGTGTTGAACATTTCTGAAGTTCGTGCATTCACCGGACTGATAAACTACTATTCCAAGTTCATAGATAAATTTTCCGAGAAAATGGATCCGATTTATCAGCTTCTAAGAATGGACGAATGCCTATCAACAGATTAAAGAAGATGTTGCAACTGATCATGTGTTGGTACACTTCAATCCAGAATTGGAAATAGTTTTAACCACAGATGTGTGTAATACAGCAGTAGCAGGTATTCTTTCACACAAGTTCGTAGATGGTTCTTTAAAACCAATAGCTTTTGTTTCGCGAACCCTTCAGTCGAGTGAACGAAATTACAGCACTGTGGAAAAGAAGGCGTTAGCAATTGTCTTTTCCGTTAACAAACTTCGCCAGTATCTACTGGGCAATAGATTTACGTTGCGTACTGATCACAAACCTCTACTTACTCTATTTGGCGAGTGTAAGGGATTGCCTGCACCCAAAAAAAAATCTTCGAGTGTCAATTTGATAAGTGTGGGTGAAAATGAAAATACACCTAGGATCAATTTTTTGGGATCAATTCGATCCTAAATGAGTGTCAAAAGTATACTACATTGTATGAAAAATCTGTAATTTTGACCAAATCCAGGGTCTCGTCGATACCAATAATTGTATTTATATTTTCGAAATTCGAACTGCGCGTATCGTGGAAGCAAGCGCAGTTATCGATAAATCATTGTGAGCTCGTCATTGTGTAAAAGACGACAAATATTTCGGTGCGCGGTTCTAGTGTTTATTGAATCAGGTAAGTACATTCCTAATAATATAATATATATACTAAATACATATTTTGAATGTGAGTGTGAGTGTGCAATTAAAAAAAAGCGTATGCAAAGTTCCCAAAAGAAACAAATAATTAGATCGATATTTACATATGCAAATTACATTATAAACAATACAGATTTAATGGGACTTTTAGGCTACTAATCTTATATGAATTAATGTAATAATGGTGTAATTCAATTCTCCGAAACAGCACATGTATTTACATTTGTATGTACCCTTCAGTTCTGCAGTAGGGACGCGGTGACATGGCTCAAGGCAAAAAGCTTTTTTTGTGCCTAAAACGCTGTGACGCTGTTGACGTCAGCAGAGCAGTCGGCGCAGCCGTAGAAGACTGCCCACGAAAACGATCGTGCAACAAAGAGAGGCAGATATTCGGATATTTCCCTCTCTTTCTTGTCTTATAATCTGCCTGCACTCCGCGCTCGCAGAGACAAATTTCGGCCGGTCCGCTATTTTTTTT
Organism: Drosophila subpulchrella; assembly: GCF_014743375.2. Lineage (NCBI taxonomy): Eukaryota > Metazoa > Arthropoda > Insecta > Diptera > Drosophilidae > Drosophila > Drosophila subpulchrella. The sequence goes on from NW_023665641.1 coordinate 442,357, forward strand.
TGCGTCTCTCCGTTATGTTCGGCTAGCGACTAATTTTCGGCGGAAACATTTTCGTGGAGAAGCGACATGTGAATGCCCTAATATTTTAACAGCATTATTGTGTATCGAAAATATACAACTTATATTGTTTTATAAAAGTAAATTATTTGATTATAGTAAAATTAATTCATTTGGATTTACTTATAATGTTATGTTTATTTATTATACATTTTTATTACAATATATTTTTTTAGTGTAATTATAGAAAATTAGTCCGTTAAAATTGATTTCAATATTTAAAACATTAGTAGTATTAGTATTAACATTTTTAAAAAATTCGTATTGTATTTTTTACTGAAGAAGTACAAATTATATAGTCGGATATATTTCGCCTTAGAAAGGGTATAAGTGCAGTGGCACGCGCCAACATCGAAGAGAAAACAAAGGAAATCGAGTAAAGGGGTGAGAAGAAGACTTGGTGCATTATTTTTGAGTGATTGAAAGGGAAGCATCCATTTTAATTGTGCGCAGCAGAGTTACTCTAATCGTCTCTTTAAGTTAATATAATAAATTCAGGTAAGTGCTATATTATGTGAGGAGTTGAGTAACTCCCCACAAATAGAAGCAGCAGCAGATGGCCAGCCGCTTGCCAGATACGCGGCGAATTCACATAGTAACGAAGGAGAGCGAGGGAGTTTGGAGACCAATGAAGGAGAGCGAGAGAGTTTGGAGACCAAGGATGGAGATCGAGAGAGAGTGGAGACTTCGCGGGCAAGGCAAGAGTGCCGTGTGCAAAAGCGGGTAACGGGACTCCACCGGACTTTGGACTCTCCCGTGAACTTTGGACCGGGAGAGGAAGTGCCACATCTCGGCGGTGGAGCGGCATACAGGCGTGCCACAAGCATCACGGGAATCAGCGGGATGGCAGCAGTGGGCGGAGCATCGATTGGAAACGGTACGGGAACGACAAGTGGGTCATCCAGGAGGCACGGACTTTGGACCCAGAGTGGAGAGATCCAGCGGGCCGTGCGCAAAAGGGAAATAACGGTTCCCGGAGGCCCTATATAAGGCCGCAGAGCGCTGGCAGCTGGATCAGTCGATCACAAGGAGTCAAACCGTCAAGATCACTCAGATACCAAAGTGAACAATCAAACAACCAGATAATCTACAAGGGAGCAGCAGCAAGTCGAGTCGCCAGAGAAGCAGCGCCGTGGGAGCCTACAAGGAGCGAGATTGCTACGTCGAGACGTTCGGGATTGGGATACCAGGAATCTCCGAATTGAGACGCAGGTAGCTGAGATCCAGAGGGCATCACACGGCTAGGTCAAGGCGGTCGATTAACCCTGTCCACAAAGTCCTGGCGTTACGCCTGGAAAGAGTATAACAAGCCAGAAGGGAGAGCGGTCGATCGGTAAGGTCTCGAGTGGAATTGTCCAGGAGAGCCCTACGGATTCGACTTGCGAGGTCCCGGAGCGGCGTGCCCGAACCACGAATATAACAAGCCAGAAGGGAGAGCGGTCGATCGGTACGGTCTCGAGTGGAATTATCCAGGAGAGCCCTACGGATTCGACTTGCGAGGTCCCGGAGCGGCGTGCCCGAACCCCGAGTACCAAAAGCCACACGGAAACGTCCCGGACAAAAAGCAAAAGGGTGAGGCTAGGGTGGAACGTTCGTTTACACTAGGCGTGGAAGCGAAGTAAGGCGCGAGGCAGCTTCCTGGCGTTACCGCCTTGACTGTCCGCGCGGGCTGAGCAGAAACCCCAGTGGGACCATCCGGGACAGAGCAAGGGACAGGCGGCGGTGTGTCGAAAGGAGCGATCCTGGAGAGCGCAGCTTCTGTTCACCCTAGTCTGAGAACGGTGACGCTTCCCTAAGCCCGTACGGCCGATACCCCTCGCGAGTCCGAGTCGTTACTAGCAGTCACCAAGTCACGCGTGAGAAGTGAACCGCGAGCGAGCATCTTCAGGGAGCTGCGAGGATCTTCAGGGAGCGGCGAGGATCTTCAGGGAGCTGCGAGTATCTTCAGGGAGCTACAGGACTGGAGCACCGAGTCATCAAGGCGAGAGGTCGTAGAGTCATCCAGGACCGTCGGAAGCACCGAAGGTCACAAGCAACGAGTCAAAGCCAACCAAGCGACTAAGACACTTGTAATAATATACCCGCAATAAAACCCAATACGAACCCGTGAATTCTGTGCTTTCTCACTGAGCTACTGGGCGGTCACGTTAATATAAATTTGGTGGGACGAACACACAATATACTGAGCTAGCCGCACGAATCTCGTAGCGAGCAGACAATAAAAATCAGTTCGTTACATCTGGCGCCCAACGTGATTGTCCCAGCAGTGAAAGCAATTTAAACAGAATGGGGAAGAAGTGGATCTACCGACTTAAAAGGGAGGATTTCGCCAATGTCGCACAGAGGCCTAATGTCACCCTGGACGGCAGATTAGAGGACATGAGAAAAGCATTATCCGAGTATTACTCAGAAACGGATAATGACCCACAACTCGTTGACATCTGGGCCGATTTGGAAGCCACATACCACGACAAAGCCGGCCCCAGCATCACGTTAACAACCGTCGAAGGGGACAACTTAGTGGCAAGCCTGAGCGTTGACAACCTACAAAAGGAGGCAAACAGGAGAGAATCAAGCCAAGACAGGAAAACAACAGCGCTGATCTCGAGACCCAATCAATCAGACTATGCAAGGATCGCTAAACAGGTCCGCGAATGGTCGTTCAGGTTCGACGGGGCGGAAAAACCGTTCGAGTTCCTGGAGCAGGTGGAATGGTCGGCCAACACATAAGGCTTGGAGTTAGACATGATTCCCCGAGCGATGCCTGAATTACTGAAGGGAAGGGCTTTGAAGTGGTTCATCGCCAACAACAAACAATGGAAAACCTGGGCGGAGTTCATAGATAGTTTCTACACATACTTTCTACCGAGAGACTTCTTCACCAGGCTGGCGGATCAGGTCAGGCAACGGAAGCAGGGCTTCAGCGAGTCGTTCAAAGACTACATGATCGACATGCAGACGATGGTGAGGCCACTTAATTACTCCGCTATAGAGACCCTAAGAATCATCAAGGAGAACTGCACCCCCAGTCTAAGGATCTTCCTAAGGGCATACAAAGTGTCGGACCTGGACACGCTGATGATATTAGCAGACGAGTATGAAGAACTCGAAAAGGAGCGGGAAGCGTTCGCGCAAGAAAACAAATTCTCGAAGAACAAGTCGTCATCGCCAGCGCAGGTAACATGCAGAAGATGCGAAGAGACAGGACTCCAGGAGACGCGGGGAAACGACCAATGGTCGCCACCTAACCGAGTACCACGGCAGCAGGCAACAGGAGCACCACGCGGAGGCCAATGGACACCACCACAACAGCAACAGATGCAACCAGCAAACAATGTTTGGAGGCCACCAAGTACAACACAAAGGCCTCGTGAAACGACACACATCACAGACCCCCAGGAGGCCTGCCGAAAGTGCGGCGGTCATGGACACTGGGCGCGGGGATGTCGGCAACAACGCCTGTTGTTCTGCTGGGTGTGCGGGAGAGTAGGCGTCAGGAGCGTTGAATGCTGCCAGCAGGCGGGAAATGCCCAGCGATCTCAGCCGCAGAGAGGCGAGCGGGGGTCGCAAGATGCTACCTCTCCAAACTAACGGGAAAGCTGATCGAGGAGGAGCAGCAGTTGTCCGCAGCGGTGACGATTGGTGGGGGCACATACAAGGCCACAATCGACACCGGGGCAACAGCAAGCTTTATAAGCAAAGAGCTGGCGGACGACCTGGCTGCCCTCGGAAAGATTACGAGGATACGACGGCAAGTTAGGTTGGCAGACGGAAGATATGGCGGAATCGATGAGCAGCTGGAGGTGGAAATCGCGTTTGGGAACAAGCGACTGAGCATGAGCCTGCTGATACTACCAGGAGTAGTGGATTCATTGGTGTTGGGATGGAACTTTCTAACACAAGTCGGTACCGAAATTAAGTGCGCTGGACACGAAGTGATAATACCGGCCAGGAATCGTCACAAGGGATGGCTCGAGGAAAAGTTGTCGGTGGCAGTCGTACAACGGGCAAGCGAAGATGACGACACGACGAAATTCCTGGAGGCAGAGCTATCGACTTTCAGCAGCATGAAGGGAACATCAAACATGGCAGAGCATCAGATCACGATGAAAGACGACAAACCAATAAAGCAGCGATACTATCCCAAGAATCCGAAAGTTCAAGGGGAGATCAATGCGAAGGTGGACGAGCTTCTCCAAATGGGATACATAGAACACTCAACAAGCCCATACAGTTCTCCCATCGTGATGGTTAGAAAAAAGACGGGCAAATGGAGACTGTGCGTCGACTTTAGGCAAATAAACGCCAAATCTGTAAAGGATGCCTACCCGATGCCCCGAATAAATTATATTCTCGACCAACTGAGGGAAGCACGGTACATCAGCAGCTTGGACCTAAAGGATGGGTACTGGCAAATCCCACTGAAAGCGGACAGCAGGCAGTATACGGCATTTACAGTGCCAGGGAAAGGTTTATTCCAATGGAAAGCAATGCCATTCGGACTTCATTCGGCGTCTGCGACTTTTCAACGGGTGCTGGACCGGGTGATCGGCCCAGAAATGTCGCCGCACGCATTTGCTTACCAGGACGACATCATAGTGATCGGGCGCTCGCTGGAAGAACATAAGGCCAACCTAAAGGAAGTTTTCCGACGACTAAAGGAGGCAAATCTGAGATTAAACCCGGAGAAGTGTCAATTTTTCAAGAAAGAGCTGTTATATCTCGGTCATCGAGTGACTAGCGAAGGAATAGGCACGGATCCGGAAAAGGTAGCAGCCATCGCCGAACTAGAACCACCATCGACAGTAAGAGAGCTCCGACAGTACCTGGGCGTAGCATCATGGTACCGCCGGTTTGTACCTGACTTCGCAAAAATAGTCAAACCTCTCAACGATCTGCTACGCAAGGGCAATAAATGGGTGTGGACACAGGAACATCAGACGGCGTTCGAAGAGGTGAAGGCAAGACTCGTCGCAGACCCCGTACTGGCATGCCCGGACTTCGACAAACCATTCATCTTGCAAACTGACGCAAGCGACTACGGCATCGGGGCAATCTTGACCCAGGAAACTGAACGAGGCGAAAAGGTAATCTCTTACTCAAGCCGAACGCTCAACGGCGCTGAGAAGAATTACTCAACGACCGAGAAGGAGTGCTTGGCAATCGTCTGGGCGATCCGAAAGCTCAAGCCGTATCTGGAAGGTTACCACTTTAAAGTAGTAACCGACCACATGGCACTGAAGTGGCTCAACAGCATAGAGAGCCCTTCAGGGAGGATCGCCAGATGGGCCCTGGAGTTGCAGCAGTACGACTTCGAAATAGCGTACAGGAAAGGGCAACTCAACGTGGTGGCAGACGCTTTGTCAAGGCAGCCACTGCCGGAAACGCTTCGAGGGTTCAAGGAGACGTCGGCGGCGGAAGCTTCTGCAGCATGCAGCTGGATTCTGGAAATGCGCGAAAAGATAAGGACCCAGCCGCAAAAGTATCCAGACTACGTGATGGAGGGTAACACCCTGTACAGGAATATACCTCATAGAGCGGGCAGCGAAGATGTTGCAACATGGAAGATGTGCGTCCCGAAAGCTCTACGGGAAACGGTGCTGAAGGAGAACCACGACTCACCGGCGGCTGGCCATGTAGGAAGCCGAAAGACAATAGCACGTCTGGCAGCCCGGTACTACTGGCCAGGAATGCACAGAGACGCCCGAGCCCACGTGCGAGTATGCGAGACATGCATGAGGTTCAAGCCGAATCAGATGCAAATGGCTGGGAAAATGCTTACGCAGGTGCCAGAGGAACCATGGGCTACGGTATGTGCGGACTTCGTCGGACCCCTGCCGCGTTTGAAACACGGCAACCAAATGCTGCTGGTATTGATAGACAGGTTCTCCAAGTGGACTGAGTTGGTGCCGCTGCGAAGCGCGACGGCCGAATCCCTAAAGAAAGCTTTTAAAGAACGCATAATCGCGAGGTATGGGGTCCCCAAAATAGTCATAACGGACAACGGAGTCCAGTTTACCAGCAAAACCTTCAAGAGTTTCCTGGCCGAAATGGGAGCCAGGCAACAGTTCACAGCTCCATACACCCCACAGGAGAACCCGACTGAGAGAGCCAACAGGACGGTGCAAAACAATAATTGCGCAGTTCGCAGGGCAGAACCAAAGAGACTGGGACGAAAAATGGCCAGAAATCATGCTGGCAGTAAACACGAGCGTTTCAGAATCCACAGGTTACACACCGTCGTTCATTACCCAAGGCAGAGAACCAAGACTACCGAGCGCCCTATACGACAGAGAAACCGTAGGGACCGGACGACCGACAGAGACCCCGGAAGAGAATGCTAACAAACTCAGGGAAATCTTCGAGATTGTAAGGCGGAACCTGAAGAAAGCATCCCAGGACTAGGCTAGGCATTATAACCTAAGAAGGAGGCAATGGACGCCAAAGGTGGGTGACGTCGTGTGGGCCAAGGAACACCATTTATCAAAAGCGGCCGAGGGGTTCGCAGCAAAATTGGCCCCAAGATACGACGGACCTTACCAAGTCATAGGTTTTGCGTCACCAGTAATCTGCAAAATACGACACATAAAGACAAAGAAAGAGCGGACCATCCACGTAGGCGAGCTGAAACAGCAACAAACGGAAAACACAGGCGAGCGGCTACAGCAAGCAGACACAACAGATGCAAAACAACATTAAAAGCCCAAGGATACTACGAAAGGAGTACAAGGATACCTCCAAGGATGCCCGAAGGATACTGAAAGGAGTCCAAGGATACCTACAAGGATGCCCGAAGGATACTACGAAAGGAGTCCAAAGATACCTACAAGGATGACCAAAGGATACTACGAAAGGATCCCAAGGATACCTCCAAGGATGGCCAAAGGATACTACGAGGGGTGTCCAAGGATACCTCCAAGGATGACCAAAGGACACTACGAAAGGATCCCAAGGATACCTCCAAGGATGCCCAAAGGATACTACGAAAGGAGTCCAAGGATACCCCCAAGGATGCCCAAAGGATACTACGAAAGGAGTCCAAGGATACCTCCAAGGGTGCCCAAAGGATACTACGAGAGGAGTACAAGGATACCAAGGATACCTCCAAGGATGAACAAAGGGTATTACGAAAGGATTCCAAGGATACCTCCAAGGATGCCCAAAGGATACTACGAAAGGAGTCAAAGGACACGTGCAAGGATTCCCAAAGAGTACTACGGAAAGAGTCCAAGGATACCTGCAAAGATTCCCAAAGGATACTACGAACAAATTCCAAGGATACCTCCAAGGATACTACAGGTCATCTACAAAGGCGCAATGAAACACATAAAGGACATCAGGAGAACGTTAAGAACACAAAGGGAGCGAACCAGAGCGTCTAAGGTCTCGATTGGGACTGATCGGAGGAAAAGAAAAAACACGCATCAAAAGTCTGCCGAAGGAAGAGGGAAGACGGCACAGAGCAGAGAGCTGTACCGTAGATCTGGGTAGTAAGAAGGAGAGGCCGATGGAAATAGCGGGATTGAGCAAAGAGGAAGGCTCGGAACCGAGGTGTCGTTAAAGGGAGCCCAGGCTCCAGCTGCACAATCAAAATCAACGAGCATCATGAGCACACGTGTGACGAGAAGCGAAGCGCGCAGGATGATGGCTGCCCACCAGCCGTCCGGAGGATCCAGCCCGGGGCAAGGATGGTCGGCAGCCCGGCCTACCCGAACCTCGCGGCGGATCTCCGGGCGGGGCGTCCCCGATCCGGTGATCAGCTCCGACAGCGACGTCGAGTTGGTGGAGGACCCGCGGGTGGAGCAACGGCGATGGCGGCTTCGCAAGGCGTTCAACCGGGCCGACGGACGCATCCCGACTGGCGCGGCGCAGGTGGAGTGGGCCAGTGAAGAACCGCCCCAGGACCAGCCGGCTCCCGTTAGCCATGCCGAGGCCGTGGTAGCGGCTACGTGGGAGTTCCGGCGCAAGTGCGAGGCGCGAAGGCGAAACGAGGAGCGGCGGTTGAAGGAGATGGAGGATTCGCCGGAGTGGCAGGCCCAACTACGGATGGCCGAGGAGGAGGAGACGCAGCTGTGGGAAAACCCGGGGTACCCACCTACGCCGAGGTATGCGCCCGAACCCTGCACCCCGCCGCAAGAAGTGGCAGACGATTGGGCACCCTCGCCTCCGCGGTGGCTGCCCGAAATCCCGCCCACACCGCGGTACGAGGGGTCACCACGGTGGACGCCAGCACGACCGCCCACGCCGAGGCACGAGCAGCAGCCACCGCAGCAGCAGCAGCCACCGCAGCAGCAGCCACCACCGCAGCAGCAGCCACCGCAGCAGCAGCAGCCACCGCAGCAGCAGCCACCACCGCAGCAGCAGCCACCGCAGCAGCAGCCACCACAGCAGCAGCCGCCACCGCAGCAGCAGCCACCACCGCAGCAGCAGCCACCACAGCAGAAGCCACCACCGCAGCAGCAGCCACCGCAGCAGCAGCCACCACCGCAGCAGCAACACATCCGGACAGACATCCCGGCGGCCCACGTGAGCCACAGCACCCGGACGTTCGTGGCCGAAGGGGTAAGGTGGCGACAGCAGACGGTCGTCTGGACCTGGCCGGAGGGACCCGCGGAGGAGACGGCAGCGACGGAAGAACCCCGGATCTGGGAAGAATGTGGTCCACGGGTGAGCCCGCTGGACCCCAGGACCCGTGGCAGACCAGAGCAGTGGGCACCACCTACGCCGAGCACCGGACCAACGACGCCAAGGACAGGGCCATCGACGCCAACGCCTACCGGGAGCGCAGTAACCGAGGAGCCTCTGGAGAGAGGACCCTGGGTGTGGCCTGAGCCCGTGGAAAACGGCCGTCCTCCGCTTAAGCGGCAGCACTCGGCGCCCGAAGTGTCCGAGGTGGTGGCCCGGCCGAAGTTGTCGCGGACGGTGTCGGCGCCGGAGGGCCAGCGATGGCGAGAGATCGCGGAGCCGGAGTGGCCCGAAGGGATCGCGGAGGCACCGGTGGTGCAGGAGGCTCGCATCCTGGGCGGCAGGCGCAGCGTGCGCGTATGGAGAGAGGGGCGCGCGTTCCGCGTCCGGTTGGGGCTGGCGGGCATGAGAGTGTTCGAGGAGCAAAAATAAAAGTTAAATAAACCGAAAAAACAGAGTTTAAAAAAAAAAATAAAAACCGACATAGAACGGGAAACGCGGCTGAAACAGGGGCCAGAAGTAAGGGGCATACATGGCAGCTTCAGCGTCCTGAAATCAATATTGGGTTAATACAGGAAGCAGCCAAGCGACACCAAAATACTTACCTGCAGCGAAGCAAATGCGAAGTCCTCTCCGCACCAGCTTTCGAGTGTTGCCAGCGTAAAGCCAGGCTCAGCCGGCTGAGGACGATTGAAGGGCGAGAGAGAGAGACGAGAGGCGAGAGAGGTCGTGTGGAGAGAAAAAGGATGAAATAGAAAGGAGTGAGGAAATGCGAAAACTTACCTAGAAAGTTGCAAAATCACCATGAGCCAGGGAAGGGGGCGCCTCGATAGGCGATCGATTGGCACTACATGAAAGTGCGATCGATGGGTACACGTCAAATGGTAATATCGGCCAAAGGTGGAAGTATCGCAACGAGCAGGTGGCAACGCCGCACCGTCGATATCGATATCGCACATCGATCACACACGAATGGTGTGACCAGGCGGAGGAAGCAAATAAAAGGAGTAGAACGCAGCGATGAGCAGCGAGCTGGGGATCGATAGCACACGAGTATCGATGTCCCAGTGGAGTCAGGAAAGATATCGGCGCGGGAGATTCAAGTTGCTACGAGGAGGATGACCAGCGCTGTAGAAACTCAACGGAGTTAAGAGCGTCGTGGGAGCATCGAGGGAGCAACGAGGGAGCGCCGCGGGAATCACAAGAACTCGAAGGCTAGGATAAACAAGAAAACGCCGGAGAGTAGGAACAAGTTTAAATGTTTCCCGAAGTAAGGGGGGAATGTGAGGAGTTGAGTAACTCCCCACAAATAGAAGCAGCAGCAGATGGCCGGCCGCTTGCCAGATACGCGGCGAATTCACGTAGTAACGGCGCGGCGAGGAGAGCGAGAGAGTTTGGAGACCAACGAAGGAGAGCGAGGGAGTTTGGAGACCAATGAAGGAGAGCGAGAGAGTTTGGAGACCAAGGATGGAGATCGAGAGAGAGTGGAGACTTCGCGGGCAAGGCAAGAGTGCCGTGTGCAAAAGCGGGTAACGGGACTCCACCGGACTTTGGACTCTCCCGTGAACTTTGGACCGGGAGAGGAAGTGACACATCTCGGCGGTGGAGCGGCACACAGGCGTGCCACAAGCATCACGGGAATCAGCGGGATGGCAGCAGTGGGCGGAGCATCGATTGGAAACGGTACGGGAACGACAAGTGGGTCATCCAGGAGGCACGGACTTTGGACCCAGAGTGGAGAGATCCAGCGGGCCGTGCGCAAAAGGGAAATAACGGTTCCCGGAGGCCCTATATAAGGCCGCAGAGCGCTGGCAGCTGGATCAGTCGATCACAAGGAGTCAAACCGTCAAGATCACTCAGATACCAAAGTGAACAATCAAACAACCAGATAATCTACAAGGGAGCAGCAGCAAGTCGAGTCGCCAGAGAAGCAGCGCCGTGGGAGCCTACAAGGAGCGAGATTGCTACGTCGAGACGTTCGGGATTGGGATACCAGGAATCTCCGAATTGAGACGCAGGTAGCTGAGATCCAGAGGGCATCACACGGCTAGGTCAAGGCGGTCGATTAACCCTGTCCACAAAGTCCTGGCGTTACGCCTGGAAAGAGTATAACAAGCCAGAAGGGAGAGCGGTCGATCGGTAAGGTCTCGAGTGGAATTGTCCAGGAGAGCCCTACGGATTCGACTTGCGAGGTCCCGGAGCGGCGTGCCCGAACCACGAATATAACAAGCCAGAAGGGAGAGCGGTCGATCGGTACGGTCTCGAGTGGAATTATCCAGGAGAGTCCTACGGATTCGACTTGCGAGGTCCCGGAGCGGCGTGCCCGAACCCCGAGTACCAAAAGCCACACGGAAACGTCCCGGACAAAAAGCAAAAGGATGAGGCTAGGGTGGAACGTTCGTTTACACTAGGCGTGGAAGCGAAGTAAGGCGCGAGGCAGCTTCCTGGCGTTACCGCCTTGACTGTCCGCGCGGGCTGAGCAGAAACCCCAGTGGGACCATCCGGGACAGAGCAAGGGACAGGCCGCGGTGTGTCGAAAGGAGCGATCCTGGAGAGCGCAGCTTCTGTTCACCCTAGTCTGAGAACGGTGACGCTTCCCTAAGCCCGTACGGCCGATACCCCTCGCGAGTCCGAGTCGTTACCAGCAGTCACCAAGTCACGCGTGAGAAGTGAACCGCGAGCGAGCATCTTCAGGGAGCTGCGAGGATCTTCAGGGAGCGGCGAGGATCTTCAGGGAGCTGCGAGTATCTTCAGGGAGCTACAGGACTGGAGCACCGAGTCATCAAGGCGAGAGGTCGTAGAGTCATCCAGGACCGTCGGAAGCACCGAAGGTCACAAGCAACGAGTCAAAGCCAACCAAGCGACTAAGACCCTTGTAATAATATACCCGCAATAAAACCCAATACGAACCCGTGAATTCTGTGCTTTCTCACTGAGCTACTGGGCGGTCACGTTAATATAAATTTGGTGGGACGAACACACAATATACTGAGCTAGCCGCACGAATCTCGTAGCGAGCAGACAATAAAAATCAGTTCGTTACAATTAAGTTTAAGATGTTGTGCATTGATCTTAGTTTAAAGTACGTCTATTTTGAAGGTATTCAATGGGTTCCGTTAGCCGAAAGTGGATGACGAAATGTTTTGTGCCAATAAAAATCCTGCAAAGGGTTAAACACAGCTATAAAAGGTAAATATACAAATAAACAAATAAAACGCATTTTTTAAACATATGTTTTTTCAGGAGCGTTGGCCAAGGATTCAGAGAACCCGGACAAAGGTTTAAGAACGGCGATGACTAACGTTAAAAATAAGCTTACGAAACAAAAAAACCGAAACAATAATTATCCAATTTTTGAAAATTTAAGTAATACCATCTAATTAAAATTCAATTAAATATGTATGTATTTTAAATTCTATATTTTCATAATTGAAAACTCATAGGAAAAGTTCTGATTTTCACAAGTGATTTCACTTGGGACGTGTCACTTGCAAGTGATTTCACAAGTGAAAACTCATGGAAAAATTCTGATTTTCACAAGTGATTCACTTGAGACGTGTCACCTGCACGTGACAGGCCATACGAAAAATGAGTATAAGGAACAAGTGAAATCCCGTAGGACTTCGAAAAATTTTAATTTGAATTTTCACTTGTGAAAATGCGCACATCCCATACAATTTTCTATATGGAGCGTCACTTGTTCTTCACTTGTGCAAGAGGACATGTCCCACGTGATTCCAAAGGTGATTCACAAGTGATACTTTTTTTTTTGAACTGAAGGGTATCTTTTCGTTACTGCGATCGCTTGCGATTTTTGACTGCCATTTGTTTTTTTTTTATTTTTTTTATTTTTTTTTTATTATGGAGGACAACGTTGCTATGCAGAAGCTGATCAAATTTGTTAAGGAAACCAATTTGGACGAAGGATGTCTAACAAAATTAACTGGTTCGTTGCTGTTACACAAATAATTCAACAATATTTATTTAATTTTATTTTTTAATTTTATTTATTTTGTTTTTTAGCATTAAATAAAATTGATGTATTTACTGGCCCGCCTATCCACGTACACCTGGTCGACGGCAGCAAATTTATTAGATTAAAAGTATTATAAAATAAACATATTTTATTTAAAAAAATGCAAAATAAATTATTGGTCTTTTCTTGGGTATGAAATAAAAAATTTATTCGTGTCATATTGATACTAAAATCGTATCAAGTTGACCCTAAAAATGGCCCTTTTATACCCCGAATGAGTATCAAATTACTGCGAAATATTGTCAATGTGACCACATGTTCTTACTAAAAAATGCCAACGCGTAGTTTCCTTTTGACACCAAAAAGTGTCAAATTGATATTTTCGAAAATATCAAAATGACAACAAAACAGTGTCAATTAGATGTTCTTCGTATCAGAGATTTTTTGACACTCAATAGTATCACATTGACACCTAAATAATGGCATATTGATGACCATTTTTTTTTTTTGGGTGTGTAATTCCGTCAGCTCGAATACAAAGATGGGCTTTAAATTTATCAGTGTTTGATTATAGTGTAGAAAATGTCAAGGGATCAGTGAATGAGGCAGATAGTTTATCGAGAATTCCGCAAGTTCCATTAACACAGACACAGACGGAAGAGTGCACTTATGTGAACTTCGTAACTCAACATAATCATTTAAACTTAAATTTTCAATGCATAGCCAGACTGTCCCGACGTGATTCTGCATTGTCAATAGTAATAAAGGCAATAGAACATGGTACCATTCAATCCTTGGACAAGGATTTTCAACCCTTCATTCAAAAACACACAGAGCTATCAATTGAATACGGCTGCTTAATGTGGGGATATCGTACCATTGTATCCAAGAAACTTTATAAGGAAGTTCTTGAATTTTTACATAGATCCCATTTAGGCATTGTTAAAACCAAAGCATTGGCCAGAAACTACGTATGGTGGCCAGGGTTAGACAAGGACATAAAGTACATGATTAGAAAATGCGATCCATGTCAAAATCTAATTGATAGTCCCAGCAAAAGTGCTTTAATTCCATGGAGCCCTGAAGACTCAGTATAGAAACGAATTCATGTTGATTTTGCTGGGCCTATCAAAAATCATTACTTCATGGTTCTGGTCGACTCGTACTCGAAATAGAGCGGAGTTGTAATCACAAAACAAATTACAAGTAACTTTATAGTGGAAAAGTTAAGAGAAATGTTTTGTAGGTATGGATTAATAGAAGTCTTAGTCACTGATAATGGGCGTCAATTTACATCGCAGGAGTTTAAAACGTTCATGGAAATAAATGGAATAAAACATGTTTTAACTGCTCCAGGTCATCCTGCCACGAACGGACAGGCAGAGATTTTCGTTACGGTCTTTAAAAAGTCCATTCTAGCAACACTTGATAAGGAATGTCACGGAAGATTAGAAACAAAAAGATTCTTAGCAGACTACCGAAATTCACCTCATTGTACAACGGAAGAAACCCCAGCAAAGCTTTTCTTTGGTAGAAGTCTAAAAAGTAGATTTGATCTCATGAGTCCACCCACAGTCAAGTCAAAAATTTTGAAACAGCAAGAAAAAAGCATAAAAAGTTATAAAGGGAATCGTCTTGAATCATTGAATCAGGGACAAAAAGTACACATTCGGGATTACACGAATCCAAATAAGGCATCTTGGCCACAGGCAACAATAGCCAAAAGTTTAGGATCCCAAACATATTTGTGCAACCTTGCTCACAACCACAGAATCATAAAGCGGCACACCGATCAAATCCGAGCTCCCGAGGATAAAACAAGACGGATGGACAATACGGATCAGGTTCACAAATGTGCACAAGTGTGGAATAATGCTGATACACAAAATGAGGAATCTGAAGTATATGTGGATTCTTCCTCTAGAAGCCCAATTAGGAGTATAACACCCAAAAGAAGCCTTAGACCCCGATTGGAGGGAAAGGTCGTTAAGCAATGAATTGAAATTGTAAGCATTGAAATATTATAATCATTAATGAATTGAAATTGTAAGCATTGAAAATATTAAGAAAACCTTTAAAAGGGACCTGTAATATAGCACATATTTAGTATATATCGTATGTTAAGCTTTCGATCGATATCTTTGCCTGTATAATCGACATAAGAGATCTTGGTACTAAACAGTGACGGCCACACTTTGAATAAAACCATGCTGGAATATATTACAACCATTAACTGATTTAATGAACTTATGTCTTACCAATTGCACCTAGACACTGGGGAAATCCCATTGCTTCGAGTCCTTTGACACACTCGTCCACTTTTTCTGAAGTAAGATAGTCCGGTGGCAAACTCAAAAATGAATGTCCAGTAAAATTCGGGGAGAATTTTGCACGCAGTGTTCTGTGCAACTCCAAAAAGCCTTCCGATGGAACGATATTTCGCTGATGATCCCAAGGTGTACAAGGCTATAGCGATCCGCTTTTCAAGAGGAATGGCATTTCGCCAGTTGGTGTCCTTCTTCCGCAAAACACCAAGTCGGTCCACCAAAAACTAAAAGGTACTCTTCTCCATACGAAAGCTCTCTTTGAAGAACTCGTCGTGGTTTTCCGGTATATCCATTTCCCAAAATGTCCCGTATCGCTTCTGTTTAATATAAATCCCATTCTATAATAGTATCTTTAATACAATTTAAGAGCACGTTCCAGCATGTACACACTTCGTGGCATTTGCTCTTTTGTAGAAAAAATGCTTTCGTACAGATCCAATTCGACGTCGTTCCACTCCTCTGAATTGGCTGCCAATAAAAGCTGATTCAACTTCAGATTTTGCTTTTGTACAACAGCTAAAATAGTTGGTAAATTGTTCATTTTGGTCTGGCAAAATCCAGTTTAACAATATTTGCTTGTGTTTTTATTAGTCACAGCTGAACTGACAGCTGTTGTCGGTAGATGGTGGATGTGCCCTTTGGGAATCGGTGTTTCACATTTGTCAAAAATCCCAACCGTTTCGAACGGATGGACTCTATGGGAAGGGGGTATTAGGGAAAATTTTTTAATTCATTTTCAATTATAGATTTAAGGTAATCATATGTAGCCAGATATGGATTTATCCATTGGCGATAAGTAAATAAACAAATTAATAAAATTCTGGTTTCCAGTTAATCTTGGCTGAGACTGCCAACTTGTTTTTGCATCGCTAGAGTGATCGTAGTTTAGTTTTCCTTATTATAAATATTTATTTATTTATTTATTTATTAACTTATCGCCAATGGATGAATCCTTATCTGGCTACATACGATTACCTTAAATCTATCATTGAAAATTACTTAAAAAATATTACCTAAGGGCTTGCCTTAGTATATCTTTATTGGCCCCCCAGCTGAATCTAATGCTAGAAGGCAAAGAATTAAATAATCTAAGAGCCCTTAGTAGTGCCTCATTGCGAGCATAATTAGTCCTGACAGCACGGTCCAGGAATGGAACCATGGTACGGAGATTCCTGGCAGGAACATTGAAATTGATGCATCCCAACAGGCAAGGACAATCAATATTTCCTACTAGCAGATCATTCAGAAAGAGAAGGCCAGCAGTTGCACGGCGATCCTTCAAGGCAAACTATTCTTGGAACACCAACTGCCAATACTATCTAGGTCGGATTGAAGCAATATCAAATCATTTACGTTACTGACAGTCCTATAAATCTTTAGGTCATCCGCATATGAAAGGAAGCTAGAAAAATGGATACAGGCACAAATGTCATTTATAAAAATAATGAAAAGTATAGGGCCAAGAGAGCTACCCTGAGGAAGTCCAGATGTCGCTTTATAAGGATGGGATAATGCACCACCTACTTCAACATGATAGCGTCGGTTATCCAATTACGATGCTATCCAGTTAAGAAAAGAGGAGTGAAAGCCAAGTTTGGAAAGTTTAGCCTTTAGGGCAGAGTGAAAAACCTTGCAAAAGCTTTGGCAAAATCTGTGTAAATCGTGTCCATCTGCAAATGATCCTCAAATGCATTTATACAGTGATTGGTAAAGACAGCCAAGATGGTCGTCGTAGATCGACCGGGAATGAAGCCATGTTGATTAGGTTCGATGTAAGACTTTATTAAGAAAGATAATTTTTTGAAAATAAATCTTTCAAACAATTTAGCTATGTTGCTGATCTTAGCAATTGGCCTATAGTTAGAAATATAAAATTTACTTCCTCCTTTATGGACCGGCGTGACTCTAGAAATTTTCCATCTAACTGGGAATTTTCCTTGAGACACGGAAGAAGAGAACAGAATTTGCAGGGGTAGGTATAGACTGGCAATACAATTCTTAAGGAAGAATGAAGAAATTCCATCATCTAGTCTTGGGGAATCATCAAAATAACTAATTGCTTCAGAAATGTCATCATACGACATGTCCAGGCTCCCAATGTTGCAAATTTCTGCAATTGAATTTAAAGTTTCCAGGTCATACCAATCATCGGAAGGTTCCATGTTCGAGGAAAAAAAGGCAGCAAACAAATTTGCGATATCGGCCTCAGTGGAAGCAACAACATCACCATACGACATTGTTGAAGGTATAGACGAATGTGATTTTTTTGAGTTGACAAAGCGCCAAAACGCCTTTAGGGTTGGCCTTCAAATTATGCTCAACTTCACAAATGTATTGGCTATATAGAAATTTATTAAGAAACTCAAACTCCCGTTTGTGCTGCCTATATCTATCACCATCGGCCAGGTTATGTGTTTTAGAAAATTTGTTGTAGTATTTGTTTCTAAGGTTTTTGATTTTTTGCAGTCCCTTAGTATACCAAGGAAGCCTGTAGGAACCCCGTATCTTGGAACGGACTATGCTGTCAAGAGTACTTCTAATCGTTAAAAGAAAGGTTTTATAATTAGTTTCTATGCAAGGGTTCGATAGCAAGGCACCCCAATTTAAGGATAGTAGGCAATCCCTTAGGGAACTCAAACTAGAGGGATGAAATATATATCTAGGATTAGAATCATTGAATGGCAGAAAGCTGTAAAATTCGGTGTTTAAGCACAAGGGTTTGTGATGTGCAACACAATTTGAAATCGTAAATTCAGCCAGAGTTACGTTAGAGTGAACAATAGAATTAATGAAGATTAAGTCAAACAGCTTATGCAAATCATTGAAAACATTATTAATTTGGGTGAGGCCCATACTAAAACAGTCATCAATGACAATTATTTCATGTGAATGATGAACATTTCCGGACACCATAGCAGATGCTTGTGGGTCCCACGTCCAGAAAACAGAGCTGAGGTTGAAGTCTCCAGCCACACATATGCTATCAGAGTCCTCCAAGCTGGCATGTATGTTAGAGATGTTGTCTAAGCGAGCTTGGTAAAGCCCAGAATCACTGCCAGGTGGAACATAGGAAGCCACAATCGATATCTTCCCGGATGAGCCAGACACCGGCACCGCCAATTGGTCCAGAAGGGAGTCATCATTAAGGAGTCGAATTACAGTGCAACAGAATTTACGGCTAACAGCCACGATGACACCACCGCCTCTCTCGCACTGCATTCTGCCGAAGTCTCTATCTTTACGAAAAACTTGGAATAATTTGGGATCGAAAAATTCATTCGAACTAAAGTTAGAATTTAGCCAAGTCTCAACCAGTATGATAATGTCATAGTCACTGTTGGAAGTATTCATAAAGACAGACTGCGTTTTAGTTCTCATGCCGGATATATTTTGAAAGTATATTTTCAGGCCATTATTTCCTGAATGATGGATATTTGAGTTTACCGCAGGCAAGCCCCTAGCAGGTTGCCAGTCAGCGCATATTGTTGAAGAAGAATTCTCAGCATCCAAATTAGATGTCGGCCTCGCATGATCATAGGTACTATTAAGTACCTTGCGCAACGTATCCGTACGTATTTTTATAGGCAGGTTAAGATCGTTTTTCCATGGAATAATAATGCAGTCGAATTGAGAATATGTAAATGATTTTCTTACGGGCGCATGCCTGTTCTGTGACGGCCATCCAAAGAGGCGATGAAGAGCACAGTGAAGAGTGTATCCGGCTACTCATAAAAGAGAGCGCTATCCCAAAAGGCGCGCTGAGCTCAATAGTATCAGAATCCGAAGATAGCAGCATCCGATGTTGGTTTAACTCCAGCGGCGAATATGTAGAGAACATATTTTCAATGGGCGGGTTCCAACCTAATGAAGAGTAAGAATCCAGCCAATGTTCTAGGTACTTCGGGAGAGAGGCGCAAGATGATGAGAGCGCAACTCCGAGGAGCGCGCTTAGAGCGGGAATCTTGATGAAATATGATGAGAGCAGCTCTCCAGAGAGCGTTTGACAAAAGTCGCGCGAAGACAACGACAAATCCAGCTGATGCCGATGTTGTTTTGAATGTGATGAGTGCACATCTCCGAAGAGCGCGCTAAGAGCGGGAATCTTAATGGAATCTGGTGACAACGCCTCTCCAATGAGCGTTTGATGAACGTTAGACAGAACAAAAAAGGAAAAATCCAGCTGATGATGTTTTTGATTTGGGAGTGACGGGCGCCCAACACTTAAGAGTGCACTGGGAGCGGCGTATGAGAGAGTAATGGTAGCAGCTAGCGATATCGAAACCAGCGGACGTTGACATTGCGAGTAAGTAGCATGAAGATGAGGAAGAGGATCATAAAAATTTGCCGTAGTCAAATCGACACCAGAGGCGCCGATTATTGGGGGTTTTTTGAGTCCGATGTATGATGATTGTGCAAATCCAGAACGTTTCCATCAACAATAGGGGTATCCCTGTGGATGAATCGACTGACCTTGATTGGATTGGGCCAGAACGCATCACTAAACACAGTCTGAAAGTGCTGCTCAGGTATTCCTAATTTGTAATTGACGAATTCCAGTGTAGCAACATCTTGCAAATTATGGTGGCGGTATCCACACATAGCTTATTTGCAACATATTCACACACAGAATTAGATTTTACGTGCGCTCTGAATCTACCAATATGAAGGAATTTATTGCTCGGCACAACTTTGAGTAGTTCACAACTAGGAGCTTGACCAACTATTCGCCTCTTGTTCCTGTTATTCCTTGCATGGTTCCTGGCGGCAGTAGAAACTGGTGCAGGGGTATCAGGTCTGCATGTTTGGCTTGAATACCAATTGAAGAAGCTGGAGCCAATGGTTTCACCACTTTTTTACGCTGACTGACATTGCTATTGTCAGTGGTAGAATAGGAAAAAGCCTTCAGAAACTTTGAGTTTGAATCCATGTATAGACTCTTCAGGTCATGAAGTTCTTCCATTTCTTCATCGATTTTGGAGTATGAATCATTACTCACAACACAGCGATCACACTGCCAGAGTAGATTCGTCATATATGTTAATAGTCTAATAGCATCCTCCGGGAGATCAACACATGCAGTGTGAAAAGTACGACGACAAAGCGATGACCAACGAACCGCCTCAAAACCGCGAAGCTGCGCTGCTGTAACTTCAGCATTACACTCGGAGCACGAATAAGAATTCATAGCGAAAAGAAAACACGTCTGTCTACAACGAATGCTAATCAGAGACTGATATTTTAAGAAATGTTTCTAATTCAATTAACGATTCCTATTTAGCCATTATATTTGCGTGTGTGCTTACGACATAGTACACCTAAGACATATATACACCTAAATTAAACTATTCTAGTGACTTCGTTGGAGAGTTCGTAAGTACGACTGAGCCGTAAATTGCTTACATTCCTACATATATATATATTCATTCTTGTCTGAGCCCGCACACGTTTGATACATATATACATATAAATTCCCTACATTCGTATATTGATAAATATTAAATAAGAATCGTTTTCTTCTAATTTCATTAACGTAAACGCACTTAGTTTGTGTAGTCTACGAAAAAGAATAAGAAAAATAGATAAAACATTCAGCTATAATTTAACGTAAAGTATATATCTCTTTCGTTTCCTTTTTAATAATCTTGTACTGAAACACGATCAAATAGAGAGTCGTTTGGCGTGAAAAACGTTAAGTCTTAAGGATTTTGTGTTAGAACTTGTAGTATTAAGAACAATGAACCATGCCGTATTAAATCAAATTTAATATTGTAAGTTCTGTGACACTCGTTTTCCATCTTAACACAAACTCACACCCTTCTCCCTGAGCAGGCCGGTCAAAACGTTAACAGAGGTGTTAGGGTGGACAACTCTTCTTCGTGCCGCAGCGCATTGATCTACTGATGGGCGCTAAATTGTTTTTCGAGTTGCCTTGTGTTTCTTAGATTAAGTTAACTCCTAAATTGCCCTTGTTACAAAAAACCCGTCTAGATTAGACTATGTTTGTGAGCAGCAGGCCCAAAAACTTTCGTCATTCATCGCAACTCATCGGAAAAGCGTGATTGCATTTCATTAGACGATTTCGTAGCTCGGTTTTCGGGAAATAGATAACGTCACTAAGCCAATTGCAAAGATGCCAAAGGAGGAGCTTCAGTGCGAAGAGCATTTTAATAGGAATTATACTCGTCTTCCATCCGGAGAATATTCGGTTGGTTTCCCTATAAAACGTGGCCTTGTTGGGTGAGTCCTACTCGCAAGCCAAAAGGCGATTGGAAATCCTCGAGCGGAAATTTAATAGGAATCCTCAAAGTACATGTCGCTAGTGCCTAGTTCGGAGGTCCATTAATTTAAGTACTTCCTTCCGCACCATTGAGTTTTTAAAAAAGATAGCAGGTCCAAGGTCCAAGTTGAGGGTAGTATTTGATGGATCGGCTAAAAGTTCTTCCGGGTTCTCGTTGAATGAACTTCCTTTATCGGGACCTACAATCGAAGCCAGTCTTTTCGATATTCTCATTCGCTTTCGCGCATTTCCCTTGGCTCTTACAGGTTACATTTGCAAAATGTACCGGTATTTACGCGTTGCACCTCCTGATGCTATGCTTCAGTGTATCCTCTGGCGGGATTCTTCGACCCAGGATATTTAGACATTCAGATTGGAGACAGGTACATACGGAACCAAACCAGCCTTTTGTGACGCTAGTCTGTTGGCCTACGGCGCCTGCGTTTATGCACGATCAGTCAAGAAAGGCGAAGTCAAGGTACATTTGATGTGCAAAGTCGGGACTAGCGCCTCTATTTTCGTTAACCGTGCCTAATTTCGAGCTTTGCGCCACTTCTTAGCTTGCTTGAATCCGGCAGATATGTTTGCATGGGCCCACTTTTCTGCATGAAAGAAGCTCAGAAGTTCGCAACAAGGCACCACAAATATTATATAATATATAGACATAATATTTTATTAGCGTCTTCGTTTACTTTGCCTCCAAAGCGGCATTTTTAAGTGCGCCTAAGGATTTTGTTACCATCACCTTTTGGAAAAGATAAAGTGAAGAGTACTTGACACTGCTCCAACAACGTACAAAGTGGCGCTCAAAGGAACCATAAGTCAAGATCAATGATATCGTATCCATCAAGGATGAAGGGCTACCCCCGTTAAAAGGGCCTTTAGCAAGAGTCGTCGAAGTGATTTCCGGAGCCGATGGTGACGTTTCCGTACTTCGCCCGGCACAACAAAAAGAGTGGTTACCAAGCTTTGCGTCCTTCCTGTTGAGTCTAGTGTTTAAAACCCAGAGCTCTTAACAGGGGGGAGGATGTTCGGAGCTGCAGCTGATACAACTTTCTGTAAGTAGGGCATCAACTCGCTCTTTCTTCCACTCATTCGAAAGCTTCTGTTAAGTCTGTCTCTGTCCTTCTGACTGTCGAAAGATCTCTAGCAGAGCAGTTGCAATTCGAGCTTCAGCGATCGCAGAAGGTGCTAACGCGCTATAAAGAAATTCTACGGTTCATCACAACAACTATTGTTAAAACTAACGAAAATAAAGAATAAACTTAAATTACTACCTAAATTGTGTTAGTTTATTAATGAATGGTTGTCGAAAAAGCTCGGCAGCTTGGAACAGGTCACCGCACTTTGGTGGTCTTTGGGAAGCGGCTGTGAAGATTGCTAAGCATAACTTCTATCGCGCTGTTGGCCCTTCATTTCCAGCCTTTGATGAGTTGCGCACCCTTGTGTGCAATTTTCTGCATTAGTTACCCGTCGATCCTACGTCTCGATTTCAGAGAACCCGGATTAAAAATAAGCCTTCCCCATTCGACGAGCCTGATGTGATCTTCATACGCCTAGATGGATAACAACGCGTGGCTTACCCGATGAAAGGAAGAATACTTGACACTGCTGCAACAGAGCTCCAAGCGGTCAAGGATGGCCCTTGGCAAGAGTGGTCGAGCTTCTGGGCGGTGGAGAAGGCGTTACTCGAGTTGCCGTATTGAAGACAGCATCAGAAGTGACAAAACAAGCAGTGATAAAGCTGTGTCTGCTGCCCCTCAAGGATGATGTTATAACCCAGACTTCCAACGGGGGGAGTATGTCGGGTCAGCCACAGCAGTTAATTAACTTCTCCTAATCCAAGCTCTTATATCAGCTGCATCGCAATAAGCATCTCTTTCGATCTCGCTCTTTGATCTCTTGGTTTGCATTCATGTGCCCAGCGTTCGGCTGGCTGACTCTTGTCAATTAGTCAAGTCTCGACTTTAAGTTTCGATCCAGTCTTCGGGTAGGTTAAGAGGTATAGGTCGATATTTCTGATATTTCCTGTTGAGTATTGTGCAACTTTAGTTGCAAGCGTGATAAAATTTACTTCCGAAGAATAATCCAATAACTCGCGAGCTGGCAGATAAATTCCATATTTGTCCTCTACGAAAACCACAGCAGTTGGCGAAAAATGTTCAATAAAACTTCCTACAAGCTAATGGCTGCTGGTTGTGTCTGAGATTCAAGCTCTGGAGTAGATTAGCTCTTATGTAATGTAGCATGGTTAGAGCTATTGCACAACTTTCATCGCGATTTCAAATTACACGCCGCTTCCATGTGTCCAAGTCTCAGACATTTTAAACAGAGAGCTAATTGTTTTACAAACTCCTTAACTAAAAGAGCTAGGTAAGATGGGCATGTTCCATGTGAGTGATTGCAAATGCTGTCAGCTTGAGTAGTAACGAATGACCCTGATGGTTTCCATCAAATGGAGGCTAACCTAGGTTCCTTCGGTGGTTCAACAAAGACTCTGCATTCCAAAATATGGCAATGTCAGCTAAGAATACCGAAACATTGCTCCCATGTTGGTAGTGACGAATAATCATGCTTACTGCCATAAGCAAGTTTTATTTTTTTATCTACCTTAGATAATATGAGGTGGATAATAACTGCATTAAAAATTTTAGTATCTGATCCCTATGAGTACAATGATTCCTTAAGAGAAAAAATTGTGTCCAGAATCGATCGCAACGATGAAGGATCTATAAATAGAGTATTTCGCTGTTCCCTAAGATCAGTTAGCTGAAATCGAGAAACCTGAGAGCCTGAATTAGCTCGCTGATAGAATCGAGGAGTTAATGTATCAGTGAAATCAGAATAAATGGATTTTATTTTCGAACTAAGGAGCTATAAAATGGGAATGATAACTACCACAATTTCGTCCCCCGATGTAGGGGAGATAAACGCATATATGTTTCGTTCCCCTTTTTCTATTAAAGTCGCATAAAAACAAGTCAATCAGAACAGTTTGTTTCGGATGATGAATTATTTAATTCCAGAGGTCTGCGCAGATCGAAGATAACGCATAGACCAACTGTTGCGGTGATAAGGAAATAGATCAAATTAAGTTCCGTTTTGTCGCTGAACCATGACAGCATTGTCAATTTGTAACTTGAAGGCCCGTAGCTTGGTTGACGTTCTTTGAATTCTCTGAACAAATTGATGTGGTATGAGGATGTGGTATATAGGATATATATGTCCTAAGGAAAGATACTCTTCCATGAGTTCTAAGTACATTTTCTTCAACTTAGAGTCTCGACACAACCTTCTTTCAAGCGACAGAAGCCACCGTTTTGCAACTTTAAGAGAGTTGCCTAACCCATTTGGAACAGCCGACATGATGGCAATAACTAAGTAGTGCTCTTTACATTGTAATAAAATGGGTTTGCGTCCCTTCGTTCTTCAAATAATAACAGTTTATGTATTATGTTGTTCTTTATTTTATAGCAAACGGAATTTTAGGTAAGCAATTTGTTTTAAACTGCATCGCTCTTCCTTATATCTTCAACTGTCTCTTTGACGGACAGCGGCGCAGAGTCCTTATATGCTAGCTTATATTCATATCTAAGAGCGGAATAGTATGTGCCTATACATTCAGATCAATTTATTGCTGTCGCCAGGCTGTGGGATGAAGTTAACGAATACACTTATCACTCGCTTAAGGCGGTGTGTGCTCAAATAACGTTTGCACTTGAAGAGTGCTGATCCTACATATTTGGCATTTACATTGATGCCAAGGGTGTGCGCAGTATGAGGCAGTGCAAGAGAGAGAGAGAGAAAGACAGAAGCAAAGTAACGGCACTCTAAAAATAGATTCCAATACGTGTGAGCCTTGTTTGCAAAAATGACGCCGCCTATGTAAATTTTTTTACTTCTGGTTACGCATCTTGGTATTTTATAGTCTTTGAGCAGACCCTATCAAGATTGGCGACGACCACGATTGTAGTGGTCGACGAGATCAGCCCACGAAAAATTGCAAAGGACGGGGAAGCAAGAAGTGCAGTAGTTCGCACTTTAACTAGACTGTTTAAGAGACCAATCGACAAACTAGCAAAGATGGACGTCACAAACAAAGGAGCAGATCAATCGGTGCAAACCCAACGGGCAATCATAGAGTTAGCAAAGGGAGAATGTTACCGAGCTGTTCGATGACTGTCAAGTCCCGATAGGAGCGAATTGGCGTAAGCGGAGAAATAGAACAAGAGGAAGCAAAGGGAGAAGAAAACCATCGAGAAGAAGAAGAAAAGAAGTCAAAGTGACCTGAAGCTTAAAGCGATTTTTTTAACTATTCTAACGGTTCTAACCATTCTGTACATTCTGACCATCTAACTTTTTTAATCTAGCTTGTTTTCTATTTATACAAGCCTATTATGTAGCAGACACGTTCAGTGGCGAATACGGAACCTACTCTGTCTTGGTATGTCGGCTTTGCTCACGGCTGGGGTGGGTTTTTCGTTCCATATCGCGTACGCGTCACATAATACGAATCGACAGAGTAAAAAAATCGAAGGTAGGATATGTCAAATGTACTTTCTAGTAGTAGGTATACGTATCTCTCAGCTAAGAGGAAATGGGGTGGTAAGATTCCTCTGCTTCGCCCGCCATACCTATGTAAGCCGTGTGATGTTTCGGCTTTATCCTTTCTACCCGATAAAAAATGTCTTAGGTGCTCATTATTATCCGTATTTATAATCCATAGTCATGATTGACAGGATATTTATTAAAGGGAACCAAATCAAGAATTCAAGAATCAGTGTCAGTTTATTCTAATTTACCCGGAAGGTCTTTCTCTCTTTCAAGGTCGTGGTGCAAAATCTTCGTTACTTAAAATATGGCGCAATTCTGAGCTTTGTTTCCTAGGTCGGATTTTACAAAAAGGCCTTTATACCCATTCGGCTATGCCGTACTTACTGCTTCAAATAATTTCCAGCGATACCAGCAGGCCTGTTGACGCTGGAGTAACCTGTTGGGAGGAAATGAAGACCAAATAGGTGGATGTCCACGCAAGAACACTGATCTGGGCAAATTTGGCCCCACGGAACCAACTTAGGCTAGGAATTTTATCAAATAACAATAGTAGAATGGCTCGCGGCGGAACGGACCGGGAGCTTGGGCTTGACCGATCTCTCCTCATTCGGTGCTTGTTCAGGAATGTCGGTGCGACTCTCACACGCGGCGGTCATGGTATCTGGCTGCCCTAGTGTCGCTCAAGTAGCGGATAATAAGGGACAGGTAGCCTGTACCGCCGGCTGGCTGCGGCGAGTGTTGTTGTGAGGCTAAAATGTCGACGTGGCGGCCACGTGGGTCGAAAAGCGGAATCACTCTCGCTTGGCCCGGATGGAGTGGTCGCCGTAATAACCTTGGCCTGCACTGTTGGTAGCTACGGGTGCCACTGGAATCGCCTCGGATCGTACTAGGTGAGATGCGAGACCCCGTGCCTAGTGTTGTCGGAAGCTGCCACCACTGGCCGATGGGCGGCTAAGACTCCGTGGCTGCCAGAACACGGTTTATAAATACAGCTGCGTGTATTTGCATTGGTATCTGGAGCTTGACGCTTCTTTTCCGTGGTGAGCGGACTTGCATGGTAAATCGAGCCTCCACAGGCGATTTCCGAGTATATCTCCACGTGTACGCGGTCACACGGCTGCGAGGGTGCATCGTAAGTCAGGGTAACCTGCCAATCCTTGTTGCAATAAACTGGCCGCATTTTGACACTTAAATTTTAATAGGTTGTACCTAGCTTACTAAATGCTTAGAACAATTCTTTCGATCCAGACGGAACTGCTGCTAATTGGTATTTTTATCCTTTCTAAAGAGTCCACTTGTGCCACAGTTGAAACATTCGTGGCTTTTCGATATTCAACGCTGAAGCTGAACCTTGACTTATTCAATAATTATCATACAAAAGACACCTTGGGGTGAAAATGGCCATCTTAAGTATGTGCGGCTTTCGATATTCATCTCTAATGGAAACAATGTTTAATGTGCAATTATCTTTAATGTGGTTTCTATTTTTACATATCTCCGTCTTCCTCGCACTGCCCTTAGCTGAGTAATGGGTATCTGATAGTCGAGGCTCTCGACTATGGCGTTCTCTCCTGTTTTGATTTATATTTTTAAAATACGCAAATCGTAATTTTTATGTTTTTTAACATTATAATTATTTCCTGATTTTCATGAAAAATATTGCTAATTAGTATTATTATAACGGTAAATCGCTAAGAAAATATGAAACAGCTAGAAGCAAGCGTTTTCGACCCCGTATTTTTATGAAGCAAATCGGATGTTTACAAAATTTCACCAACACGCCCGCTTTCATTGCTATAGCGTGCTATAGTTAAGTGTCGTGTCAGTAAAATCTCGTAAAGAGCCGATAGGAATGCTAGGTTGTTGCGCTAGGTGGCGCTTTTATCACTCATTTTAGCTCAGTAACGGATTCTCTTGTTTTTCTAAACTGCCTGCTTGTCTGTCTGTCCGTCCTATACGGACGCAGAGATCTCGGAAACTTTAAAAGCTATTCAATCTAATTGCTAGGAATCGTCCCAATTGCATTGTTATTTTAAGTGTTATAACTAACAAAGTTAAACAGGCTTTGCATTTAAATTCTTGGGCTTCCTGCGCAGCGCAAGTTTGTTTTTAGCACAGTGCCACATCCACTCTAACGCCCACAAACGACACTTAAGCCCGTCCACCGCACACATTTTGAAATACTTTGTAAGGATTTTGTGCTTATTATCAATACCTGATCAATACATCAATAACAAAAAGTTACAACCAAATAATAATCAATATTTTGCAATTCAATCGAGATTGCACACCATATGCGGCAAATCTGCTGTTTTTACTAAAACGATACCAAGCCGCTATCGGCGCTGTAGGCTAGCTGGCGCTCTAGGCTAGGTGGCGCTATGGAAGATGAAGATATGTCGCGCTATAGGCTAGGTGTGTTAGTGAAAAAAAGCAGAGTTTCTTTAAGAATAATGGTATACTAGATTCGTTGGAAAGTATGAAACAGTCAGAAGGAAGCGTTTCCGACCGCATAAAGTATATATGTGGGACTGGGTTGTGATTATACTTTCCAATTAACTTGAACGCGATCCCACTTATTTTATTATACTTATTTTATTTATTATAGTTTAATTTAAATGAGTTTTTGTATTATAAATTGGTTGACTTAGCTGATTATTATCCGTCTTATTATGTTCGTATTCTCTTTTCACAAATAGCGTTTTTTTTTACGTCTTTTCCGTTCGTTTCGCGAATCCTTTCTGCTTTTTTCGTCTTTAAGTTTGGCAGGCTTGCCACGTCGTTTTGTTTTCCATTTCTCCTTTACGACCAGCTGCTCTGCATTGCCAGACCAATCCCACAAATCGGCCATCCTACACTGCATTCGCCTCGAATGTGTCGTCTTAATTGTCGTCATAAGGAATCCACAGCATTAGATACTCAGCGCAAGTGCTCGTCAGCCTTGGGCCTTCGCTGAATACTGAGTGTTTGGTTACGTCATAGGTATTCAATTCAATTTCACCCTTACAATACGGTATGGGCCAAGATACTTCGGCTTTATTTTAGGCCTGGACCAAGCTGAGTCATTTTAATAGCAACTAAGTCGCCGACTCTGTACTTTGATGCTGGTCCTCGCCGTAGGTTATATCTTCTTTTATTTTCCTCCTGGACTTTAAGAATTTGTTGATTGGCTTGTTTTCGAAGTTCATCCCGATCGTCGTTGAAGAGCTGAATCATTTCTGCTTCTAACATTTGCTGGATCTGTGTATCGGCTTTTAGACGCATCTTGGTTCCCGTTAGTAACTCAAAAGGCGTTGTTTTCGTGCTTCTGCTAAATGTTGAGTTGATGACCTGCCACAAACTCGACTAAGTCTCCCCTGGCAGCCCCAGCTGACCCCAGAAACTTAATTGACTTCTCTGTGATAAAGAGCATACCAAGAAATCTAGTACGCGCGAAATCTCTTTCTCTTTATAACTCTTCTTCAAATCCCAGCAATAATCAAGAACCCCTTCAGGCTGACATCGCATAAGCCACCCGCAGACCCACATGGCACATTGAGAAATTGTCGCAAACCAATACAAAGCATCTCTCATTGAAGTTTAAGCTCTCCGATAGAAACAATCAGTCCGATTAGAAACTCCTCGGGTACTTACGCCCGCAGATGAGAAGACAGACCCGAAACCTTTGCTCAACACCTACGAAATGTATTTAAAAATTGACAGTTGAACTTCCAAACTGTGCGTGGATTTTATGTGCAAACTATTTAACGGGATCACAAAATTTGTATAATTTCCAAAAAAAAATGGAATAAATCTGTTGTCATAATGATACCGAAGCCTGGGAAAGACCACACAATTCATTCAGCGTTCAACACATAAGTTTATCATCGTGCCTGTCCAAATAAATAGAAAAATCCTTTCACGCGAATAACACCATATCAAAGAGCACACAATGGAATCCCGGGACATCGATTCGGGTTCCGTGAAAGGCACGGAACTACCGAGCAGGTTAACCGGATAACATAAAAAGTTCGTACAGCCTTTGAACACCGTGAATATTGCAGTGCGATATTCATCGATATCTCCCAAGCATTTTACCGAGCTTGACTTGAAGGTCTTATGGATAAAATCATAACATTACCATTACTACCAGAAAACACTTATAAGTTACTTGAGTCGCAACTCTATTACAGAGTCCTCGCGGTGAGATGCAATGCAACAATATCAAATCAGTATACCATTGAAGCTGGAGCTCCACCAGGTAGCGCACTGGGCCCTACTCTGTTTATTATATACCCAGCAGATATTCCTACAAACGAAAGGCTAATTACGTCCCCACTTGAACACCGCGATCCTGAGCCGCTTGAGATCGCTAACTAGAGCAACGGCTCAACTAGCAGATCATCTGGTGGTAGTTGAGAAGTGGCTATCATATTGGCGAATCAAAATTAATGTAATGTAAAGTGTTAACATATAACTTTTACCCCTAACAGACAATCGTGGCCCCGCGAACTTTGAAGACTACGCAGATACCCCAAGCCAACGATGTAACATAGCTTGGCGTGCACCTCGACAGACGTCTAACCTGGAGGAAACACATTGAATGCAAGAATTCAGAATTCCAGACTTAGAGGTGTCTGGACTTCAAAGTTCTGCCCTACAATTCTACCATTTGGGCTTACGGCTCCCAGCTTTTATGAAAGGCAAGCGACAGCAACATTGATATTATACAGCGCTCACAGCCGAAAATATTGCAAGCAATAACTGGAGCACCGTGGTATGTTCGGGACGAAAATGTCCACAGGGATCTTAGCATACCGCCGGTTAAAGATAAAGTATCAAAGCAGAAAGCGGCTTACCAAAAAAGCTTACACTGCACCCAAATTATCTCACAAGGAATATAACACGAGTCTTGAACAGAACATTTCTACTTCAAAACGATCTTCCACCGCAGCAATAATTATCACGGCCATTTAGTTTTAAGTCAGTCTACATGCCTGTTAGTTAGTTTATATTAATATTTAAGATTTTATCCACTTCTTGTCGGTTTCATTAAAGAGAAGTTTCAATAAATATAGCAAAAGCAAAAAATCGAGCTTTGTCTACATGTAGAGTCGTGCCAAAAGATGCGTTCCGCTGAGTTTGAGCTGCGGCAGCGTTATCTTCTTCTTGGGTACCACACGCGACCTTGAGGTGATTAAATGAACTTCTACATGGCCATCAGAATGCATGGTTCTTGGGTAAACGCAAACTCCATATCCCCGTATTGAGGCATCGCTGAATCCATTTAGTTGTAGCTCATCTGTGTGGGGCTGCAGGCAGATACGAACAATAGCCATGCTTGTGTCATTGGGACTGATTCATTTCATTGTAGTTTAAGCAGCCAAATTTCCTGAAGAAGGATGTTCGCCAATATAATGAATGAAGAATGGTTCGTTTTGTGATCTTTTCCGGAGTTGTACTGCAGTTGATTGCGAACTTAAAGCTGTCTTCTTGTTAATCCCACTTTAGCCCCAGCACTTGTCGGGGCGTAGTCGTCCAGATTTAGATCCTTGACGGTTGGAAAGAAGTTCTGATGAGTAGTCTGCCCTTTTGCAATTTCCATCCTGTCGACCTTGAGGATAGCGATGACTTCAGATTGAACCTTGCTCAGGAGAAGCCTCGTATCCACTCCACCCAAAAAATCATCGACATTAAAACATGTTTTTTCTGCTTCAGCTCCTATTTTTTTTTTGTGACCTTGCATGTTGAACGGCGAGCTGAGATAAGCTGCTAAGTTTGTATGTGCGAGTCTCCTGGTCGATGTGGGTTCTCTTGAACTTTATCAAGAGACGAAACAAATTCGATTGAATCAAGGGTTCAAGTAGAAGGTTGTCGTTCACTGATTTGTAGGAGCTTGTTGGGCACGAGGAGTAAAAGACTGCCCTTAGGTTCGTTGACATGCCGTTGAGCTTGAGCACGCAGTGGTGTGATATGTAGTAGTGGGGTTCGTTAAGAAGTGGGACAGTTACGAACTCCATGTGTCCCAAACGCTCATAATCTTAAATTAACTTTCTGTACTCAGTTCGAAGATTTGTGTTTCGGTCTAAGCGACTTTCCAATGATGCAAATTTTAACCATGTCGTTTCGAGAGACCAGCAGTTTAGGGGCATCCTTGAAGGGCGGTTTAACCATTAGTCTTCCATCCGCAACTTGACAGACAGATTTTTGGAACATTGATTCGCAATTGGATTACGCTAGACAAGGTGTTGATGCCGTAGTAGAAACTTCATTTCCAAGTTCCAAATTCAGGTTGATTGTATCCTCTGAAGATAGGAAACTATGGACTTCGGCGATATGGCCTTGGTTGCCAGTGCGCCCTGATTGGAAGATGGAGACCCCACTTGATTGGCATGATGGACAAAGCGTTGAAAAAAATTTCCGTGCCAAGAAACAGGTCGGTATGGCGTGACTGATAAAATCTCTCATCAGAGAGTATAACCTGGAGGTTATACATTCGATGCATAGTTGTGTGTCACCAAATCGGGACTTAGCAACGGTCGAAGTCCGATGCTTGATGCGAGTGAAAGAATCTCCAATGCTTCGGATGTCTACGTGTCCTTTGCTTCGGGGCAAGCGAAGTTGTTGTCCTGGTACATAGTTTCCTGCAGCGTCCTGAACCAGGTTGTATTCAGAGTGATTCGGTCGTGGTGGGTATCCACGTGTGCGTGAGTGACGGCCTCAGCGACATGGTGCTAAGTTAGCGCGTGAGTCGGATTTGGCCGCCTGGGATTTCTTGATTCCTTTCCCGACGGGTCGAAGTGAAGCACAGTGTGGGCAATTTGATGGCTGATGAGCCTTTCAAAGCCAGTTGGTTGTCCGAAAAGCATCGAGTCGTTGAACCGTAGTCATGTTTTGGAGTCGTGAACATCTGAAAACCATGTGATCCCTGTCAGAAAGTATAGGACACGATTGCGTGGAATAACTATGGCTGTGCCTCATGCGTGGAGCTTGCGGCTGCCACGTCAGCGCGGACGACGCCTTGGCGACTGCGGTTCCGATGCGGGAAATACTCCTGCGTGTATTAGATCGCCTTTCTTTTAATGATTCCAGTGGCGTGGGGAACATGGTTATTGTGCATCGCGTCAAAAGTGCATTTATTATGGGTGATTAATTTTATAAATTAGAGCTTCGATGTGTGTAGAGTACTGCGTACTTGTGTAGCCCAGAATCTGGCAACGATATGGTTGCCGAAAGAACCAGTTCGAAATTGATTCGTTGCGTGGTGACTGGTATTGGCAGCTTTGGTGAATGTATGCGTGTACAATGGACTTGTTGAGTAAACCGAAAGCAATGCGTTGACGGCAGAATAAGACCAAAGGGACTCCGAGTTTGACGTGAGCGTTCCGTCGTAGTTGGCACTGATGGCGTGGCCTTACAGTTATGGCGCTAAGTAATCCAGCAAACAGCTTCCAGGCTTCCAGGCTTAAAGATGATGTTACTGGCCGGGCGATAAAGGGTCGGCTCCGTGTTCAGGAATATAGGTGGCGTAGCTGACTAGGAACAGTCTAGCGTAATACAGATCTTCTGAGCAACCCGTGCCTTCTAAGGATGATATTGGGTTGGGCAGCCGTGTCTGCGAATGCGAGTGAGCATGTCGCGTTAGGTGAACGGCGAGCAGCGCAACACAGATGACGTAGGGCGTATCGTAACCTAACAGTGCGCGTGCTAACGGATTTCACCGAACACTAAGGACTTTTATTATACCCGTTGCTCGTAGAGTAAAAGGGTATACTAGATTCGTCGGAAAGTATGTAACAGGCAGAAGGAAGCGTTTTCGACCCCCCCATAAAGTATGTATATTCTTTATCAGAATCACTAGCCGAGTCGATCTAGCCATGTCCGTCTGCCTCTCCGTCCGGATGAACGCTGAGATCTCGGAAATTATAAAAGTTAGGCTATTGGGATTTGACATGCAGATTCCTGAGCTTCTTACGCAGCGCAAGTTTGTTTCAGCAGCGTGCCACGCCAACTCTAACGCCCACAAGCCGCCCAAAACTGTGGCTCCTACAGTTTTGATGCTAGAAGACAAATTTTAACTGAAATGTATTGTTCTCATCAATACCTGTCAATTGACCTAAAAACGTTTGCCAAGCCCACTTTGACGCCCACAAACTTCAAAAAATTGTAAGTATGAACGCAGATATCTCGGACACTATCAAGGATAGAGAATTGGAATTTCAGATTTAGATTCCGTAGCTTTGAGCGCAGCGCAAGTTTGTTACGCGAATATGCCACGCCCACTCTAACGCCCATAAGCCGCCCAAGCCTGTGGGGCCCACAATTTTCAAGCTAGATAAAAAATTTTAACTGAAATGTATTGGTGTCGCCAATACCTATCGATTGATCCAAAAAAAATTTGCCACGCCCACTCTAACGCTCATAACGCTTAGATCTGTCTACCACCGGTAGGTGGCGCATTTCAATCTCGCTTTGCTGCTTGCATATCTCCATTCCCCTTTGGTCGCTAACGGGTATCTGATAGTCGAGGTACTCGACTATAGCGTTCTTCCTTGTTTTTAATTTCTTCTATTTAGTATCCCTACGTTGGGAACCAAAATGTTTGATAGAGCAGGATCGTTTTCCTGACCCATATGAGATTGAAGGAAGTCGTGGGATTGTTAGGTTAGTGAAGCGAATATAACCGTCTTTTTGCGCTACCAACCGTGAACTCTATATTTTTACTTAGTATAATAGACTAATAGACTTTGTAGTGAATTACATAGGAGAGAGAGTTCATAAGGCTTAGCACGGAGATCGTAGCCTAGATTACCAGCTTAGATAAATACACTTAAAAAACAAGGAAGAACGCTACAGTCGAGTACCTCGAATATCAGATACCCCTTACTCAGCTAAAGGGACAAAGGGAAATGGAGATATGCAAGCAGCAAAGTGAGATTTAAATGCGCCACCTACCGGCGGTAGACAGATTTAAGCGTTGTGGGCGTTAGAGTGGGCGTGGCAAAGTTTTTTTTGGATCAATCGGTTGATATTGACGAGACCAACACATTTCAGTTGAAGTTTTTTATCTAGCATGAAAATTGTGGGCGCCACGGGCTTGGGCGGTTTGTGGTCGTTAGAGTGGGCGTGGCATATTCGCGTAACAAACTTGCGCTCCGCTCAAGCCTACGGAATCCAAATCTGAAATCCCATTTTTCTATCTTAGATATTTTCCGAGATATCCGCGTTCATATTTACGATTTTTTGAAGTTTGTGGGCGGTTTGCGGGCGTTAAAATGGGCGTGGCACTCTGCTGAAACAAACTTGCGCTGCGTAAGAAGCTCCACGCCAACAGCCTAGCTCTTGTAGTTTCCGAGATCTCAGCGTTCATCCGGACGGACAGACAGACGGACAGACGGACATGGCTAGATCGACTCGGCTAG
The DNA here is from genome assembly GCF_014743375.2 of Drosophila subpulchrella. Classification (NCBI taxonomy): domain Eukaryota; kingdom Metazoa; phylum Arthropoda; class Insecta; order Diptera; family Drosophilidae; genus Drosophila; species Drosophila subpulchrella. The sequence goes on from NW_023665641.1 coordinate 477,634, forward strand.
TGATCTTGATCAAGAATATATATACTTTATGGGGTCGGAAACGCTTCCTTTTGCCTGTTACATATATTCCGACGAATCTAGTATACCCTTTTACTCTACGAGTAACGGGTATAATTACATGTGCGTTTTCAGATTCAATATTTGGCCCAACAAAGTGTTGTTTCTTATTGTGTACGCTGACGATGCTAAATTCTATATTAGTAAACTATTGCCTCATGTAAATAAATGTATTATTGTCAGCAACGACGTCCTTTCTGTAATTGAAACGTGGACTAAGAAAAATGGACTCGGTCTTTATCCAAAAAAGTGTAAATGTTTCGTTACAGCTCAACAGCAAAATGATACTACACCACTCCAACGCCTTCTATTGAATAACACTGAACTTCAATACGAAAACCGCTTCGTCAACCTTGGCTTTAAATTAACTAGCGTTATCGTAGAAGCAAAGGCAAAAAGGGAGAAAAGAAGCATCGAGGATGAGAAGAAAAATGTCGATGTGACCTGGAGTTGACATATGTAAGTTATCCAACCCGTGAAACTGTTCCACTTATGGAACTACTAAATAATTTCTGAAATTCAATCTCAGCAATATTGCCTTTGCCTTGAGCGATATTGGTTGGAGTTTTTGGGAAAACGAAAATCAGAATAACAATCAGAAACAAGAAACTATCGAGCCAACGGACGTTGATTCAACGCTACAAATTCAAAATAAACCTAGTAATACTTGGTTGGCAAATAATAACCGAGGCAGATGTAATAATAATTATTATCAGAAAAATAATCGTTCAAGCCAAACCAGGGAGCAAGCTCAAGCTCAAAAAAGGGAACTGTTAGTTTACTTGCTAGTAAGGTTACAAGATTAAATAATATCAATGAAGATCATTTTTAAAGTCAGACCCCTACAGGGAAATGCCTTATTAAAAAAGGATAGACAGAAAAACTAAAAAGCGGTTAAAAATTTAAATAGACACGGTAGCCACTGCTTGTTATATTAAAAAGAGAAGTTCCGAAAGTAAAAATAAATTATCAATATTTAAAAAAGTATCTTTAGTTCATTGGTACTCCATTATTAAATATTACCACTAAAAAATATATTTGAAACATGACATTTATTTTTTGAAATCAAGGGATTGAAATCTGACCTACCAATTGGAGTAAAAGTAAAATGAGTTTTAAGGAAGAGAGAAAAGTTAATATACTATGATAATGAAGAAAAAACGAAATAAGTTTAATTGAAATTAATAATACTCTTCAATTGAAAGAATTTATTGTAAAAAAATATTTTAATGAGAAAAGTTGCGAAAACACAGATTCGATATTTGTGGAATATAGAGAGAAATGTATGGGATCAATAAGTCCCGAACACACAGACGTAGAAATCAACCAGTGAACAAAAAAATAAACAGTTTGGGATCAACAAATCCTGAGCACTTCGACGATGAAATTTACGTCAACAAAAAATTTAATTGCTTAGGATCTTAAAATCCTAAACACTCCGACGTCGATTTATCCAGTGTGCAGAAGAAATAAAATGAATAATATTAAAAAGTCTAGTACTAATCGAATAGAAATTCTGCATCATAAAATAATTTACATAATCAAAGAGTAACACTTAAAATCAAATTTACAAATTCTATTTCGAACCGATATTGGAAGTGAAATAAATGCCGACAATAACAGGAAAATTTATAGAAAACAATGTCCATATTCCTTATCAGTTTCAGATTTTAATAATAATGAAATCGATAGAATGCTAAAGGAAAATAATGTAAAACCATGTAGAGTCCTTTTAATTTACCACTGTTATTTGTACCCAAAAAGCCAATTGCAACGCGCTAAACATCCAAAGACATCAAATATTTAATAACACCAATCCACTAGAAGCACTTTCCAATCCCACACCACCAAACATATCAAAAACAAGGAAGAACGCTATAGTCGAGTACCTCGACTATCAGATACCCGTTACTCAGCTAAAGGGACCAAAGGAAAGTGGAGATATGCAAGCAGCAAATGCGCCACCTACCGGCGGTAGACCGATTTAAGCATTGTGGGCGTTGGAGTGGGCGTGGCAAAGTTTTTTTAAATCAATCGATAGGTATTGACGAGACCAATACATTTCAGTTAAAATTTTTTATCTAGCACGAAAATTGTGGGCGCCACAGGCTTGGGCGGTTTGTGGGCGTTAGAGTGGGCGTGGCAAACTTTTTTTTAAATCAATCTATAGGTATTGACGAGACCAATACATTTCAGTTAAAATTTTTTATCTAGCATAAAAATTGTGGGCGCCACAGATTTGGGCGGTTTGTGGGCGTTAGAGTGGGCGTGGCATATTCGCGTAACAAACTTACGCTGCGCTCAAGCCTACGGAATCTAAATCTGAAATCCCGTTTCTCTATCTTTGATATTTTCCGAGATATCGGCGTTCATACTTACGATTTTTTGAAGTTTGTGGGCGGTTTGTGGGCGTTAAAGTGGGCGCGGAAACTATAAGAGCTACAATACTGAGATTAGGCATGCAGATTCCTGAGATTCCTGCGCAGCGCAAGTTTGTTTCAGAAGAGTGCCACGCCCACTCTAACGCCCACAAGCCGCCCAAGCCTGTGGCGCCCACAATTTTCATGCTAGATACAAAATCTTAACTGAACTGTATTGGTCTCGTCAATACCTATTGATTGACCCAAAAAAATTTGCCATGCCCACTCTAACGCCCATAACGCTTAAATTTGTCTACCGCCGATAGGTGGCGCATTTCAATCTCACTTTGCTGCTTGCTTATCTCCATTTTCTTTTGGTCCCTTTAGCTGAGTAACGGGTATCTGATAGTCGAGGTACTCGACTATAGCGTTCTTCCTTGTTTTTTTGTGATGTGGTAGCTGTTGAGTTGGAGTTGGTTTATTGACTGGTACCAGGCTGATGCCTTCGTTATATATGATAGTGTTTTGGCTTGGTATGTGTTTTTTATATATTTTAGTATGTCTTTTGTGTTAAGATTTTCAATAGTTATAAGTGGTTGTTTAATGGCGTTTTTTGCTAGGGAGTCCGCCAGTTCATTTCCTGGTATTTCTACGTGGCCGGGTATTCAAAGTAGTTTGAATTTGTTAGGGAATTTTTGTTGCATGTTGCGGGCGTGTGAAGTGTAATGCTCAATATTGTTTGTGTTTTTTATTGCGTCGATGGCAGAGAGAGAGAGTTAGAGGATTTGCAAAACTTGTCTCTTTTGTTCTTTAATATTTTGAGCCCCTCTACAATCGCTAGCAGCTCAGCGGAAAGCACTGACGAGTAGTGTGGTAGAAGGCCTAGTTTTATGCAATCTGTTTCGTTTGTGATTGCGAGGCTGGTAATTGCGTTTGTGTGCGATCCATCTGTGTAAATGTAGGTGAATTTGTGATTGTCTTTTGTCTTAATTTCTGTGAATACCCTTCAGTTCAAAAAAAAAAGTTTCACTTGTGAATCACCTTGGGAATCACGTGGGACATGTCCTCTTGCACAAGTGAAGAACAAGTGACGCTCCATATAGAAAATTGTATGGGATGTCCGCATTTTCACAAGTGAAAATTCAAATGAAAACTTTTCGAAGTCCTACGGGATTTCACTTGTTCCTTATACTCATTTTTAGTATGGCCTGTCACGTGCCGGTGACACGTCCCAAGTGAATCACTTGTGAAAATCAGAATTTTTCCATCAGTTTTCACTTGTGAAACCACTTGCAAGTGACACGTACCAAGTGAAATCACTTGTGAAAATCAGAATTCTTCCATGAGTTTTCACTTGTGAGATCACTTGCAAGTGACACGTCCCAAGTGAAATCACTTGTGAAAATCCGAATTTTTCCTATGAGCTTTCAATTATGAAAATATAGAATTTGAAATACATACACATTTAATTTCATTTTAATTAGATTGTATTATTTAAATTTTCAAAAATTGGACAATTATTGTTTCTGTTTTTTTGTTTCGTAAGCTTATTTTTAACGTTAGTCATCGCCGTTCTTAAACCTTTGTCCGGGTCCTCTGAATCCTTGGCCAAAGCTCCTGAAAAAACATATGTTTAAAAAATGCGTTTTATTTGTTTATTTGTATATTTACCTTTTATAGATGTGTTTAACCCTTTGCACGATTTTAATTGGCACAAAACATTTCGTCATCCACTTTCGGCTAACGGAACCCGTTAGTACTCAATATACTTTCAAAATATACGTACTTTAAACTAAGATCAATGCACAACATTTAAACTTAACGTAGCACTTACCTGACTTTATAATATTAACTTAAAGAAACGATTAAAGTAACTCTGCTGCGCACAATTAAAATGGATGCTTCCCTTTCAATCACTCAAACAGAATGCACCAAGTCTTCTCAACCCTTTACTTGATTTTTTTTGTTTTCTCTTCGCTGTTGGCGCGTGCCACTGCACTTATACCCTTTCTAAGTCGAAATATATCCGACTATATAATTTGTACTTCTTCAGTAAAAAATACAATACGAATTTTTTAAAAATGTTAATACTAATACTACTAATGTTTTAAATATTGAAATCAATTTTAACGGACTAATTTTCTATAATTACACTAAAAAAATATATTGTAATAAAAATGTATAATAAGTAGACATAACATTATAAGTAAGTCCAAATTACTTAATTTTACTATAATCAAATAATTTACTTTTATAAAACAACATAAGTTGTATATTTTCGATACACAATAATGCTCCTAAAATATTAGGGCATTCACGTGTCGCTGCTCCTGGAAAATTTTTCCGCCTAAATATTAGTCGCTAGCCGAACATAACGGAGAGACGCAAAAAAAATAACGGACGGGCCGAAATTTGTCTCTGCGAGCGCGGAGTGCAGGCAGATTATAAGACAAGAAAGTGAGGGAAATATCCGAATATCTGCCTCTCTTTATTGCACGATCGTTTTCGTGGGCAGTCTTCTATGCTGCGCCGACTGCTCTGCTGACGTCCACAGCGGCACAAGAAAAAAACAAAAAAAGCTTTTTGCCTTGAGCCATGTCACCGCGTCCCTACTGCAGAACTGAAGGGTAGTTTTCGAAAAATTTGTGGTGTTGTGTTTTTTTTTGTTGTATGTACTTAGCGTTGTGCCGATTTTTAACATATCAGTGTTCCAGGGTGGTGCGGCCTGTGCACGTTGAGTAACTTGTTTGAGGGGGAGGTCATGGGCTTTGGAGTTTTCTATTATGCGGTCTATTGTTGATTTGGTTTTGTATTGTGGTCGTTTTGGTGGTCGGTATGATTTAAGAATTTTTATTATTGGGGAGTTTTTGGCGTTAATCAAAGATTTTAAAATTTTTGTTGTTAGGAGGTCACGTTTATCTTCTAGCGGGACTGCGCGTGCTTCGTACAGGATGTTGTCGATAGGTGTCGTCCTGAATGCGCCAAGAGCAGTTTTGAAGGCAGTGTTTATCGGTGATTTTACTTTTCGTAATGTTGTTTGTGGGAAATATATATGGTTGCTTTTGTGACGTTTAGAAGTGTAGACGTATTGCTATTGAATTTTGGGCTTGAGAGGCATTTTATTATGTTAATTGATTGTTTGAGGCTGCGTGAGAGTAGTTCAGAGTGCGTTTTCCACCTGTATTTGTTATTGAAATGTACGGCAAGTATTTTTAGTGGTGTTTCGTTTTGTATTTGTATGTTACCCTTGGATAAAGTGCAGTTGCAGTTGTGCCTTCTGCAAACTTGCAGGTGCTTACATTTTTTGGTCGAGAGCTTGGCGCCAGAGTATTCGGCCCAGTCTAGTATGGTGGTTATGAAGGGGTTAAGGTTTATGTTGATATTTTTTCTGTTTTTTAGTTTTAGTATCAAGTTAAAGTCGTCCGCATATGCGCTTAGGCTAATGTTGGGATGAAGAGTGAGTTTTTCTGCTAGTTGGTTGTATGCTATCACAAAGAGGATCACGGAAAGTGGAGAGCCTTGAGGTATGCCGTTTTGGATGGGCTGAAAGGAAGAGAGGTCGGAGTTGATACGAACCAGTATTTTTCTGTTTGTCATATAGTTTTTTATGTAGTTTGTTATTTTTGGTCCTGTTTTCCAACTGGCGAGTTGATTGAGTATGAAGTGGATTCCAATTCTGTCGAAAGCTTTTGCGAAATCTAGGGATATGAGGGATGCGTGGTTTCTTCTTGAGATAGCTCTTGCTAATAGATGGTCAACTAGCAGTAGACTGACCATAGCTGATTTACCTTTTCTAAACCAGTTTGGCTGTTTTGGATAAGTTGGTCGTTTATTATAAACCACCACTGTCGTTTTGCTATAATTTTATCCAGAATTTCTGATAGGCATGAGTTTAGTGAGATTGGCCGGTATGAATTTAGGTTGGTTTTATCTGTGTTTGGTTTTACTATTGGTATTATCAGACTATTTTTCTAGGTTTGTGGGATGTAGTTATTTAATATTGAGTTTTGGAGGTTTATTATTCTATTTTTTGTTGTTTTACCTATGTTTTTTATCATTGCATAGTTAATTCTGTCCAGCCCGTGCTTAGTGCTGCTGAGAATTTTATTGGTGTTATGGGCTTTTCTATTTCTATTACTCTTTTGCTGGGAATGAATGACAGGGTGTGTGTTTTATTAAGTGATGTTTGCTTTTGGTGTATGAATGTGGTGGTAAAATTTGTATCGGATGAAATTTCTGAAAAATTTTTGCAAAATAAGTCTACGATTTCTAGTTTGTGGGTGGTGTTTTAGTGTGTTCTTGGGTTAAATATTTAGTATATGTTTTTTTGAGGGTTGAGTCCGCAAAACCGTCGGATGTTGCTCCAGATTGTTTTTGGGGGTGTTTCGGGTGAGATTTGGGAAGTGAAGTTGTTTATACTTTGTTTTTTAGTTAGTGTAAATAGTGCATTTGCTTTTTTGTACTTCAGGATGTTTTCTGTAGTTATGTTTCTTTTAAGATCGTTCCATTTCTTCATTTTGTCTACTCTCAATTCGCTAAGGTTCCACCATGGTACATTTTGGGTCTTTCTTATCGGGTGTGTTTAGGGTATTGCCTTGTGGACGCTGGAGAGGATGATTTTGTGAATTGTTGCAGCTTCCTTGTTTATGTTTGTGCTTTGTTGTCTTTGTGCGGAGTATTCTTCAGTTAGCTTGCAAAATTCATGCCAGTTTTCTTTGTCGGTTAAAAATGTAGGCTCACGTGGAGTGACTTGGCGCTTCGATGTGTTGGAGGTGAAGAGGGTTATTATTATGGGGAAGTGGTCGCTGCCAAACAGATTATCTTCTGTTTGCCATGTGTTGTCGATTTGTAGCATTGGGCTGCTGAAAGTTAGATCAACGTTTGTGAGTGTGGTGTGTGTGCTAAAGTGAGTAGGAGACATGTCGTTTAATAAAATATAGTTTGATTGGGTTATAAATTTCTCTAATGTTTTTCCCCTTGAGTGGTTTTGATTTGAGCCCCAGTTTTTGTGCCAACCGTTAAAGTCGCCAGTGATCAAGGTGGGTATGTGTGAGGTGTCTAGTACGGCCTGAAGGTTTTGCAGTAAGAAAGATTTGTTAGGTGCGATGTAGGCTGAGATAATTCTGAATTGAAGTTTGGAGTTCAGTTCAATGCATACCGCGTAAAAATCTAGGAGACCTACGCCACCGTGGGAAGAAGAGGTGTTTTTTGAAATAAGTATATAGTTAATGGGTATGGGAATGTGACTGGTAAATTTTATGTGTTTCTTGTAAAGATATTATATGTGGTGTGTGTTTTTTAATGATTGTTTGAAGTTCGTAGTAGTTGTTGATATATCCATTCATATTCCATTGTATAATCTTCATAGTCATTTTAAGAGCCAGTTGTTTGTTGTTGATAAAGGATTAGTTGTTTATGTACCTGTTTTTTACTAACTGCTGCTAAAAGTGTCACATACTTTCTGAGTCGCTTATGTTAATGTGCTTGTTTTTGTTAAGATTTTTTGGTTGGTTAGTTTTGTTGGCTTTTAAGTTGGTTATTAGTGTCTCGTTTATGTCCTTGGAGAAAATACGTAGTTTCAGATCTTGGGTCCTTTCGCTTGAAATGTTGTCTTTTGAGGTGGTAGGGGGGTCGAGATCCATGCTGATAACATCAGTTGTTTGGTGAGCGGGTGAAGTTTGTGGGGGTGGTGTGGTGTTTGTAAATTGAGTTGGTGTGGGGGTGTCTGTAGAGAGGTCTTGGTATGATATTAGTTTTCTTTGTTGATGTTCGTGTGTTGCTTGTGTGTCATTGTTTTGTTTTGTGTGCTGGGGTGTAGGTGTTATTTTTGTGGTTGCTGTTGTTTTGTTGGTCTGTTGTTTAGATAGGACAGATGCAAAGCTGTTGCTAAGATGTTGGTTGCGACGAGTGTAGTATTGTTCTGGTGCAGTTTTGTGATCCACTTTTTGTGTAGTTTTTATTGTGATCAGTTCTTTTTGTTTTATAAATGTTGGGCAACTGCGGTCTAGTGGGCTGTGTTTTGCGTCTAATGCAGCATTTTTCGCTGTTGCATTTCTCATTTTCTTCTGTGTGGACTTTCTCGGAGCAATTCTTGCAAAGTTCTTCGGGGCTTTTACAGGTTGAAGTCGGGTGTCCAAATCGTAGCTATTTTCTGCACCTTAATGGTAGCGGGATGTATGCGCGTATGCGAATCTTTTCGTATCCAATGTTCAGGGAGTCTGGGAGAGTAAGGGTTTGGAATGTTATTATAATTAAGCCAGTTTCTGTTAAAGATTGTTTTTTTTAGGTTTTTTTGCACTTCTTGTGTTCGGTGGCTTTTACTGCAATGTTCTAAGTAACTTGTTTGCTTGTCAATTGTTCTTAGTTTTAACCAATAAGTAGCCCGATCGAGTGTTTTTGCATGACTCCACTTCTCCTCCGCATGCGAAATCGATGGTTTTTTTAATTAGAAAGGGTGATACATTTTCAAAAGACTTATTGTCGGTTCTGTTGATTACAATTAGGGTATTCAATTGCATTGCAAGAGTGTAAACTTTGTATGTTTGCCAGACGAGAATTGTGAACGCCCTCTATTTTAAAACATCGTTGCAGGAAATTGACGTACAAAAGAAAGATAACCTTTAAATTTTTGTATTGCTCCAACATATAATCTAGGACTTTTTTAACTTCGCTCTCAGACCATCGCTTAGTTTCGAACTCCCTGGTTCGCTTTCTTGAGGGTTTTTCTTCCATTGAAACTGTTATTCAATGATTTTTTTTTATAGAAGACAAACTTTTTCTTTTGCATTTAAAATTCAAATTTTTTTCTTTCCTTTCACTGTCATTACCATGGATTTAAACCCAACTTTTCAGTATATTTTTAGTATTTTAGATAAACTTCCTACCCATTATTAACCCCCTATTTCTACACAAGTACAACAGATTTGTATACATAGGCTGGGGTGTTGTAGGCCTTGAAATCCATTTTGTATGGAAATTGTTGTTGGAACTGCTTACACCTTTACACTTTTCAAATGTTTGCAAAGCAATTGAGTACCCTAAATGTATTTTGGTTCGCCTAGGTGTTTGTTGTATATTGATGTTCTACCTATGTCAGGCGGTTTTTCCATTGTTGTTGTTTTTATTGGGCTGGCGCCCGGCACGTGGATTTGTGTTTGATGTGTTTGTTGTGTTTGTTGTTTTTGATTGTTGTGAATTTTGTTTTGTGCACTTGTTTGTTTTTTTGCTGGTAAGCTGGCAAGAGCTGCTGTTGTGATTAGCACTACGGGAGCTCAGAGGTAACACGTCTTATCTCCAAGAAGTTTGAGGTGATATTGACAGGAATAATTAGTTCAGCCAGATTAAGTAAAAAAAATCGTTTTAATAAAAGGCGCATCAGACGTAGCTATCTGGGCACTATTGACACAAGAAAATAAATTAATTACTTTTATATAAAAAACATGGAATTACTTCAACAATTTCCCCAAGTCAAAGTACTTATGACCGATAATGATAATTTAACTTTACACTACGTAGACCCGAGGCACAGTACCTCAAACGGACAGGTTGAAAGGGCACATGCGACATAAACAGCTCTCTGCTTAATCTAACCGATTATTCTGAAATTTTTATAAGAGCTGTTCAGGAATATAATCAGAGTATTCATTCCTCAACGAACCCAAAATAATAATAACTCCCCACAAATTGCAACAGCCATAAGAACGGATGGCCGGCCGCTTACCAGATACGCGGCGAATTCGCGTAGTAACGGCGCGTCGAAGAGAGTTTGGAGACCAAGGTTGGAAAATAAGAGAGTAGAGACTTTGCGGGCAGAGCGAGAGTGGCGTGTGCAAAAAGGAAATACCGGAACTCCACCGGACTTTGGACTCTGCCGTGGACTTTGGACCAGGAGAGGATGTCCCACATCTCGGCAGCGGAGCGGCACACAGACGTGCCACATGCATCATGAGAACCAGTTGACAAGTGGGTCAAGCAGGAACCACAAACTTTGGACCCGGAGTGGAGAGATTAAGCGGGCCGTGCGAAAAAGGGCGGAGGCCCTATATAAAACTGCAGGGCGCTGGCAGCTGGATAATCAGTCGATCACGAGGAGTCAATCCGTTAAGATCAGTCAAGATATCAAAGTGAACAAGTCAGTCAACCAAGTTAACTACAAGTGAACCACAACAACTCGAGTCGTCGGAAGCAGCGATGAGGGAGCCTACAAGGAGGAAGATCGCTACCTCGAGACATTCTGGATTGGGACAACAGTAATCTCCGAATTGAGACACAGGTAGCTGAGGTCTAGAGGGCATCACACGGCTAGGTTAAGGCGATCTGTTTAGTCCTGTCACAACTAAATCATAGCATTACGCCTGCAGAGGCGGTCAGAGTCTGAGCAGTGAAGGCCTGCGACAAGAAATCGTAAGCTCCATGATAAGCCTGTCTAAACCCAGTGTATCCAGTACGTCAACTGGAAAATGAACAGGTCCTGGCGCGATCAGCCAGATAGGGAGAGCGGTCGGTCGTGTAAGATCTCAAGTGGAGTAGTCCAGGAGAGCCCTACGGGTTGACTCGTGAAATCCCGAATCGGTGTATGACCGAAACTCCGAAAGCCAGAAGCCACGCTACGTCCAGCCGCGCAGCAAACACATTGAGGAGCAGTGCGCAGGACATCGTCAGCAGCAAGCCAGCCACCACAACACGACAGCTACGCAAGACAGATCGAGCCACGCGGAGACGTCATGGGCAACAAGCAAAAGGGTGAGGCTATGGTGAATGTGAAGCGCTAGGCAGCCTCTTTGCGTAACTTGGATTGTCAGCGCGAGTGAGTAGTGAGAAGATTAAAGTCAGAATGGCAGAATTACTGTTGCTGCTGAACAGCGGCAATGCAATAAGTTGGAACAACTCGGTAAAACTACATGCCGAAGTTGAACACATAAAAAATTTGCTAACAGGACGTAAAAATCAAATCACAGAAACACACACATCCACCTACCCTGTAATTCAAAATCTTGCCAAAACTATAAAAACATTGCCTCCACCAGAAAAAATTGTCATTCCCAAGCTAAAGAAGACATGCCCGGATGACTGCGAGGGACCGCTGTGTTCACCTCGTTGCGAGTACACCTGTGCAGCCAGCACCGATACCCCACCAAAGAAGTAACAGCCTGTGCAGCCAGCACCGGTGCCCCACCACAGAAATACAGCCTGTGCAGCCAGACCAAGGAAATGTGAACCGAAAGCGCTGCCAAGAACGCATAGTTTTTTTCTATTGCACTGTGTTGCAAAACTTTTTTTTTCATTGCACTGCGATGCATATTTTTTCATTTATTACATTAAAACAAATTTAAAATTGAGCGACATAACAGTTGCCCGATTAGAGTATGGTGCGAAAACCATGTAAAATATAATGATTCTTGGTCCAAACAGTCAAGTCTAAATTAGTTAAATCGAACAAGTTGTTAATGAATAACATTAACAAAACTTACGGATCAATTGAAAACTCTAAAATATTAAACAGACCAATTTACATATTAACAATACCAACCCCATAGATGGGTTTAATAGACACAAAATCAGTGGATTCCACTGCAAATGTAATAAATAAAGTAGAAGTAGAAAGTCAGGATATGGCAATTATAACAACGCTAATGATAATAGTTGTTATTATTATGAGCGCCAATTTACTATTCAAAATCTATAAAATACACAATAGGTATTTAGAGAAAATATATATGAGCAAGGCGAATGATCTCGATAGGATCTAAGTCATAAAACAATCTGTAACGATGTTAAGAAAAGAATAAAAAGTAAAACTAACAAAATTTGGTTTCTTTATATATATATAAACAGATATAATAAAATAACTAAAAGCATAATGAGAACAGAAGTAGGTAATTATTAGATATGGAATGGAAACAAATACATTCCATCCTACAAGACATTAAGACCAAATTTGATAAGTCATATAAATGTCTCGCCCGGAACAGAAATATTCATTCTGACACGATCAGTAACCATGCAAAAATACTTGTACAGTGTTTTAATAAAACAAGAACATTAATACACAATAACAGGGAACAACTTAATCAATCACACTGGTCATTGGTACCCAAATTACTGGTCAGATTTCGATCAAATTTAGTATCAGCTCAAAGGAGGTACAATTTAGATATATCGATCCCATCAATCTTAAACACCCCTTTGGCAGTTAGAATTAGTGAAGAATAAGATTCATTAGACCAAGTAGATACAGTTTTAACAGAAGAAGACGAATCGGAAAGTAATACTGACCAATTCATTAAAGAAAAAGATTTACAAGAGCTAACCATACCCGCGGTAATAAACGCACCAGAAATATCTGAAAGTTATTATTGGTCAGAATCCGACTCGACTTTGACTGTTAAACACAAAATAGTATTCATGGAGCAAACCAATATTGAGGTTATAAACACAGGATCTAGAATCATACCCGATTTTAGCGGTAAAGCCGAAAACCTGCGTAGTTTCATTGATGCATTAGAAATTATAAAAACAATACAGGGAGCATATGAAACATTAGCTGTGCCCTTAATAAAAACAAAGCTTAAAGGACCAGCTAGAAATATAATAAGCAATGAGAATACGGTTGATTAAATAATCACCAGACTCAGAGCTAATGTAAAGGGTGGGTCAATTGAAAACATTTCCGCAAGATTACTAAACCTTACACAGAGGAACAAAACACCTAACGAATATACACAAGAAGTAGAAAAATTAGCTAAGTCCTTATAAGGAGCATATATCAAACAAAAATATACTCTAGAACAAGCTAAATCAGCAATGAAGAAAAATTGCTTAAGCAAAGACGTTAAGACAGTTTTGCGTTCTCGCCCATTTAACAACATGGACGAAGCAATAGCTGCATTCATAGAAACATCAAATGATATAGCCGAGGAGTCTAATACTATTATGTATTATCAAAATTACTCACAGCGCGGTGAAAATCACAGCCGTGAAAATTATAGAGGCCGTAACTATAACAGAGGCGGCCAAAGGTACAATAAAAATAACAATCAGTACAACAAAAACCACTCTAGAGGCGGCTCGAGCAGAGACAACTCAAGTAGAGGTAAATGACCCAACAACCAATAGCCCGGAAAACGCTCAAACACCCTTAAGCACCCGAAAGTAAAAATTTTCAATATAAATCTAACTCTCAGTAGCGTAATAAAAATCAAAATCAAAAATACAACAAGCCATTGACATTGCTAGTAGATACTGGAGCAGACATATCAATTTTAAAAGATAAAAGCCTATGTTCTGAAATCAATCAAGATTTCAAAACAAATATAACAGGAATTGGTCAGGGAACAATACAATAAATTGGACTAGCTACAATTGATTAACTCTTCGATTATTTCATAAATATTCACGACTTCCAAATAGTTCATAATGAATTTCCCGTACCATGTGACGGAATTCAAGGACAAGACTTCTTTCGAAAATTCGGTTGCATACTAGATTATCACAATGATGAGTTGATACTAAAACCGCTATCACTTAAATACCAAATACATATTCCACTATTACATAATGATATTAACAACTCAATATTATTACCAGCAAGGGTCAGAGGTAATGAGAAAAATTACACTTCAGACAAGCGAAGATGCAAAAATTAAGACTAGCAGATAAAACTCCAGTATACATAAAAAACTATAGAAATTCAGAAACAGAAAATACCAGAAATAAAAGGACAGGTCGAAAAATTAATAAGAGATGGTATAGTCGAGCCATCTATACCTTTATTTAATAGCCCACTTCTTTTAGTCCCTAAGAAATCACTCCTAAATTCGAAAGAGAAACAAGAAAGAACGCTATAGTCGAGAACCTCGACTATCAGATACCTGTTACTCAGCTAAAGGGGCCAAAGGTAAATGGAGATATGCAAGCAGCAAAGCGAGATTGAAATGCACCACCTACCGGCGGTAGACAGATTTAAGCGTTATACGCGTTGGAGTGGGCGTGGCAAATTTTTAGATCAATCGATAGGTATTGACTAGACCAATGGGCGTGGCATATTCGCGTAACAAACTTGCGCTGCGTACAAGATTACGAAATCTATATCTGAGATCCCAATTCTCTATTTTTGATAGTTTCCGAGATATCCGCGTTTATATGTACGATTTTATGAATTTTTGTGGGCGTTAAAGTGGGCGTGGCAAACTTTTTTTTTTGGGTCAATCGGATCGATCGGTATTGATTTTTTTTAATTTTATTCTCGCATGAAAACTGTAGGAGCCACAGTTTTGGGCGGCTTGTGGGCGTTAGAGTGGGCGTGGCACTCTGCTGAAACAAACTTGCGCTGCGCAGAAGTCTCAGGAATCTGCATGCCTAATCCCAGTAATGTAGCTCTTATAGTTTCCGAGATCTCAGCGTTCATACGGACAGACGGACATGGCTAGATCGACTCGGCCAGTGATCCTGATCAAGAATATATATACTTTATGGGGTCGGAAACGCATCCTTCTGCCTGTTACATACTTTCAGACAAATCTAGTATAACCTTTTACTCTTCGAGTAACGGGTGGCGTCTATTAGTGGATTTTCGGCAAATAAATAAAAAAACTTTTGGCAGATAAATATCCATTACCTAGAATAGAGGAAATACTAGATCAATTAGGAAGAGCGAAATATTTTTCGTGCCTAGACCATATGTCTGGATTCTACCAAATAAAACTAGATAATAAATCTAGAAATATAACATAATTTTCTACGAGCTCTGGCTCATATCGCTTCACGCGATAACCCTATGGTCTAAAAGTAGCACCAAACTCATTTATGAGAATGATGCAACTAGCTTTTTCCGGTCTAGAACCATAGCAAGCATTTCTGTACATGGATGATTTAGTAGTTATCGGTTGTTCCAAACAGCATTTGTTCAAAAATCTTATTTTAACTTTGTAGAAAGCACAACCTTAACTTAAAACCCAGAGAAATGTTCATTCTTCATGCACGAGTTAACATTCCTCGGTCATAAATGCATGGACCATGGCATCTTTCCGGATGATACAGAATATGATGTAATTAAAATTTATCCAGCACCAACAGATGCTGATAGTACACGACGTTTCGTCGCTTTTTCATTCAAAATTTCGCACAATACTCACGTCATTTAACAAGACTGAAAGAATGTGAAGAATAATTAAAGTATCTTAAAAATTAATGAAGCCAACATTATTGCAATACCCTTATTTTAGCAAAGAATTTTGCATAACTACAGATGCAAGTAAACATGCAGGTGGTGCAGTACTATCACAAGACTGCAACGGTGCGCAATTACCAATTGCATATGCATCGAGAGCTTTCACACAGGGAGAAATCGACTACAGAACAGGAGTTAGCAGCAATACTCTGGGCAATAAAGCATTTCAGACCCTATATTTATTGAGCCCATTTCCTAGTAAAGACAGATCATATACCACTAGTATACGTATTTTCAATGAAGAAGCCTACTTCAAAGCTAACAAGAATGAGATAAGATTTAGAAGAGTATCAATTTACAGTTGAATACCTCTAGGGGAAGGACAACCACGTTGCAGATGCGTTATCTCGTATAAACGTAGAAGACTTTATACAAATAAATATAAATATATTGATGGTACAAACAAGATCATAAAAAATACAGAAAAACATCTGCGCAGATGAAAAAACTAAAATGCATGATAAAATAGATGAGCCCAATGTCTACGAAGTCGTTAGCAATAGCGACGTAAGAAAATTTGTCACAATAAAAATGAATAATTTCAATTTATTCAAAAGAAGAAATCGGGTTATTTCACCATTTCAATTCGAGACTTATATTCTAATGAAAAATTTGATGTAGGTCATTTTTTCAAGGCTTATTTCAGGATACACAAAATCACCAACATACAGATGTCACCGAGTGAACCAATTTTTGAGTTTGTCTCATTGAATGAGTTAAAAAAACAGGGCAATAAAGATTTAAACAAAATAAGAACAGCGATATTACAAAAGGTGACACAAGTAGACAAAATTGACGAAGGTCAAATTAATGCAATCCTGTTAAGATACCATAACGACCCGATAGAAGGAGGCCACTTAGGGATTACGCGTACCCTATCCAAAAAAAGAAAACTTTACTATTGGCCCAAAATGGCACAAGCCATAAAAAATTATGTAAATGTGCAGACTGCCAAAAACCTAAAACTACAATACACACTTAAGCCCCAATGATAATAACCAATAAACCAAACACAGCTTTCGACAGCATTTAATTGATACCTACGGACCATTACCTCGAACAGAGAATGGCAACGAGTATGCAATAGCCATAACATGCGATCTTACAAAATATCTAGTCACAATTCCAGTCGCAGATAAAATGACTTAAAGTTAGAAATAGGAAATTTTGTACTGCTTAAAAATAACTCAGGTCATAAGCTAGATACTTAAGACCCTACAAAGTAATAAAAATATAAGATAGAAATAATATTATAATAGACAGGAAAAAGGAAACCACAGACAGTTAATAAGAATAGGCTAAAGTTATTCAAAAACTAGTTTGATATAAATATATATATAAATTAAACATATAAACGCAAAATTAAAATTTTACTATTTCTCCATTTTTATTGAAATCCCAATACTCTCTAAGAACAAATACAATAAACTAATATACACAATTTAAAAATAACTTAATATAACTACGTTATTTTTTAAATGGAGGGATATGTGGTATGCACATATCGGTAGCTCACTGTGCTCAGCACTGTGTCCAGTATATACTTCTTATATACCAATAAACATAAATACTCGAAGCCAAAGACACTTAGTCTTTGTTGCCTAAACATATGACATATTCAAGTGCACCGAAATAAGATTAGCCAAGAATGCAACAGCTTCAACTAGCCGCGTCAGCATGAGTCTCATGCAGTGGCCGCTTGCATAAGATACATATGTGCACAACACGCTCCGTTCTCACCAGCGTCGTTTTCGCCGCTTACATATAAGCAATATTTATTCGTTTTATATGTTGTGTATAAATCGACTTATATACAAAAGGCAGCGCTACCACAGAGGACAGCGCCGCCCTAGGCTTAATTATACTTATGACCAAATGTAAATCATCATTCAGAATAAAGTGTCTGGAGCGGTAACAACTTAAAGCCCTAAACACGGCTCTTTGAATATCATTAAACTACCTTATGTTTCGACAACCTGCAAAAGGAGGGTCAAAAGAGAGATGCGAGCTAGGAAAGGAAAACAACAGCACCGATCCCTGGGTCCAGCCAGCCAGACTATGCAAAGATCGCTAAGCAAGTCCTCGAATGGTCGTTCAGGCTCGACGGTGCGGAGAAACCATTTGAGTTTGAGTGGAATGGTCTGCCAACACATACAGGCTGGACCTAGACATGATTCCCCGAGCGATGTCGGAATAACTTAAAGGGAGGGCATTGAAGTGGTTTATCTCCAATAACAAGCAATGGAAAACGTGGGCGGAACTCGTCGAAAGCTTCCACACATATTTCCGACTGAGAGATTTTTTTTAGGAATCTAACGGATCAGGTAAAGCAACGAAAGCAGGGCTACGGCGAGTCGTTCAAGAACTGTATGATCGACATGCAGACGCTGATGAGACCGCTGGGGTATTCCACAAAAGAAAAACTCAACATAATGAAAGAAAACTGTACGCCGAACCTGCGAATCTCCCTCAGAGCCTACAAAATATCGGACTTGGACACGCTGATGATCCTAGCCGACGAATACAAGGAACTGAAGAAGAAGCGGGAAGCCTTTGCTCAGGAGAATATGTTCTCTAGAACGAAATCGGCAGCCACCGCGCAAGCTATATGCAGAAGGTGCGAGGACATTCGCGACCACAAACCTCGAAGGAGCGATCAATGGACACTGCCACAGCAAGACCATCGGCGGCAGGAAACCAACACATCGTACGGAGGCTAGCGGGCACCACAACAGTACCAACAGAGGCAGCTAACAAACGCTGTGTGGAGGCCACCAAGCACAATACAAAGGCCTCATGAAACATCACACATCTCAGACCCCAGGAGCCCTGCCGAAAATGCGGCGGTTACGGACACTGGGCGCGTGGATGTCGCGCCAACGCCTGTTGTTCTGCTGGGTGTGCGGGAGAGTAGGCGTTAGGAGCGTCGAATGCTGCCAACTGACGGGAAATGGCCAGCGATCTCAGCAGCATAAAGGCGAGCGGGGGTCGCATGATGCTACCTCTCCGAACTAACTGGCAAGCTGATCGAGGAGGAGCAGCAGTTGACGAATGGTAGAGGCATGTAGATCGCCACGATCGACACCGGAGCAAGAGAAAGCTTCATAATGGTTTCATTAGTGTTGGGATGGAACTTTCTAACATAAGCCTGAACCGAGATAATGTGTGGTGGACACGAAATAATAATACCAGTCAGGAATCGATACAATGGATGGCTCGAGCTATCGGTGGCAGTCGTGCAACAGACAAGCGAGGATAACGACACGACGAAATTCCTGGATGCAGAGCTAGCGAGCTTCAACACCATGACGGAAACATCAAACATGGCAGAGCATCAGATTAAGATGAAGGACGACAAACTAATCAAGCAACGATACTACCCCAAGAATCCGAAAGTTCAGGACGAGCTTCTCCAAATGGGATACAACCCATCGCGATGGTTAAAAAGAAGACGGGCAAGTGGAGACTGTTCGTCGACTTCAGGCAAATCAACGCCAAGCCTATAAATGATGCCTATCATTGTAGCGAGTACCACCTGTACTAATGCCAACATTGTATTACAGTGTACTTAAACAAATGCAATAGTACCGGCCGTTGAACCCGTGTGGCCAACCGAAATATGATCGCGCCTCAGAGCCCAACTTATGGAAAGTGATAGTGTCAGCATATTTCCATGGCCTGAGTGCAGGCACATACAATGCATGCATATACAACTTCTCTCCCGCTCTCGCTGCTATCACCCAAATACATTTGTGAGTATATACATTGATATAGACAAGACGGCCGCTACCAATGTTTGCAGGCAGCGCTGCCGCGAATACTCTAATTTTGGAAGTCAATGAATAAAGTTCTTGCCTTGGCCGATGGCCACTCAAACCATTCTTTATCTGGGTTCGACAGCTAATAATAATTTGATATGATGTTGATTAATACATGGCGACCGTGACAGTCTGCAATCGAAAGTCAACTTCGCACTGCTGCGAGTTAATGTAACAAAGGCTGCATTAATTGCCAATGTCTAAGTTACCTTTAACATTAAACTCTTCTACTCAAGCCGATGCGTAGGAACGCTGCTTGAAAGCTACTAACCTCTGTTAGGCCTTATACTAAAAACATATGGCAGATATTTTAATTATATAGAGCGACACATTGTAAATCTGCCATGTGAATGATATAAGACTTTTCTTTACCCATTCAGTACTTTTTAAAAATACCGAATTTGTGTGAAAATGTAATTTTTAAACTTTTTCCACGTCTTAAAAACTAAAATTTTTAAAAGTCTTATAACAAGCGTTTTATAATAAGTCAGAAAGTTCTTAATCCGCGTAAAACATCACCTAAAATTAATTTTCAACTTATTTTTTCGGTATCCAACTTAAGTGCAAGCGAAAGCAGTTGGGATTTCTCAAATCTTTTTTATCCTTTGCGCAAATCAGTAGGCAGGTATGAAAATCTTTGATTTTTTACGCATAAGCTTGACGGGTATGGAGCAGCAAACCTCCAATGTCAAGCTGATTCTCCCCCCTGGAAGCTTAACTAAGAGAGCTGGTGATTTACGTAAGTCTACGTTAACGCGAGAAGCCAAATCGACTTAGCTGGAGTCGTGAGTAGTATGGAAACGCGAATGCTGGGACAATTTGCATATTAATGGCCCCCGTCCTTTATGCGGGTTCTGGGACAAATAGCATAGTCCATAAAGTACCTCATTTTAAAAGGTTTAGATGCCATAAAAATGTTACGATCATATCCATAAAGAGTATACTAAATTGCCCACACCCCCCACCACCATGTGACAATACTGATCACGTGACCTTTTTCCCCAATATAAGCAATTAATATTCAGCAGGTGTACATGTGACAAAATTGATCATGTATCCTTTCCCTCATTATCAGCAATTAATATTCAGCAGGTATTGCTGTGCACGTGGGAAAGGTCGCAAACCCAAAACATCTAAAGATGGTTGCCTTAGAGGGACATGTCCGATCATGTTGGGAAATAACGTTTCCTATGATTGTAAAACTAATTTAGAAATCAAAAGAACTCCAATAAAATAAATCTCACAAGTTAATAATTCTCAGATGTGGAATATTTTCAAACAGACATTGTTTTTGTATGAGTTAGGCATCATTGTCTAAGATTTTGAATAAGTTTAATAAACTCTTTAATTACAATACTCATTTGGTTTTCGTGATTCAAGATGGCGGTTGAGCTGCTTGGACTTTGATTACTAGCTCTTGTTAACTGTCATGAGCTATTATTAGATGGTTACTATCTGCTTAGTAGATGTCTACTAGTTGCTTACTAGTTGTTATTAGCTGGTTACTATATGTTTAGTAGATGTATACAAGTTGTTTACTAGATGTTATTATCTGGTTACTAGCTGTTTAGTATCTGGTTTCTATATGTTTAGTAGATGTATACAAGTTGTTTACTAGATGTTATTAGCTGGTTACTTGGTTACAGGCGCAAAGGTCAATGTAATGTAAAAAATTCATGGAGTATTATTCCTTCATAAAAATGTCATTAAAAATATAATTAGGAAAGTATTTCTTATTTGCGATATATTTATAACTGTTACCAACAACACAAATATTTATGTTATAAAGGATTGCTAAAATGCCTTGACGCAGGCGCAAAGGTCAAGGTATTGAAAAAAATCCATGGAATATTATCCCTTCATAAAAAAGGTCATACAAAATATAATTAGGAAAGTATTTTTTATTTGCGAGCCATTTATAACTGTTACCAACAACACAAATAGTTATGTTACAAAGGATTGCTGAAATGCCTCGACGCAGGCGCTAAGTCAGGGTAATGGAAAAAATTTATGGAATATTATCCCTTGACCAAAAAAAAAAAATGAAAATTTCTTCTATTTGGATAATATATATATATTATTTCAATACTTTGATTTTTCCATTAAAATGTTTGATAAAACTAGTTGTTTGATATTCTTTAACTAATTGAGTAATCAGTTTTCATGTGCCTATTTAATTTACCAAAAACAGTATAAGTCTTCTCTCATAAAATTGATCTTTTGAATACCTCTAATTACCCGCCCTTGAAATATATGTTGTCATATTTAATAATGATGGTTTGCCAACCCCGACCAACCTCCGCAATATAGATAGGTACTTGTAATTCATATTTAAGATATTTCCATCCTTCTCTAACTAATATCCTTTTATCCATCATGTAAACAGGTTTATAATTGTACTGCATGTTTCAACCCCTAAACACACCCACCACTGTAACAGATTGGACTTTTCCAATGACTCCCCAGCTACCTAAACTGTACATTTCATTTGATTTTCCCTTTTCCTTTCTAAGCAATGTAGACAATTCTTAAACTGGTTCTTACCTCCCTCTTTAATGGCATACTCTACGTTATTTTTGTCATATTTCTGATCTTTTCCTAACAGTAGGCTGTTAAACTTTTATCATTTTATGGGATTATTGGGCACCCCAAGTCTCAGATATTAACTCATAACATGTAACTAGCAGAATATAGTCAAAGATATCAGACTCTGAAAAGACAAGACTTACCTACAATTCAATTAACCATCTGCAATGCCTGGAGAACAGTTTAGTATTTGCAGTTTAATTTTCTAGTTTATTGATTTCACAGATTCCCGCTGGTAAATACCAATTTTTAACAAATGACTGCCAACTCCATACCATTCAGACACTGGTTTACAACCTCATAGAACTGACTTTCAAGGTATCTGTAATGCACAATATATTTCCGTCTCTTTCCTTCTAATCAATATTAAAAAATTTCAAAAACTGGTTTTAGAGTTCATTTTATTCTTACAATTAAATTATTAGAAATTATTAAGCCAAGATAATAATGTTTTTGTGATAGGTTAGGTAGGAGGTGTTGGAGATAAGATACTTATCCTCACACCTAGGCCACATTGGGCCCCTTGTGATACCACAAGGTTTGCTTTCGCGCAGTATTTTGTTCTTCTTAGGAAACATAAGAGTTTTTGGATGCTTAAGCCCTGAATGGCCGCAAGGTTCGGAAGTGTGTAGCTACCTAGGGTTTGAAAGCGCTTTAGGTTATGCGCTGGGCAGAAGCATAGGAGGTGTTCGATGCTCTCCTCTTCGTCTATCTGTTTGCAGCTGCGGCAGAAGTCGTGGTTACTGATTCCCAACCTGTGCGCATGAGTCCCTATAAGACAGTGGCCCGTGAGGGCATTTAGGAGAGTGGAGATGTCCTCCCTGCTACATTGTAGGAGAGTTTTTGTTTTTTTCGAGTTGTAGTTTGGCCATGTGAGTCTAGAATTGTGGCATGTTGAGATTGAGTTCCAACGGTTGTTTGAAAGTGTCTACAGTCTCTGCCTGAGATGGAGCTTGCAGGTAGCCATGGGCATACCCACTGTGTCCTTATCGGCGGTTGTGCCTTGTCTTGCTAGCTCGTCTGCTATGCAGTTGCCCTCAATATTGCGGTGTCCAGGCACCCAGATGAGGTTGATTCTCAGATGAGTGGCCATCTCGTTAAGAGATTTCCGGCATTCAGAGATTGTTTTTGAGTTCGTTGTGTAGGAGTCAAGGGCCCTGAGGGCTGCTTGACTATCCGAGAAGATGAAAATATCTATGTCATGATGTACTGGCCTGTCTAGGTGGGTCATGACTTCCTGAATTGCCATGACTTCCGCTTGGAAAACACTACAGTGGTCTGGTAGGCGGAATGAGACTTTTATGTCTAGTTTGGGGGAGAAGACTCCCCCACCTGTTTGACAGTTCAGCTTGGAGCTGTCTGTGTATATGTTGACGGCGTTTTCGAATTGGTTTGGGAGGTTGTCCCAGTCTGTACGGGTGGGTAAGAAGATCTTGTATCTTCTTTTGAAGTTGACTATGGGTGGAACGTAGTCTGTACTATGTGGTTAGGATGTATGTTTTGTTAGAATACTGGAGTGACCCGTCTGGCCTGTTGTCCATGCCGCTGCTTCGCGGAGTCTCAGCGCTGTTGCAGATGCCCAGCTTTTGGCAAGTAGGTCCAGGGGTTGGAGGTCGAGAAATGTATTTAGTGCTTCAGTGGCGGTGGTGCGAAGCGCCCCACTGATGCAGAGTTCTGCGCTTCCTTGGATCTTGTGAAGGATCCGGAGGTTGCAATTCTTTTTTAGGGAAGGCTACCATACGATGTTTCCGTAGAGGAGAATGGGCCTGACTATTGCAGTGTATAGCCAGTATGGCATTTTTACAAGCGAAGAGGGCTATGGCCGCCTTGCGTTTGCGATCTAGGATGTTGTCTATCCAGAGGAGCTTTTTGTCAAGGATGACACCTAAGTACTTTTCTTGAATTCGGCCAGGGTTCTGGTCGTTTAAGTTCTCCTCCATATAGAGGTCCTCCACTACTTGGGTGTTTTTAGGGAAGTGGGTGTCTAACAGTAGTTCAAGGGTTTCCTAACTGTTTTCCGTCCAGCTGTCAGCATTGGTTTTTAGATAGCCAATGGTTGCTGGAGAATTTGCTAAAATTCTTCTGAGTCTGGATGCTTCCGCAGTAGATTCTATGCTACTTCAGAAGGTAGCCCAAGCTCTTCGTTTTGATATTCTATAGGCTTAGTTTTGTATGGTATAAATACCAGGAAGATTCGCCATTGTTGTATTTAGCTCTGTTGAAGTGAGTTCTACACTCTCTTTTAAGGTTCTCCAGGGTTGTGTTCCACCATGGGGGTTTGTGCTTTGCTTTGACTGTTCTGCTTGGGCAAGTCGCGAGCGGGGGTCGCATGATGCTACCTCTCCAAACTAACTGGCAAGCTGATCGAGGAGGAGCAGCAGTTGACGAATGGTAGAGGCATGTAGATCGCCACGATCGACACCGGAGCAAGAGAAAGCTTCATAATGGTTTCATTAGTGTTGGGATGGAACTTTCTAACATAAGCCGGAACCGAGATAATGTGTGGTGGACACGAAATAATAATACCAGTCAGGAATCGATACAATGGATGGCTCGAGCTATCGGTGGCAGTCGTGCAACAGACAAGCGAGGATAACGACACGACGAAATTCCTGGATGCAGAGCTAGCGAGCTTCAACACCATGACGGAAACATCAAACATGGCAGAGCATCAGATTAAGATGAAGGACGACAAACTAATCAAGCAACGATACTACCCCAAGAATCCGAAAGTTCAGGACGAGCTTCTCCAAATGGGATACAACCCATCGCGATGGTTAAAAAGAAGACGGGCAAGTGGAGACTGTTCGTCGACTTCAGGCAAATCAACGCCAAGCCTATAAATGATGCCTATCATTGTAGCGAGTACCACCTGTACTAATGCCAACATTGTATTACAGTGTACTTAAACAAATGCAATAGTACCGGCCGTTGAACCCGTGTGGCCAACCGAAATATGATCGCGCCTCAGAGCCCAACTTATGGAAAGTGATAGTGTCAGCATATTTCCATGGCCTGAGTGCAGGCACATACAATGCATGCATATACAACTTCTCTCCCGCTCTCGCTGCTATCACCCAAATACATTTGTGAGTATATACATTGATATAGACAAGACGGCCGCTACCAATGTTTGCAGGCAGCGCTGCCGCGAATACTCTAATTTTGGAAGTCAATGAATAAAGTTCTTGCCTTGGCCGATGGCCACTCAAACCATTCTTTATCTGGGTTCGACAGCTAATAATAATTTGATATGATGTTGATTAATACATGGCGACCGTGACAGTCTGCAATCGAAAGTCAACTTCGCACTGCTGCGAGTTAATGTAACAAAGGCTGCATTAATTGCCAATGTCTAAGTTACCTTTAACATTAAACTCTTCTACTCAAGCCGATGCGTAGGAACGCTGCTTGAAAGCTACTAACCTCTGTTAGGCCTTATACTAAAAACATATGGCAGATATTTTAATTATATAGAGCGACACATTGTAAATCTGCCATGTGAATGATATAAGACTTTTCTTTACCCATTCAGTACTTTTTAAAAATACCGAATTTGTGTGAAAATGTAATTTTTAAACTTTTTCCACGTCTTAAAAACTAAAATTTTTAAAAGTCTTATAACAAGCGTTTTATAATAAGTCAGAAAGTTCTTAATCCGCGTAAAACATCACCTAAAATTAATTTTCAACTTATTTTTTCGGTATCCAACTTAAGTGCAAGCGAAAGCAGTTGGGATTTCTCAAATCTTTTTTATCCTTTGCGCAAATCAGTAGGCAGGTATGAAAATCTTTGATTTTGTACGCATAAGCTTGACGGGTATGGAGCAGCAAACCTCCAATGTCAAGCTGATTCTCCCCCCTGGAAGCTTAACTAAGAGAGCTGGTGATTTACGTAAGTCTACGTTAACGCGAGAAGCCAAATCGACTTAGCTGGAGTCGTGAGTAGTATGGAAACGCGAATGCTGGGACAATTTGCATATTAATGGCCCCCGTCCTTTATGCGGGTTCTGGGACAAATAGCATAGTCCATAAAGTACCTCATTTTAAAAGGTTTAGATGCCATAAAAATGTTACGATCATATCCATAAAGAGTATACTAAATTGCCCACACCCCCCACCACCATGTGACAATACTGATCACGTGACCTTTTTCCCCAATATAAGCAATTAATATTCAGCAGGTGTACATGGGAGAAAGGTCGCACACTTTCCTCACATCCCCATGTGACAAAATTGATCATGTATCCTTTCCCTCATTATCAGCAATTAATATTCAGCAGGTATTGCTGTGCACGTGGGAAAGGTCGCAAACCCAAAACATCTAAAGATGGTTGCCTTAGAGGGACATGTCCGATCATGTTGGGAAATAACGTTTGCTATGATTGTAAAACTAATTTAGAAATCAAAAGAACTCCAATAAAATAAATCTCACAAGTTAATAATTCTCAGATGTGGAATATTTTCAAACAGACATTGTTTTTGTATGAGTTAGGCATCATTGTCTAAGATTTTGAATAAGTTTAATAAACTCTTTAATTACAATACTCATTTGGTTTACGTGATTCAAGATGGCGGTTGAGCTGCTTGGACTTTGATTACTAGCTCTTGTTAACTGTCATGAGCTATTATTAGATGGTTACTATCTGCTTAGTAGATGTCTACTAGTTGCTTACTAGTTGTTATTAGCTGGTTACTATATGTTTAGTAGATGTATACAAGTTGTTTACTAGATGTTATTATCTGGTTACTAGCTGTTTAGTATCTGGTTTCTATATGTTTAGTAGATGTATACAAGTTGTTTACTAGATGTTATTAGCTGGTTACTTGGTTACAGGCGCAAAGGTCAATGTAATGTAAAAAATTCATGGAGTATTATTCCTTCATAAAAATGTTATTAAAAATATAATTAGGAAAGTATTTCTTATTTGCGATATATTTATAACTGTTACCAACAACACAAATATTTATGTTATAAAGGATTGCTAAAATGCCTTGACGCAGGCGCAAAGGTCAAGGTATTGAAAAAAATCCATGGAATATTATCCCTTCATAAAAAAGGTCATACAAAATATAATTAGGAAAGTATTCTTTATTTGCGAGCCATTTATAACTGTTACCAACAACACAAATAGTTATGTTACAAAGGATTGCTGAAATGCCTCGACGCAGGCGCAAAGTCAGGGTAATGGAAAAAATTTATGGAATATTATCCCTTGACCAAAAAAAAAAATGAAAATTTCTTCTATTTGGATAATAAAAAAAATATATATTATTTCAATACTTTGATTTTTCCATTAAAATGTTTGATAAAACTAGTTGTTTGATATTCTTTAACTAATTGAGTAATCAGTTTTCATGTGCCTATTTAATTTACCAAAAACAGTATAAGTCTTCTCTCATAAAATTGATCTTTTAAATACCTCTAATTACCCGCCCTTGAAATATATGTTGTCATATTTAATAATGATGGTTTGCCAACCCCGACCAACCTCCGCAATATAGATAGGTACTTGTAATTCATATTTAAGATATTTCCATCCTTCTCTAACTAATATCCTTTTATCCATCATGTAAACAGGTTTATAATTGTACTGCATGTTTCAACCCCTAAACACACCCACCACTGTAACAGATTGGACTTTTCCAATGACTCCCCAGCTACCTAAACTGTACATTTCATTTGATTTTCCCTTTTCCTTTCTAAGCAATGTAGACAATTCTTAAACTGGTTCTTACCTCCCTCTTTAATGGCATACTCTACGTTATTTTTGTCATATTTCTGATCTTTTCCTAACAGTAGGCTGTTAAACTTTTATCATTTTATGGGATTATTGGGCACCCCAAGTCTCAGATATTAACTCATAACATGTAACTAGCAGAATATAGTCAAAGATATCAGACTCTGAAAAGACAAGACTTACCTACAATTCAATTAACCATCTGCAATGCCTGGAGAACAGTTTAGTATTTGCAGTTTAATTTTCTAGTTTATTGATTTCACAGATTCCCGCTGGTAAATACCAATTTTTATCAAATGACTGCCAACTCCATACCATTCAGACACTGGTTTACAACCTCATAGAACTGACTTTCAAGGTATCTGTAATGCACAATATATTTCCGTCTCTTTCCTTCTAATCAATATTAAAAAATTTCAAAAACTGGTTTTAGAGTTCATTTTATTCTTACAATTAAATTATTAGAAATTATTAAGCCAACAGAGATAATAATGTTTTTGTGATAGGTTAGGTAGGAGGTGTTGGAGATAAGATACTTATCCTCACACCTAGGCCACATTGGGCCCCTTGTGATACCACATGATCTCTGCTAAGATCCTTTTCCCTAGCTCATGGGTTATTTGCTTTCGCGCAGTATTTTGTTCTTCTTAGGAAACATAAGAGTTTTTGGATGCTTAAGCCCTGAATGGCCGCAAGGTTCGGAAGTGTGTAGCTACCTAGGGTTTGAAAGCGCTTTAGGTTATGCGCTGGGCAGAAGCATAGGAGGTGTTCGATGCTCTCCTCTTCGTCTATCTGTTTGCAGCTGCGGCAGAAGTCGTGGTTACTGATTCCCAACCTGTGCGCATGAGTCCCTATAAGACAGTGGCCCGTGAGGGCATTTAGGAGAGTGGAGATGTCCTCCCTGCTACATTGTAGGAGAGTTTTTGTTTTTTTCGAGTTGTAGTTTGGCCATGTGAGTCTAGAATTGTGGCATGTTGAGATTGAGTTCCAACGGTTGTTTGAAAGTGTGTACAGCCTCTGCCTGAGATGGAGCTTGCAGGTAGCCATGGGCATACCCACCGTGTCCTTATCGGCGGTTGTGCCTTGTCTTGCTAGCTCGTCTGCTATGCAGTTGCCCTCAATATTGCGGTGTCCAGGCACCCAGATGAGGTTGATTCTCAGATGAGTGGCCATCTCGTTAAGAGATTTCCGGCATTCAGAGATTGTTTTTGAGTTCGTTGTGTAGGAGTCGAGGGCCCTGAGGGCTGCTTGACTATCCGAGAAGATGAAAATATCTATGTCATGATGTACTGGCCTGTCTAGGTGGGTCATGACTTCCTGAATTGCCATGACTTCCGCTTGGAAAACACTACAGTGGTCTGGTAGGCGGAATGAGACTTTTATGTCTAGTTTGGGGGAGAAGACTCCCCCACCTGTTTGACAGTTCAGCTTGGAGCTGTCTGTGTATATGTTGACGGCGTTTTCGAATTGGTTTGGGAGGTTGTCCCAGTCTGTACGGGTGGGTATGAAGATCTTGTATCTTCTTTTGAAGTTGACCATGGGTGGAACGTAGTCTGTACTATGTGGTTAGGATGTATGTTTTGTTAGAATACTGGAGTGACCCGTCTGGCCTGTTGCGAAGCGCCCCACTGATGCAGAGTTCTGCGCTTCCTTGGATCTTGTGAAGGATCCGGAGGTTGCAATTCTTTTTTAGGGAAGGCTACCATACGATGTTTCCGTAGAGGAGAATGGGCCTGACTATTGCAGTGTATAGCCAGTATGGCATTTTTACAAGCGAAGAGGGCTATGGCCGCCTTGCGTTTGCGATCTAGGATGTTGTCTATCCAGAGGAGCTTTTTGTCAAGGATGACACCTAAGTACTTTTCTTGAATTCGGCCAGGGTTCTGGTCGTTTAAGTTCTCCTCCATATAGAGGTCCTCCACTACTGGGGTGTTTTTAGGGAAGTGGGTGTCTAACAGTAGTTCAAGGGTTTCCTAACTGTTTTCCGTCCAGCTGTCAGCATTGGTTTTTAGATAGCCAATGGTTGCTGGAGAATTTGCTAAAATTCTTCTGAGTCTGGATGCTTCCGCAGTAGATTCTATGCTACTTCAGAAGGTAGCCCAAGCTCTTCGTTTTGATATTCTATAGGCTTAGTTTTGTATGGTATAAATACCAGGAAGATTCGCTATTGTTGTATTTAGCTCTGTTGAAGTGAGTTCTACACTCTCTTTTAAGGTTCTCCAGGGTTGTGTTCCACCATGGGGGTTTGTGCTTTGCTTTGACTGTTCTGCTTGGGCAAGTCCTTTTTATGGCCTCACCGCAGATGTCAGTAAAAGTGTTAACTATGTTATCTAATTCTTGACCGAGAGTGTAGGTTCCTGTTGAGGAGTTTTTTGTAGTATCCCCAGTTGGTTAATCTTAGATTAGTAATGTTCTCGGCGGGAGGACAGTCTAGGACAGTCACCTTCCACGCCTCCATCTGGTTAGGTAGGGGATCAGATATTAGTGTAATGTCTAAAGCTTCCCTCCTATTTCTAGTGATGAAAGTTGGGTCATTACCTTTTTTGCAGATAAATAGATTTGATTGAAGGAGATAGTCGTAGAGTAACTCACCCCTTTCGTTTGTGTTTGTACTTCCCCATTGCGTGTGGTGTGAGTTAGATGAGTGTGTAAGTATGAGTTGCTGTGTTGTGGTGCTAGGCAATGGATAGAATTATGCTATGGTGTGATGAGTGTTTTTGTTTAGCTCCAGTCTGACCGTGGTGAGGTCGCCTTCGCTAAACTGTGAAATAAGAAATGCGTTAAGGTGTGTCTTTGTAATAATGCAGGTTCTGGTTTTACCCTTATCCTTGGTGTAAAATAGCTTGTATAGGGGGGTTGATAAGCCACATATGTTGTTACCAACAATCCATGGCTTTTGAATGTGGACTGCGTCTATATTGCCTGTTGCCAGGCAGATGAGGAGAGCAGCGGGTGCTGCCTTGCTGTAGTGCAGATTAATCTGCAGGAACTGCACCATCTTTAGGACCGTGGTCCGGCTGGGTACCTTCCGCTTCCTCCGCTATGTCTTGGAGAACAGTGCGCCCTGGTCGGGTCGTGTCCTGGGTGCACAGCTGCTTTAGGCTTTCTGTTACCTCTGAGTGAGTTGACACGTACCCTGTCTGGGTGGCCTCCTCGTTCTCCATTTCTTGGGGGCTTTGGGGTTCATACGTCGCACAGGCAGCCAGGTTGTCTGCCGCTAGTTTGTCTGTGTCGTAGATGCAAAGTTGCACCTTGTCGAACCCGTAATTCAACCGGTTCTGTTGCGCTGCGAGGGGTTCCAAGCAGGTTTGATTTAGGAGGATTACCACGTTCATAGTGACGCGCTTGGTTTTCTCCACCTTAAACACCTTCCAACCGTCTGTTGGAAGCTTCGGGTTGAACCTGGTCAGCAGGCTGAGTATAGCCTCTGTTACCGGGGGTTCCGACGGCAGCCACACCCTCGCTCTCTGTCGAGACGGGATGTCTGTGGCCTCGCAAACTGCCAACTTGGCCCCGGGGTAGACCTCGCCGACCTTGTTAATGGCAGCCTTGTAAAGTGCTGCCGACCTCTCGTCTTCACAGGCGATCAACTTACCGTTGCCCTAGTACCACCCTGCACCTGTGCAATCGGGTGGCGGACCTGGGTTCTCGTCCAGCACTTTTAAGGCCACTGACGCAAGGGCCCGTCTAACCAGACCCCATTGGTTCCTTGGGATCCTTCCACCTTCATCGCTCTGGTCGATGACGCCGATGATCTACCGATCCTTTACTACTTCAGCAAAGGATCTCGACCATGTGCCGCGGTTGGTTATTCTGGCCTTCTTGCTCGCTGGTTGAGCTGTCTCCATCGACCTCTCTCGCTTGTTGCTGGTGGTCATAGCGATGTCGAAGTCTGGGATTACCGCCTTTGCCCAGGCTATATCCTCTTGGAATTTTAGGTAATCACATTTTGACGTCTGATCCTCACGTATCGGGTTGGTGGCCAGCCGTTTGAGGATCCGGAAAGCTTTCTTATATTCAAGAGGTCCTGCCTGGTTAGGTGGTATTCTCTTGAACTCCTTTGCCCTGGTACTCACCACGAGTCCGGCTTTGGCGCTCGCCTCAGGTTGGAGTAGCTGGTTAGCCACACCTACGCTGGTGGGAGGCTTGGGCTTGTCGCTATGGCGATTTGGGCTTAGCCGGCTGCGTTGTTCGCTGGCCTTGGCAGGGGTAGACGTCACATGGACTAGGGTAATCGGAACCGTGATCTTGCTCTTCTTGTCGTCGTTGGTTAGGACTTCCGACTTTTTGAGAGTGTCGGGCTCTTATTTGGTGCTATCATTTTTGTTTTTAGAAATTAAGTTCTCCGTGTTAAATCCCACGAGCTGCGGAGAAGGGGCAGGTCCACCCGGGCAGAGATCCGCTGGACCCGGGTAAAGCTGACTTAGAACAGGCGGTCGCCACTTGCCTGAGCTCACCGATTGAGACTGAGTTTTTTGATGACTCGGGCTCCCAGCCAGATTGACTCTCGGCACGGTACGAGTGACACCTTAGTCCAGCCCGGGGTGAGATGAGTTGTGTGGGTAGGGAAGAGGTAGGTTCAAAGATTGTGGGAAGGGCGGCAGCACAAGTGCGACGTCGGTACTGATACGGCGCAGATAGCCGCTGACTGTCCGGGGCTACTTATTTACGCTTAGTGTTGGGGGCTTGGCGTTAGCCGGTAGCTACCCTGGACAACCAGGGCGCTCGCTATCCGCAACCTGCCACCCGTTCGGTAGCCTTCAGCTCGGCGCCCTCCGAGCCATCCCACTAGCTCATTGGCCGAATGTTTTTGTAATAATATCCCATGAATAACACATAATTCTTATTTCAGAAAATTATTCATTAATCGCATTCAATTAAATTTTGTAATATATCTTTCAATTTTTTAGATTTATCAATAGATTTTCCCATTTATTATTATTGCGGTGTATAGCCAGTAAACTATCATGGGGGAGAAACCCCACTTCCTCCCTATGGCATTTTTACAAGCGAAGAGGGCTATGGCCGCCTTGCGTGTGCGATCTAGGATGTTGTCTATCCAGAGGAGCTTTTTGTCAAGGATGACACCTAAGTACTTTTCTTGAATTCGGCCAGGGTTCTGGTCGTTTAAGTTCTCCTCTATATAGAGGTCCTCCACTACTTAAGTGTTTTTAGGGAAGTGGGTGTCTAACAGTAGTTCAAGGGTTTCCTAACTGTTTTCCGTCCAGCTGTCAGCATTGGTTTTTAGATAGCCAATGGTTGCTGGAGAATTTGCTAAAATTCTTCTGAGTCTGGATGCTTCCGCAGTAGATTCTATGCTACTTCAGAAGGTAGCCCAAGCTCTTCGTTTTGATATTCTATAGGCTTAGTTTTGTATGGTATAAATACCAGGAAGATTCGCTATTGTTGTATTTAGCTCTGTTGAAGTGAGTTCTACACTCTCTTTTAAGGTTCTCCAGGGTTGTGTTCCACCATGGGGGTTTGTGCTTTGCTTTGACTGTTCTGTTCGGGAAGCTGAACAACGAATGCTCAGAAGCCTTATGGATCGCTTGGACATAATCGCCGGGGAAGTAAAGCAAATGGATGCTCGTGTCCTGACGTTGGAGCGCGAGGTTGCCGATCTTCGCTCCATGAGGGACCGAATGGGTGAGCGGGTTGAGACGCTGAACCGGGAGGTAGAAAATCTACAAGCAGCAGGTGAGAGGGTGGGTGCACTGGAGGCCAGGCTGGCAACGCAATGCAGGGAGACTAGCTCGTGTGATCTGAGAGTTCATGGAGTTCCCTATGTCGAAGGTGAAGATCTCAGAGCTCTCTATCACAAGCTATGCTTCAATCTCCAGCTGACTCCACCACCATAAGTCTGCGATATCTTCCGAGCAAGGAAATCACAACAAACACATGTGGATCCAGTGATAATAATTAAAATGCTAAACCCACGCGAAAAGATCAAGCTGCTTGGTCAAGTCGGAATGTACAGGCGTGAGCACAAGAAACAACTCAGCTTGCAGTTTCTGGGTTTCAATTCAGAAGCGATAATTTATATAAATGAGCAATTGTTAAAAGAGCATTATCTCATCTTTAAAGAGGCTATGCGTATGAAAAAACATAAAATCCTTACGGCTGTCTTTACACGACGCGGCCTTGTGCACGTGCGCTGCGCTCGAAGAGAGGGTGTATGTTGCATCAACAGTATGGAGGAACTTTCGTCCATTAATCATTCGCCCGATCCACTTTCTACATCACTCACTAACGCTTCGGCTGGACCTGAAGCTGGTAGCTTTCATTCTTAAGCGTATAAATCGTATCCTCTTAATTAAGATAGGTTTAAAACTAGTTTACTTTAAGAAATGTATAAGATACGCATTGAATATTGAGATTGCGCCCCTAATAATCATTGATAACAACAATGCAGGATGAGGAAGTTTGTTCCATAGCTAGTGCCATGATAAAAACTATAAGTAGTTATAAAAATGGTCTCAAAATCGTTCACTTAAATGCACAAAGTTTGCTAAAGAAGATTGACGAGTTTAGATTCCTTTTCACTCAGTCTAATGTCGATGTGATATGTGTGTCTGAGACGTGGTTTGTAAATGATCTATGTGATTCGTCTATTGTTTGTGAAGGCTTCAATGTTTATCGGTCCGATCGTACTGGTCATGCAGGAGGTGTGGCTATATACGTGAATGTGAAGCTGAAATGTAAGGTGGTACTTAAACAGCCAAGTGACAGTACTATTGAATACATTCTATTAGAACTTCCCAATAAATCCCATGGAAGAACCCTTCTAGGTTGCATTTATAGACCGAATCGGACAATTGACTACGGGTCATTACTTAATGTTGTTTCAGACATTTCGTTGGAATACACTGACATCATATTGGCAGGAGATTTTAACAGCAACCTATTGTCAGAAAGCCACCTCGTAGATAACTTTAAATCCCTAGGTTTGTTTTCCGTAAACGAAACGATCCCCACGCACTATAGCAGCCACTGTGATACATTACTTGACTTATTTCTTATCAATGGCCCTAGCAAAATCATACATTATGACCAGGTTTCTGTACCAGCCTTCTCCAGACATGACTTAATATTTTTAACATACGACTTGACCTTTGACAGCAAAATCAATTCTTTTACGTATAGAGATTATAAAAATATAAACTATAATGAATTAAAAACGGAATTTTTGTGTTGTGACTGGTCACGTATTTACCACCTTCGTCATGTAGATTGTCAATTAGAGGTTTTAACCAACAATGTCCAGTATTTGTTCAACAAGTTTGTGCCCCTAAGGACCAAGGTGATTAAGCCAATGCAAAATCCATGGTTCAGTAGTGAAATCAAAAACCTAACCCGTCAGCGAGATGTAGCTTACCTCCGGTGGAAGCGATACAAAACTGATGAATTACGAAAACAATACAAAGAGGCTAGGGTAAAAGTAAACATAAAGATAAAATCTGCAAAGAAAGAGCATTATAACATACAATTTAATAACTGTGTTAACTCAAAAAACAGATGGAATAAGCTAAAACGGTTAGGTATTGGAAAATGTAAGCAACAGACAGAGTCTGAGGTGGATGTCGAATTGTTAAACAAAAAGTTTTTGGAAATTGATGTACCTGAAGCAACATGCAATCCGTACCTGAATACTCAACCCCTCTGTGATAATAGTTTTAGCTTTATATGTATAAACCAAAGTGATGTCCTAGCTAGTATTCTGCATGTCAAGTCCGATGCTGTTGGTTTCGATAATATGAGTCCCAACTTTGTTAAGCTTTTGCTCCCCTTAATGTTGCCCCATGTTACATATATTTTGAACACGGCTATTACAACGTCTTCATTTCCGACAATATGGAAAAACGCCAAAATTTTTCCCAATTCCTAAGCTAAACAATGACTATAATAATACCTTTTCTATCAAAAGTCTTTGAAAACCTTATGTCCTCACAGATTCAACTATACTTAGCTAACAATTCTCTACTTGATGGAAGACAATCTGGATTCCGTAAGAAAAGGAGTATTACTGCAATCACTAATATTGTTGAGGATATAAGACAAAAACTGGACAGAAACTGGGTAACGTTTTTGACGCTACTTGACCACAGTAAGGCTTTTGATTCTGTGAATCATAACATTCTCTGTACCAAGCTTAGGAATATTTTTAATTTCTCAACTAATGCGACGAAGCTTATTAGGTCGTACTTAACGAATAGATATCAAGCTGTCGTCTCTGGGACGCAAGTTTCTTCTCTCCGGAATTTATCCAGGGGAGTGCCACAGGGATCTGTGCTAGGCCCTTTATTGTTTTCTATATATGTCAATGATCTCCCTAGTATCCTGTCTGAGTGTAAAGTACATTTATATGCTGATGATGTCCAAATATATGTTAGTAGACCCGTAACTGATATACATGCCTGTGTTCGAATAAGTAATAAAATGTTGTGGCTAATTGAAAAATGGGCAAAGGAAAATGGCTTGGGTATAAATCCTAAAAAATCAAAGTGCTTGGTAATTGGTAAAAAGCAACTTTCAACACTTTCACTCCAAAAATTATATATAAACCATACGCCGATAAGCTATGAAGTGAATGCAGTTAATCTAGGGATAACATTTAACAATACTTTATCATGGAGCAACCATATAGTCAAAGCGACAGGGTGTACCTATGCTCTGTTAGGAAAATTTTCATTCTCTAAATCGCTCCTAACTGAGGAAGTTAGACTATTAATCGCCAAAGTTATCCTCCTGCCCACTCTCTTTTACGGCATAGAAATTTTTGGAAATTGTGATGCGCGGGATTTGCGCACATTAACTGTAGCTTTCAATTCAATTGTCCGTTATGTGTTTAACTTAAGACGTTTTGACCATGTATCAGAACTGACATATAAAATACTTGACCTTAACTTGACCTCCTGGATCGATCTCAGAATTTTAATCTTCTTTCACAAAATAGTCACGAGTGGAGAACCAAAATATCTTTTCAATAAACTTACCCCAGCCACATCTGTAAGAACCAAAAATTACATATGCCCTCGAATACAAACACTGTGTTCCAGAAGGCAATTTTTAATAAATGGTATCCGGTTATGGAACAATCTACCGCACCAATACAAAACAATTAGGAGCGCAACTCAATTTTACAATAAAGTTAAAGATCTTTTAAAATACCAGTACAGATAAGTATAAAAATTAAATGAAATGAAATAAAATAAAAAAATAAAAAAATATATTAAAAACAATAACAATAGTAACTAAGAAAATTTGATGTTAGTCATTAATATTACATAAGAGAGCGAGAGAAATTGTTTAAATGATTTAAAAATAATAATAATATAAAATATCAACTCAATGTGACTAGCGCGATAATTATAAGTGTGCACTTGTAGCGCTAGGATATAAACAAATAAATAAATAAAACGATTGCTTGGGCAAGTCCTTTTTATGGCCTCATCGCAGATGTCAGTAAAAGTGTTAACTAGGTTATCTAATTCTTGACCGAGAGTGTAGGTTCCTGTTGAGGAGTTTTTTGTAGTATCCCCAGTTGGTTAATCTTAGATTAGTAATGTTCTCAGCGGGAGGACAGTCTAGGACAGACACCTTCCACGCCTCCAGCTGGTTAAGTAGGGGATCAGATATTAGTGTAATGTCTTAAACTTCCCTCCTATTTCTAGTGATGAAAGTTGGGTCATTACCTTTTTTGCAGATAAATAGATTTGATTGAAGGAGATAGTCGTAGAGTAACCCCTTTCGTTTGTGTTTGTACTTCCCCATTGCGTGTGGTGTGAGTTAGATGCGTGTGTAAGTATGAGTTGCTGTGTTGTGGTGCTAGGCAATGGATAGAATTATGCTATGGTGTGATGAGTGTTTTCGTTTAGCTCCAGTCTGACCGTGGTGAGGTCGCCTTCGCTAAACTGTGAAATAAGAAATGCGTTAAGGTCGGTCTGGTTGAACCTGGTCAGCAGGCTGAGTATAGCCTCTGTTACCGGGGGTTCCGACGGCAGCCACACCCTCGCTCTCTGTCGAGACGGGATGTCTGTGGCCTCGCAAACTGCCAACTTGGCCCCGGGGTAGACCTCGCCGACCTTGTTAATGGCAGCCTTGTAAAGTGCTGCCGACCTCTCGTCTTCACAGGCGATCAACTTACCGTTGCCCTAGTACCACCCTGCACCTGTGCAATCGGGTGGCGGAACTGGGTTCTCGTCCAGCACTTTTAAGGCCACTGACGCAAGGGCCCGTCTAACCAGACCCCATTGGTTCCTTGGGATCCTTCCACCTTCATCGCTCTGGTCGATGACGCCGATGATCTTCCGATCCTTTACTACTTCAGCAAAGGATCTCGACCATGTGCCGCGGTTGGTTATTCTGGCCTTCTTGCTCGCTGGTTGAGCTGTCTCCATCGACCTCTCTCGCTTGTTGCTGGTGGTCATAGCGATGTCGAAGTCTGGGATTACCGCCTTTGCCCAGGCTATATCCTCTTGGAATTTTAGGTAATCACATTTTGACGTCTGATCCTCACGTATCGGGTTGGTGGCCAGCCGTTTGAGGATCCGGAAAGCTTTCTTATATTCAAGAGGTCCTGCCTGGTTAGGTGGTATTCTCTTGAACTCTTTTGCCCTGGTACTCACCACGAGTCCGGCTTTGGCGCTCGCCTCAGGTTGGAGTAGCTGGTTAGCCACACCTACGCTGGTGGGAGGCTTGGGCTTGTCGCTATGGCGATTTGGGCTTAGCCGGCTGCGTTGTTCGCTGGCCTTGGCAGGGGTAGACGTCACATGGACTAGGGTAATCGGAACCGTGATCTTGCTCTTCTTGTCGTCGTTGGTTAGGACTTCCGACTTTTTGAGAGTGTCGGGCTCTTATTTGGTGCTATCATTTTTGTTTTTAGAAATTAAGTTCTCCGTGTTAAATCCCACGAGCTGCGGAGAAGGGGCAGGTCCACCCGGGCAGAGATCCGCTGGACCCGGGTAAAGCTGACTTAGAACAGGCGGTCGCCACTTGCCTGAGCTCACCGATTGAGACTGAGTTTTTTGATGACTCGGGCTCCCAGCCAGATTGACTCTCGGCACGGTACGAGTGACACCTTAGTCCAGCCCGGGGTGAGATGAGTTGTGTGGGTAGGGAAGAGGTAGGTACAAAGATTGTGGGAAGGGCGGCAGCACAAGTGCGACGTCGGTACTGATACGGCGCAGATAGCCGCTGACTGTCCGGGGCTACTTATTTACGCTTAGTGTTGGGGGCTTGGCGTTAGCCGGTAGCTACCCTGGACAACCAGGGCGCTCGCTTTCCGCAACCTGCCACCCGTTCGGTAGCCTTCACCTCGGCGCCCTCCGAGCCATCCCACTAGCTCTTTGGCCGAATGTTTTTTATACCCTTGCAGAGGGTATATTGATTTCAGTCAGAAGTTTGCAACGCAGTGAAGGAGACGTTTCCGACCCCATAAAGTATATATATTCTTGATCAGCATGACTAGACGAGTCGATCTAGCCATGTCCGTCTGTCCGTCTGTCCGTCTGTCCGTCCGTTTCTACGCAAACTAGTCTCTCAGTTTTAAAGCTATCGGGCTGAAACTTTCCCAAAAGTCTTATATCTTTTGCAGGTAGTATATAAGTCGGAACCAGCCGGATCGGACAACTACATCTTATAGCTCCCATAGGAATAATCGGACAAATAAATGAAAAAAAATTATATCTTTGGTGTTTTTTAGCATATAACCTCCTAAGCTTGGAAATAACAATTTTTAAATAATTTTGAATTTTGAATTAAATTTTATCGAAATCGGACGACTATATCATATAGCTGCCATAGGAACGATCGGAAAATTTGTGGAAAAATAATATGAAAAAAATTATAGCTTCGGTGTTTTTCAACATATAACCTCTAGCGCTTGGAAATAACATTTTTTATTTAGTTCTGAATTTCGAATTAAATTTTATCAAAATCGGACGACTATGTCATATAGCTGCCATAGGAACGATCGGAAAATTGGTAGGAAAATAATATGAAACAAATTATAGCTTCGGTGTTTTTTAACATATAACCTCCTACGCTTGGAAATACGATTTTTTAATTAGTTCTGAATTTTGAATTTAATTTTATCAAAATCGGACGACTATATCATATAGCTGCCATAGGAACGATCGGAAAATTGGTAGGAAAATAATATGAAACAAATTATAGCTTCGGTGTTTTTTGACATATTATCTTATACTATTGGGAATATCATTTTTTGTGTTTTTAAATTTAATAATTATAGCTGCAAGGGTATATAAGCTTCGGCTTGCCGAAGCTAACTTCCTTTCTTGTTAAATTTAATAATTATAGCTGCAAGGGTATATAAGCCTCGGCTTGCCGAAGCTAACTTCCTTTCTTGTTTTGTAATAATATCCCATGAATAATACTGTTATCGCCGTTCTATTTCACTTTTTATTCGAATTTTCTATATTGGCTTAAATTTACACATGTGCTCGCTAGTCTCTCTTATATCGCAGTGTGACCGTTCTCCGATCTTTACAATATCCTTATCGTCATATATTAGCTTAACTTAGTTTTACATTGAATCGGAATATCGGAATTGGTACATAAATGCGGAAGTTAGCATGTAAATGATATTAATACTAAATAGTCATCGGCATACAGCTTATTCTATGAACCTCTCTAATATACTGCTAACAGCTCGGCCATCCTGACAATTAGATCGTCCTCGATCGTGAGTTTCTAGTTTTGTATCTGTACGTATAAGCTAATTAGAATAGTTATGATATATATGTGCACAAAGTTGGTTAGTTATAAATAAGTTAGACATAAGTATTAGATTAACATTTTAGGAGTTACTTTCACACTGATTACGCCAATCTGCCCATTTCCGCAACCGGCATGCTTCTACAATTCCATCATAGGGAATTTGGCTAATTTGACAATTTTCAATATCACTTACAACATACCTATCGTTTGGCAAAACTTTTTTAACGATGTATGGTCCTTTGTACTTTGGCACAAATTTTTTATTTGTACCAATTGTGGTGTCAATGTTTCGCATTACAACAAAATCGCCTTCTGCGAATTCTACATGATTTTTGTGATTCTTCTGAAAATATTCCTTGCTTCTTTTCTGACACTGTTCAATTTTATCTGAAGAGTTTTTGCGGACATTTACTAAATCACACTGTGGTATATCATTTCTATCATCTAAGTATTCTGTTAATGCGTCAATATTACAACCTCTCTGCTGAACTCCAAATAACAACACTGAGGGTAATTCTTTCGTAGTTGAATGCATTGAATTATTAATGGCATATTCGGCCTTAACTAAGAGTTTGCTCCAATCCTCGTGCTTAATTGGTTCAGTTATCTTGGCTAGCATCGCTTTAACAGTCCTATTTACTCTCTCCACCTGGCCGTTCGCCTGAGGTGACGCAGTTGCTACCTTAACGTGTTCGATATTATTTTCCAATAAAAATTTTGCAAATTCTAATGACGTAAAACATGTACCTCTATCACTTACGATTCTACGTGGTCGACTGTAATATTGAAAATATTTCGAAAAACAAATGTTAACTTCTTTCGTACTCGTTGAATTTACCGGAAACAATTTAACGAATTTGGTAAATCCATCAATAATTACTAACAAATGTTTCTTTTTCGATATGACTGAGGGCAATGGTCCAAAATGATCTATATGTAATGTATCAAAAGGAATTGGTCGCTTGGGTATATTATGTAGTGTTCGATTATTCGCATGTGTGGGTACCGTAAACATGATACAGTTTAAACAATTTCCAATAAATGCTTCTATTTTAGATTTCATGTTCGGAAACCAATAATGTCTCGTTATTTCCTTTAAACATTTCTCTGTACCTAAATGGCATAAATTTTCATGAACTCTTCTAATTATATGGGATTCCATTTCAGCTGGTACATATAACAGTTCAATATCATTCTCACCTAATCTATAAACAATTCCATCATTCAATATAAAGTTCTTCACAATTCCAAGTTCTAATTGTTCTTTCAATTTTACTATAATACTATCCCTATTTTGCGTTATCTGAAGCTGAAGATTAATGTCGTCACTGTCAATTACTGAAACTATTTGATCTTTGTTGTCTCTTTCCTGAATATTCACTACAGGTTCATATTCAAAATTCTCATTTAAGGCTGAAGGGTATCTACTCAATGTATCAACATGTGTCATATATTTTCCACTACGATGCTTAAGGGTATAATTATAATTGGCCAACTCTAAAGCCCATCTGGCAATACTTGAATTAAGGCGTCCTTTTCCTAGACATAATACTACTGCATTACAATCTGTCACTATATTAAATGGAATTCCTTCTAGGTATATTCTAAATTTTCGTAATGAGTAGACTACAGCTAAAGTTTCCAATTTGAAGCTTTCATATCTTGCCTCTAATTTTGTTGCTCTTTGTGAAAAGTAGGCTATTGGGTGGAACTTGCTATCATCCTGTTTTTGCAATAAGATTCCACCAAATCCCTCGCTACTTGCGTCGCAATGCAATTCAGTTTCTCGGTTCGGGTTGTACAAAGATAGTATAGGAAATGAAATTAATTTCTCCCGAAGATATTCAAAAATATTGATGCAATCTTCACTGAGTTCATACTTAGCGCCTACTTTTGTGAGCTCTTGCAATGGTTTCGCTATTTTTGAGTATGCCGGAATAAATCTCCTAAAGTAAGAAAA
This sequence comes from Drosophila subpulchrella, assembly GCF_014743375.2. Taxonomy (NCBI): domain Eukaryota; kingdom Metazoa; phylum Arthropoda; class Insecta; order Diptera; family Drosophilidae; genus Drosophila; species Drosophila subpulchrella. The sequence goes on from NW_023665641.1 coordinate 520,121, forward strand.
TAATCCTAAGCATTTTTGCATTCCATGGCGATCTTTTGGTATCGGAAGATGTTTAATAGTTGATGTGTGCTCATAATTTGGACTGATTCCTTTTCCACTGAGTGTGTACCCTAAAAATTCAATGCTTTCGTAAGCGAACTGGCATTTACTTACCTTAATTTCTAATCGGTACTCTGCTAAAATTCGTAAAACTCTTCCTACCGTCGTAAAATGTTCATTCAATGTCTTCGAACCTATAGCAATATCGTCGATATAGACTACTACATTTCCTTCGCGAATCAAAGGTTGCAGAATAAAGTTAATAAATCTCATGAATACTGCGGGTGCATTCATGAGTCCAAAAGGCATTCTTGTGTATTCATATTGACCGGAGGGTGTTACAAAAGCTGTATACTGCACTGAACTTTCTGCTACTTTCACTTGGTGGTATCCACTTTTCAAATCTAAAAGTGTGAAATATTTGTTTCCTTCTAATCTTTCTAAGCAGTCATCTATGAGGGGAAGCGGGTATCCATCACGAATGGTTATCTTATTAAGTTGTCTATAGTCTACACACATACGCTTTTCTCCGGATTTTTTCTTAACAAGTACAATAGCGGAACTATAGGGCGAATTGCTTTCTCTTATAAATCCCTTTTTCAATAACTCATCAATTTTTAAATCTACTTCTTTCTTTTCCTGATATGAAAGTCTTCTTGGTACAGATCGTACAGGCTCTTCCGACTTAAGTCTTAGTCTCATTTCATAGCTATGTTGGATAGCTGGGATGTTGGATAAACTTAAGTAATTTAATCTTATTATTTCATTAAGCTCGCACCTATCCTTATCACTTAACTTCGGGTCAATGTCAATACTTTCATCATCCTTAAATACATCAATACTATATATGTATGGTATGCTATCATTACTATCTATTTTACTCTCATTACATAATTCTTCAAACCTTCTACTGCTTTTCAATGGGTCACTGTCTCGATATGTTTCAATATTCACTAAACTCTTCAATGGTTCACTGTCAATGTTCAATCTATTCAATGATTCACTGTCTCGATTTGTTTCAATATTCTGTAATCTATTTAATGTTTCAATATTCACTAGTCTCTTCAATGGTTCACTGTCAATATTCAATCTATTCAATGATTCTTTGTCTCGATATGTTTCAATATTCACTAAACTCTTCAATGGTTCACTGTCAATGTTCAATCTATTCAATGATTCTTTGTCTCGATATGTTTCAATATTCACTAAACTCTTCAATGGTTCACTGTCAATGTTCAATCTATTCAATGATTCACTGTCTCGATTTGTTTCAATATTCACTAAACTCTTCAATGGTTCACTGTCAATGTTCAACCTATTCAATGATTCTTTGTCTCGATTTGTTTCAATATTCTTAAATAAATGCAATTCTACAATTTCTTTTATCTTATCCTTAAAAATCAATTTTATTCCAAATTTTTCCAAAAACTTACGTCCTAAAAGAACATTAGTTGCAACATAGTTGTTGGGTACAACAAAAAATGAAATTTCTTCTTCTCTGTTTTGAAAAACAAGTCTAACAAATATTTTCCCGAAAGTTTTAATCTTAAATCCATTAACTCCACAGTAGTCCGTCGGAAACAATACATCGCTAAAGTTACTATAAGGAATCGCAGCGTGCTGAATTAAATTAATGGCGCTTCCCGTATCAAACATGGCAGAAAGTAAGGTTACGTTAGGCTTCTGTTGACAATCAGTGTAAAAATATACTCCTACCTGGTTAACAATCGGAATAAACATATTGTGCCCCTCTTCGTCATCTCGAATCGGCTGGTTGTTGGCTGCGCCCACCATCCGCGGATTAATTGTAGGCTTCTGTTGACAATCCTTCAGCATATGTTGGAGGGATCCACAACGGAAACAGGACCCCTTCTCGCGTTTCGACGCAGTACACGACGAAGCGTAATGCCCATAAGCGGAACAATTATAGCAGCGGATTGTGTTCCGCTCATTTCCAGAACTTTCTGCGCGGTGGGAAAAATTGTGCGACTTCTTACTTAGACTTGCATACTTCCGAGCCAACTCTTTCAATTGTCCGATTGTTGTAGCTGTGTACAATAGGGCGATATTGGCTGAACGATCACGAAAACCATCAATGATGAACTGGACTGTCAATTTTTCGTCGATGTTAGCACGCATAGCAATTTCCTCCATAAGAAGTATGTATCCCATAACGGTGTTCTTCGCAGGGTTAAAAATGGTTTCCTTTAACAGCAATACAATATCAGCAGTTGAACTGCCATGACCAAATGTTTCTATAAAGTTTTTCTTAAATTCGTCGTAAGTACTCGATCGGTCAACACGCACAAACAAGTCCGCATCTGTGCCCGGTTTCATAAGCATTCGTACGCAGCGCAATTGAAAATTTTTACACTCATTAACATCTCTGCAGATTCTCTCAAAATCCAAAATCCACTTAAGAGCTTCCTCATTTTCAGTGGCAGAAAACGGGACCATGAGCTGCTTTACAATTCTGATGTCATCTGTCGTCTTGTTGTTGTTTTGCATCAATCCGGCCAATATCTTTTTCTTTTCAGCCACCCTTATGGCGGCGTCAAGCAATGCTTCCTCTTCTTCCAATGTGTGTATGTGTATGTCTTCGCTAGCGGTTCCTTGACTTAGTATATCAATTTTGGCGTCTTCTTCCTCCAATGTGTTTTCCGGGATACCAGCCGCTTCTTGGCAACCGGCATCCAACGCAAGCTTGCGCAATTGCCTTAAAGTTGCACTTGTTGGGAACAAGATTTCATTGGCTTGTAGCCACTCAACAATTTGATTCTTGTCCATTTCAGAATGGCGTCGTACGCGATCGCAATTGTAAGGGAAAAAAAACTGTGTGTCCTCGGATGACCAGAAATGTTTACGTAGGCGGGTGTTTAAAAGGTGTCTATCCCACTTCTGAAGTTGTTATCGCCGTTCTATTTCACTTTTTATTCGAATTTTCTATATTGGCTTAAATTTACACATGTGCTCGCTAGTCTCTCTTATATCGCAGTGTGACCGTTCTCCGATCTTTACAATATCCTTATCGTCATATATTAGCTTAACTTAGTTTTACATTGAATCGGAATATCGGAATTGGTACATAAATGCGGAAGTTAGCATGTAAATGATATTAATACTAAATAGTCATCGGCATACAGCTTATTCTATGAACCTCTCTAATATACTGCTAACAATACATAATTTTTATTTCAGAAAATTATTCATTAATCGCATTCAATTAAATTTTGTAATATATCTTTCAATTTTTTAGATTTATCAATAGATTTTCCCAATTATTAATGTTAAGTGATATTGCATCTTATCTATTTTTAGATAGATAGATAGAGGATGCCATTAAACAGGGAGGTCAGAACCAGTTTAAAAATTTTCTACATTGCTTAGAAAGGAAAAGGGAAAAACAAATGAAATGTACAGTTTAGGTAGCTGGGGCATGATGGATAAAAGGATATTAGTTACAGAAGGATGGAAATATCTTAAATATGAATTACAAGTACCTATCTATGTTGCGGAGGTTGGTCGGGGTTGGCAAACCATCATTATTAAATATGACAACATATATTTCAAGGGCGGGTAATTAGAGGTATTCAAATAATCAATTTTATGAGAGAAGACTTATACTGTTTTTGGTAAATTAAATAGGCACATGAAAACTGATTACTCAATTAGTTAAAAAATATCAAACAACTAGTTTTATCAAACATTTTAATGGAAAATTCAAAGTATTGAAATAATATATATTTTTTTTATTATCCAAATAGAAGAAATTTTCATTTTTTTTTTTTTTTGGTCAAGGGATAATATTCCATGAATTTTTTCCATTACCCTGACCTTGCGCCTGCGTCGAGGCATTTCAGCAATCCTTTGTAACATAACTATTTGTGTTGTTGGTAACAGTTATAAATGGCTCTAAAATAAAAAATACTTTCCTAATTATATTTTGTATGACCTTTTTTATGAAGGGATAATATTCCATGGATTTTTTCCAATACCTTGACCTTTGCGCCTGCGTCAAGGCACTTTAGCAATCCTTTATAACATAAATATTTGTGTTGTTGGTAACAGTTATAAATGGATCGCAAATAAGAAATACTTTCCTAATTATATTTTTAATGACATTTTTATGAAGGAATAATACTCCATGAATTTTTTACATTACATTGACCTTTGCGCCTGCATCGAGGCATTTTAGCAATCCTTTACACCACCACCTGTGTTTATTGTAGATATCCAACTTGATTCTGGGGTTATGGTACGGTTAGCAATGGGTGGTTTGCTTAATGGGATTTAAATTATCGGTGACAAATTTATAAGTGAAAGTCACAGACATTTTGGAAAAAGGATACAATTGGTCATATAGGTGTGGGTAACATATACACATTTGTTATGGTGATAGAAAATGGGATAATCACAGTGTTTTTTTTTTACTGTATTACGCGAGCGATTTCAATTACTTTCCCAATTATAGTTTGTTTTAAATCGTTTTTTGACATTCATATATTTTGTTCTTTCTAGACATTATATTGTAGCTAATAACTATAGTTATGGGATGTAAGGCTAGCTATCGTAGTTAAGAATACATTTATTATACCTACATAAGATGAAAGAATATGAAAAAAGGAAATCTTTTATTTTTACAATTTACTAGTTAAAGTGGATGATATTATTATATATTCTTAATATCTGTCATTATGAATCAAAATTGTTTATCAAAACAGCTTCCAAACAGCTTTTAGACAGCTTGTGAACAACTTATTTCTTAAGAAGTTTTACAATCACAGGATACATCTTTCCCCATTATAACCGGACATGTTCCTCTAAGATTTATATATCAATCTTCAGATATATTGGTTGTGCGTTTCTTCTCACGTACACAGCAAACACATTGAAAACCAGAGAGTAAGATCAAGAATTTTTGATCTTTCTTCACAAAAGACTATAACAGCTCGTAGAAGTTAATAACAACTAGTATCCAGCTAATAACAATAAGTAAACATCAAGTAAACATATACTAAAGAGCTAGTAACCAGCTAATAACATCTACTGAACAACTTGTACACAATTGCTAAACATATAGAAACCAGATACTAAACAGCTGGTAACCAGCTCATAACATCTTGTAAACAACTTGTATACATCAACTAAACATATAGAAACCAGATACAAAACAGCTAGTAACCAGCTAATAACATCTAGTAAAGAACTTGTATACAACTACTAAACATTGTAATCAGCTAATGACAACTAGTAAGCAACTAGTAGACATCTACTAAGCAGATAGTAACCGTCTTATAATAGCTCATAACAGTTAACGACAGTTAACCGCCATCATGAATCACGAAAACCAGATGAGTATTGTAAGTTAAGAATTTATCAAACTTACTCAAAATATTTGACAATGATGCCTTACTCATAAAATTAGTATACAAATAGAATAGAACTAGAAAACTAGAACTAGAAAAATAGTTGGCAACAAAATCAGATATTACCAGGTCCCAACACCTCTATCATAAACTTGAATCAGAAAAAAAAATGAAAGACGCTCCTATGTTAGGTAATGATGCCTTCGAAATATGTTATAATGTTAATATGGGTTAGAACAAATGAATGCTTTAAAAATAATCCAACATCTGAGAAACGTTAAATTGTGAGAATTATTTTACATCTATCTATGGAAACCAAGCGAACGAAGATTAATATATTGATGGACGTTGATGCACTACGAGCAGTACAAACAAGTGGCCCAACGACACCAAGCACGTGCTTGTTACGCGCGGGGCCCTTTTATCAATTTGGGCAAAAATACGAGTTCGCGAGGAAGATACAATAAACAAATAGAGACGGAACACAAATGAAAATAAAAGAAGCATCTAAGAAAGAAGCAAATGAGTTAAAATATTAGTTTTTAATACCGGGATAGAAGTTGAAGTGCAAAGTAAATGATAAAGGTTATTATAATTATTACATAGAACGCGAAAGGGCTCGTGCAGACAAAAATTAGATGTACATCGTGGCAAATTTAGAGGATAATAATTTCGTGTAAGTCTAACAGGAACATTGAAAGTTAGGCGGTTTACAAGTTCTACAGAATCAATATCACCTCTTATAAGATTTTGCATAAAAATAGTACCAAGCATTGTTCTACGATTTGCAAGGGTAGGTAAATTAAGCAATAGTAATCTACTCTGATAGGAAGGTAGCCTTACGTTTTGATCCCAGTTCAAACTACGAAGGGCAAAAAGAAGAAATTTTTTTTGTACCGACTCAATACGGTCAATGTGCACTTGATATTGTGGACTCCAAACTGAAGAACAGTATTCCAAAATAGGACGGACAAGGGAGGTAAATAATAATTTGGTTGTATAAGGGTCATCAAATTCTTTTGACCAACGCTTTATAAACCCAAGAACACTCATGGCCTTGCTGACAGTGGACATTATGTGGCAGTCAAATTTAAGTTTTGGGTCCAGAAGAACGCCTAAGTCATTAACTGAATATATGCGGTCGAGTGGCGTATTTTTAAGAGAGTAACTAACAAAAGTAGGAGTACCCCTATGAAAAGTCATAACGTTGCATTTAAGGCAGTTCAAATTTAAAAGGTTATACTCACACCATCCCTGAAAACAATCAATATCTGACTGTAAGTTGAAACTCGACGCTATATCATTATGTGATAAACAAAGCTTAACATCATCAGCATACATTAGTACACGAGAGTGTGTTATGATAGAGGGAAGATCGTTAATAAACAAAGTAAACAGCAAAGGGCCCAAATGACTACCCTGAGGCACTCCAGATGTCACATAGATCAGTTTTGAGGCAAAGTTCTTGAATATAACTCTCTGAGTCCTACCATTCAAATAACTTGATATCCAAGTTAATAGATTACATGGAAACCCAAGCTGATTTAATTTAAATAAGAGAAGAGAGTGGTTGACAGAGTCAAAGGCCTTACTAAAATCTGTGTATATAACGTCAGTCTGCATTTTATTCTTAAATCCATTAATTACAATAGATGACAATTCCAGAAGATTGGTGGTGGTCGATCTTCGCTTAACAAAACCATGCTGACACGGTGATATTAGCGAGGAACATAAATGTTGCAAATGAGAAGTAATAATACGTTCAAATGCTTTAGGAATTGCCGACAATTTAGAAATACCTCTGTAATTCTGGGCATCCGCCTTCGCACCCTTTTTGTGAAGTGGAATGATAAAAGAGTCCTTCCAGATAGTAGGAAAAACTGACGATGAAATAGACAAATTAAAAAGTTTAAGAATCGGTTTACATATGGTTGACGCACAAAACTTAAGCACACACCCGGGGAGTCCATCAGGACCGGGAGAATAAGTTGGCGTTGTTTTTTCTAAGTCTCTTACGAGAGAAATTTCCGTAATTTCAGGGGTAAAGATACAATTTGCCTTATTTAAGGGATTAGGGTAGTTAGAATTTGACCAAGCAGCCGAACTATAAGTAGTTTGGAAAAACTCGGCAAATAAATCAGCAATTTCAGAATCCGTCGATGCCTCCATTGAGTTAAAACGTACCGATGAAGGCAATGCTGACGACTTACGCTTGGCATTGACAAAGTTATAAAACTGCTTCGGATCATTTGAAAATTCAAATTTACATCGACTTAAATACATAGAATAGCAATGACTATTGAGAACATTAAAATCCGATCGAGCCACCACATATTTCGAAAAATCAGATGGCTTACCCGATTTCTTATACTTTTTATAAGTGTTTGTCTTAAGGTTTTTAAGTCTTTGAAGCGCATTGGTAAACCAAGGTGGCCTGTTTGTCTTTGAAGGAAACCTATCAGGAACGCATTCATTAAAAAAGGTATTTAACACTATATAGAAGTGTTCAGTGGCACTTTCAATATCCATACAATTGTACAATTCTGTCCAATTATATTGAGAAATCATGTCGTTAAGTTTTTTATAGTTACATTTTCGGAAACATCTCACTTTAGTTTGAGGAACTAAAGGAGAGAGGGTATCAACGCATGGGAGGCAGATTGTCAATTCCATTGTTGGATGGTATCGGTCTTCAGGTATAACAAGAGAACCGAACCGAACCGATATATTTCTTACCGAGGGATAGAGTCAGAAAAGTAATTATATACAAATATTCATAAGAAATAATTAATTATGAATTTAATGAAATTTGTTTACAATAATAAAATAAATAAAAAACAAGAAAAGAAGTTAACTTCGGCAAGCCGAAGTTTGTATACCCTTGCAGCAAAATTAATAAATTAAATTTAACAAGGAAGAACGCTATAGTCGAGTACCTCGACTATCAGATACCCGTTACTCAGCTAAATGGACCTAAGGGAAATGGAGACATGCAAGCAGCAAAGTGAGATTGAAATGCGCCACCTATCGGCGGTAGACAAATTTAAGCGTTATGGGCGTTAGAGTGGGCATGGCAAATTTTTTTGGGTCAATCGATAGGTATTGACGAGACCAATACAGTTCAGTTCAAATTTTGTATCTAGCATGAAAATTGTGGGCGTCACAGGCTTGGGCGGTTTGTGGGCGTTAGAGTGGGCGTGGCATATCTGCGTTACAAACTTGCGCTGCGCACAAGGCTACGGATTCTAAATATGAGATCCCAGTTCTCTATCCTTGATAGTTTCCGAGATATCCACGTTCATATTTACGATTTTTTGAAGTTTGTGGGCGGCTTGTGGGCGTAAAAGTGGGCGTGGCAAACTTTTTTTTTATCAATCGATAGGTATTGATGAGAACAATACATTTCAGTTAAAATTTTTATTCTATCATCAAAACTGTAGGAGCCACAGTTTTGGGCGGTTTGTGGGCGTTAGAGTGGGCGTGGCACTCTACTGAAACAAACTTGCGCTGCGTAAGAAGCTCAGGAATCTGCACGCCAAATCTCAATAGCCTAGCTCTCATAGTTTCCGAGATCTCAGCGTTCATCCGGACAGACAGACGGACAGACGGACAGACGGACATGGCTAGATCGACTCGGCTAGTGATTCTGATCAAGAATATATATACTTTATGGGGTCGGAAACGCTTCCTTCTGCCTGTTACATACTTTCCGACGAATCTAGTATACCCTTTTACTCTACGAGTAACGGGTATAAAAATACTAAAAATGATATTCGCAATGGTATAAGATAATATGTCAAAAAACACAGAAGCTATAATTTGTTTCATATTATTTTCCCACCAATCTTCCGATGGCAGCTACATGATATAGTCGTCCGATTTTGATAAAATTAAATTCGAAATTCAGAACTAAATAAAAAATGTTATTTCCAAGCGTAAGAGGTTATATGATGAAAAACACCGAAGCTATAATTTGTTTCATATTATTTCTCCACCAATTTTCCGATCGTTCCTATGGCAGCTATATGATATAGTCAACCGATTTTGATGAAATTTAATTCGAAATTCAGAATTAATTAAAAAATGTTATTCCCAAGCTTAGGAGATAATAAGCTACAAAACACCAAAGATATAATTTCTTAAAATTTTTTTTCCGATTATTCCTATAAAAGCTATATAATATAGTTTTCCGATCCGGATGGTTCCGACTTATATACTACCTGCAAAAGATATAAGACTTTTGGGAAAGATTCAGCCCGATAGCTTTGAAACGGAGAGACTAGTTTGCGTAGAATCGGACGGACAGACGGACATGGCTAGATCGACTCGTCTAGTCATGCTGATCACGAATATATATACTTCATGGGGTCGAAAGCGTTTCCTTCACTGCGTTGCAAACTTCTGACTGTAATCAATATACCCTCTGCAAGGGTATAAAAAAAATGTTATTTCCAAGCTTAGAAGGTTTTACGTTATAAAACACCGAAGGTATAATTTGCTTCATATTATTTTCCCAACAATTTTCCGATCGTTCCTACGGCAGCTATGTGATATAGTCGTCTGATTTTGATAAAATTAAATTCGAAATTCAGATTTATTAAAAAATGTTATTTTCGAGCGTAGGAGGTTATATATTAAAGAACACCGAAGCTATAATTTGTTTCATATTATTTTCCCACCAATTTTACGATCGTTCCTATGACAGCTATATGATATAGTCTTCCGATTTTGATAAAATTTAATTCGAAATTTAAAACTAATTAAAAAATGTTATTTCCAAGGAAAGGAGGTAATATGTTAGAAAAGACCAAAGATATATTTTTTTTACGTTTTTTCCCGATTATTCCTATGGGAGCTATAAGATATAGCTGTCCGATCCGGCTGGTTCCGACTTATATACTACCTGCAAAATATATAAGACATTTGGGAAAGGGTATAAAAACACCGAAGCTATAATTTGTTTCATATTATTTTCCCAGCAATTTTACGATCGTTCCTATGGCAGCTATATGATATATTCGTCCGATTTTGATAAAATTAAAATTCGAAATTCAGAATCAATTAAAATATTTTATTTTTAAGCGTAGGAGGTTATATGTTTAAAAACACCGAGGCTATAATTTGTATCATATTATTTTCCCACCGACTTTACGATCGTTCCTGTGGCAGCTATATGAAATAGTCGTCCGATTTTGATAAAATTAAATTCGAAATTCAGAACTAATTAAAAAATGTTTATTTTTAAGCGTAGGAGGTTATATGATAAGGAACACCGAAGCTTTAATTTGTTTCATATTTTTTTCCACCAATTTTACGATCGTTCCTATGGCAGCTATATGATATAGTCTTCCGATTTTGATAAAATTTAATTCGAAATTCAAAACTAATTAAAAAATTTTATTTCCAAGGAAAGGAGGTAATATGTTAAAAAACACCAAAGATATAATTATTTTACATTTTTTTTCCGATTATTCCTATGGGAGCAATAGATATAGCTGTCCGATCCGGCTGGTTCCGACTTATATACCACCTGCAAAAGATATAAGACATTTGGGAAAGTTTCAGCCCGATAGCTTTTAAACTGAGAGACTAGCTCGACTCGTCACGTGATGCTGAGCAAGAATATATATACTCTATGGGGTCGGAAACGTCGAATTAAATTCAAAATTCAGAACTAATTAAAAAAGTTATTTCCAAGCGTAGGAGGTTATATGTTAAGGAACACCGAGGCTATAATTTGTTTCATATTATTTTCCCACCAATTTTACGATCGTTCTTATGGCAGCTATATGATATACTCTTCCGATTTTGATAAAATTTATTTCGAAACTCAAAACTAATTAAAAAATTTTATTTCCAAGGAAAGGAGGTAATATGTTAATAAACACCAAAGATATAATTTTTTTACATTTTTTTTCGGATTATTCCTATGGGAGCTATTAGATATAGTTGTCAGATCCGGCTGGTTCCGACTTATATACTACCTGCAAGAGATATAAGACTTTTGGGAAAGTTTCAGCCCGATAGCTTTAAAACTGAGCGACTAGTTTGCGTAGAAACGGACAGACAGACGGATAGACGAACATGGCTAGATCGACTCGTTTAGTGATGCTGGTCAAGAATATATAAACTTTATGGGGTCGGAAACGTCTCCTTCACTGCGTTGCAAACTTCTGACTGAAATCATTATACCCACTGCAAGGGTATAAATATTAAATGATCCTACAAAATTTGTTTCTGACTGTAATTTAAACTGCAGGTACAAATGAAGGGAAAGTATTTTATTCAATGTCATTGGGCCTTGGGCATGTGACTTTGATGACGGTCAGGTAATGATAGTTCACTGCAAGTGTGTTTGGGTAACACATCTGAGAAACATTTACTTGTGTGCTTTGATAATTCTTATTAACAACTCATAACACTTGTTAACAGTTAGTTACCATCTAAAACCAAGTACTTTACAGATACTATACAGATAGTAACCATCCAAAACCAAGTACTGTACAGGCACTATACAAAAAGTAACCATCCAAAAACAAGACTAAACAGAAAGTAACCATCAAAATACTGCTAGGTAACAGCTAAATATAACGTGTCCAACGTGTCAAGTCTATGTCGGTATGACTACTACCCTAAACAATTGTATATCTCTGGATAATCTTCAAAGTCAATATCTATTAAATTCTGGATGGAGCAGTCGAGACGATATTTCTACGGGACCCCACTTCAACTTTTCTGTACCATTAAAAAATTTGTTGGCATTTGCTGAGGATTATAAAAAAGTTTTGATAAAATGTAAACATGAAGTAGTGTGATGCTAACTAAGAATCTTGGCGATGTGTTTAAACAAATCAGAAGTGAACAAAACCTTTAAACTGGAAATGACGAAAAAAAACCTGGAAAATTCCCATGTAACTCTGAACGATTTTGCAAAAATTAAGATGTACGATATTATTATTAAAAGTGGTGTAAACTTACCAATCGCATTCTGGAGTTGGTATTCATTTGCTAACCCCACATTGGGGAATGTGAAATTGTCGGCTAACCGCGAAAAACCAAGATTTGCCATAATTGGATTTATACTACACGGAGAACTTATCAATAATTTATCAAACTTTAAAGTTCACTTCAATTCTGAGTCGTATCCATATGCTAATCTGAATTTTAATTTTAGTAAGAATCAGTATGCTCACCTGTTGGGGCGGGGTGGCTTGATCGCTGAAATAGCTGAAGTCCCAAGAACGAAGGGTACGCAAAAAAAAACGGGGGTAGTTTGGGGTATTTTGCGCGACGGGCAAAGGTGTTTATTCGTTCACTTTAAAATAAAAGAATTCGTTAAGCCTAACTTAACTCAAGCGCTCCAGTGCGGAGCGGAGACATCTGGATAAAACTGCCGCTCGACACTGCCTCCTGAAATGAAACGCTCTTTTGACGTAAGCATTCTCCCCCCCCCTTGCGAGGACACCCGTAGCAAGAACCTCAGGATAGTAGGCTCAGGAATATGTTGGAAGTGAAGATCGGTTGTCTGTATGTAGTAAAGTGTGGTGGCCCTTTCCACACTTGTGGCAGTGATGACAACTGCGGCAGGAGTCCTTGGAATGATTGTGAGCCATGCAATTGGAGCAGTACTTCTTGATATGTACTTCCTGGAGCCGATTCTGGGGGCTTAGCCATAGAAAGTGGTGGCACTTTCGTAGAGAATGGATATTCTGGCAGAATCGGCGTTGGTAGGATTTAATACCTCGAGTACGTCTACCATCCAAGGCCGGGTATGGAACCCAATATTCAGATGGAGTTTTCTTAGGAGGGACTTTTTGTACGGAAACTTGCGTTGAATAGGACGAAATGGTGTGTGGGACTGAGGCGGATACTGGCCTTGAAGGGTCGGATGGAATAGGCAGAGTAGTTGGACCGCTGTTTCGATGCAGCAATGTGTGATGTAGATCTTGGCAAGTGAGACAGTTGTGAGCGCTTGTGCAATCCCGGAATTGATGGCTGCTTGCAAAGCAATTGGAGCACAACTGCTTCCTTTGGATATAGGCTAGGCGATAGTCTACCGTCATCTGTAGGAAGCGTGGACATATACGCACGGGGTGATTCTTCTTCGAACACAGATCGCAGTCTTTGGGTATCGGAACTAACCTTGTGATGAAGAAATTTATTTTTGGAAATTCTGCCACTCGATTTGTGTCTTTGGTCTGGACGTGGAGGAAATTGGCAGATCGGAAGCTATCGACGGCCTCAAGAGTTCGATGGCGCTCCGTTAAAGAGGAATCAAGCTCAAGTCACGTAGGAATTTCGGCTTTATTTTGGATGGATTGCTCCCATAATTTGAGGGTAATAAGGTCTTCCCACACAGATCCATCCACCATCTACCATCCGTTGAACGGATGGTCCATAAGGTTTTGCCGTTCCGAAAATTTCCCAGTTAGTTCCCCATCCAAATTTAACGGACTACTTTATGCGATAGTTAGGCGATAATTTTGGGTGGAAACCCTAAACTCTTCTTCTTGAAAGTGGAAAGTGAAACATTTATTACGAAAACGTATACAATGGTGACGGGAAACTTTTGCAAATGGAAGGCGAAGAAGCAATAGGTATGAACATATGCTCTTTATTTTTGTAATAATTCATTGATTTTAAATTTACAGTCAATAATACGCGAACTGCCGGTGGCAAACTGAGGTGGACTAAGCAGATGGAGGTCCTGCTCATCGACATTTGGCAGGAGAACATCGAGGAGTTGCGCGGAGCCAGAAAAAATGTCCATATATACATGGAGATGGCCCAGACCCTAATGGAAGCGGTGTTTGATGTGTCCTACAAGGACGTCCGAACGAAAATAGAGAACCTGACCAAAAAGTACAGGTAACTTATATGCGCGCAACAACATATTGAAAATCCACTCAACTATACTTTTCCCTGCAGGCAGGAAAAAATTAAAATGGGGCCAAGCGGTGGCGCTCCTTCCTCGTGGCAGCATTATGAGTTGGCCCACTCGTTTTTAGGCGCATACCGCATCCACAACATGGAGCAGAACACCTTGGAGAACGAGAGTATGTCCCCACACTTATATTTTTGGTTTAAAATTATCTAAAAAAATTTATTTATTGCAGATACTAGGGAATACTTTGTGGAGCTCTTGGACCCAGATGACAGGGAAGCCTCTACCTGCAGCGGCAGTCAACGCTCAGGCAGCACTGCGCCCCCTGCTAAGCGCGCAAAGGTGGACCATAAGTCGGAGCTTGTGGAGATAGCTCGAGAAAGACTGGAGGAGCAGAGAGCGCAGACAGAAATATTGTCGAGGATGGCAGACAGCCAGGCAAAATTCCAATCTAATTTGTTGGAGCTATTAAGAAAATCAACGAATTCCTAATAAATTTATAATTTATAATAAATAGACCAAAATGAAATGTGATATTATAGTTAAATAAAAAATCAAACAGATTTATATTTTATGAACTTTATTTGTTACCATTTAGACAATATTGGGAAATAGCTGCTCTTATTTTTTCTGCAGGTTGGCAAAAGTTTGCAGACAAAACGAAAAGGTCCTCTTCTCCATACGAAAGCTCTCTTTGAAGAACTCGTCGGTGTTTTCCGGTATATCCTTCTCCCAAAATGTCCCGTATCGCTTCTGTTTAATATAATTCGCACTCTTTAATCGTATTTTTAATACATTTTAAGAGCACGTACCAGCATCCACACACTTCGTGGCATTTGCTCTTTTTCAGAAAAAATGCTTTCGTACAGATCCAATTCGTCGTCATTCCACTCCTCTGAATTGGCTGCCAATAAAAGCTGGTTCAACTTAAGATTTTGCTGTTGTACAACAGCCAAAATATTTGGTAAATTGTTCATTTTGGTCTGGCAAAATCCACTTTAACAATTTTTGCTTGTGTTTTTATTAGGCACTGCTGAACTGACAGCTGTTGTCGGATGGTAGATGGTGGATGTGCCCTGTGGGAATCGGAGTTTCACATTTGTCAAAAATCCCAACCGTTTCTAACGAATGGACTGTATGGGAAGGGGGTATAAGCTTTGGTAGTTTTGTCGGGCACATATAAGCCAGGATAGGGTCGCAATTCTCAATGTTAACACAAGAAAATTTTAGGAAATTGAAAAGTGCGTTGAAGTTCCTTTAAGGCTGCTCCCGACTCCTGTGCTATGTATTGCACATTAAAAAGGGTTTTCAGGTGACTGTTCACCTGCTATCGCTTATTTTCGAAACGCTCAGTTAGGTTATTCCAGGCTGAGCGAAACCCATTATTGGTGAGTGGGGATCTTGAAACTATGGAATGAGCTTCGCCACTTGTTTTTGAATTTAAGTGGAATAATTTTTCAACGGGCGTTAGACTCGGATTGTCTATGTTTATTGCCGTCCATAGGCGGGAGCCGACAGCCATAAGACGTGGAATTTTGGAACTGAGTTACTGGAGCTTGAGGCATTTGGGAGGAGCCTTTTTGGATTTGTTCCATGAGCTGCGCGGCAAACATTTCATAGGTGGAGTACGTTTGGTAATACTTGGATTTTGTGTCTGCGGCGCCCTCGCCTGCAGATATAATGCAGTCGGAGCATATGTCGTATGCTGCCTTTACCGTTTGCCACAAGGAATTGAAGTGATCGCGACGCCTGTAAAATCAGGCGGATAACGTTGGGGTAGGAGCACCTTAAGCGTTCACAGTGGCCTTAAAGTGGATCAGACAGTCAGCTGTGGCCATAAATCGGGTTAAAGCGGATTTGACTGATGTTGCCATGACGTAAAATAATTTAAAATTTGTAATTCAGAAGTAAGGAAACGGGCTAGAATCCATTTGTAATTTAGGAACCAATCAAGATTGTAAATATATACGGTCACACTGTCGGATAGGCAGAGTCAATAAATATTTATTATATCGGATGGTCGGATTTATGTAAAAAATTAACTTTAATTTTGTTTGTTTGGAAGGAACATTTATTGTGAGCCCTTGACCAACTGTGGTGCACTGACAAAAATATCGATATACGTATGTATGTACACTGTACATAAGTACATATTTGGTTGTAAAGACTTCGCTTATGTTTGCGTTTTGTCGGTGCGTTTGTTTGTCACCTGCACAACTAAATTGCAGACGAATTGCTGGAGTAAATTTGTGGATATTGTAACTTTGTTTTTAATTTTAGAAATAATTTATCCGTATTTGTAGGTCGAGAAAAATAGCTGGAGTGGACTGTATTAGAAAGAGTAGTTAGAGTGGACTGTATTAGAATACTTATGTAAATATACACACGCAGCTGGAACACAGTAAAAAATAAGAAGTGAAAATCTTAAGGAAAAATTTTGTGATCGGGAATTTTTTACTGTGGCTGAGTTATATTGTTCACAAAATTGGAATTTAAAATATATTTGAGAAATTTTTAAATTGAATAGTAGTACTGAAATATCTACTGGAATTGTTTCAAGTGTACAATTGTGGGCAAAGGAAACTGAAATATTGTCGGGCACAAATAACGGAATTGAAATACATATATTCATTGCCGTTCAGTCAGATTAATCACTTTTGGATTTAGACAATATGTCAAACAGAAAGTTAGTCGAAATAGGGTTCGAAAAACTGGCTGTATGACGGGCAAAATATAGTAAGTGGAACTTATCTGAAGCGGTTCAAGCCTTCGGGGAAAAATCAAACGAAACTCCAGGAGAGAATAATCCAAAGATTTTGAAATTCGGCTCGAAGGACCAAAATGTTGGGGCGGGGTGGCTTGATCGCTGAAATAGATGAAGTTCCAAGAACGAAGAGTACGCAAAAATACACGGGGGTACTTTGGGGTTTTTTGCGCGACGTGCATAGGTGTTTCTTGGTACACTTGGACATTAGAACTCGTTCAGCCTAACTTAACTTAAGCGTTCCAGTGCGGAGCGGAGACTTAGGGGAGAGATGGAGAGGGAGAGCGGACGGCAGTGCGAGCGCGCGAGATGTAGACATCTGGATAAAACTGCCGCTCGACACTGCCTCCTGAAATTAAAAGCCATTTTGACGTAAACATTGTCTTTAAGCCGGACATCCTCTATAGTTTGCGTGTGGTTACCTCCATAGTTTCCACACTTTTTGTTGCGGGGCGAGGCGTGCACTAAGATTTCGTGTTTCCCAATTCTTAAAAATTTGTGCATTGTACCGGGCTTATGCGGCTCCTGAACAGAGACTCTGCGGTGGAGTAAGTACTGGAGCTTGTAGATGGGGTGCACTTCATTCCTTTTCCAAGCTTTAAGTGCTGGTACCAGTTCCACATTGAAAAAGGGCTGGGGGCGTCGATTTCTGTTAATTATGTTGGTAACAGTTTGTACTTCAAATCCGTTCTCCTAAGGTGTATGTGCTACTTCTGTCGGTTGTACGTCTGCTCCAGTGCCCTTTATTACTTCTTATTGGTCTTTGGTGATTCTAAGCTGATTAGTGTAGTAGTTCTTTTTGTTGTCATCTAGGTATTTAGTCAGAATCCCGAACTTGTCGATGTGTGTGCCTTTTTTTTAAAGGAATAACGTGGAAGTTATCATTCCCAATAAGCTATAATATAGAATTCACGAAGTAGCTAGAAGTTTTCTCTCGTATAAAAGATGGAGGCGGCTTTGCTTTTTCTTCTCCGATTCAGTGGCTGTATCGGGCATAGCATTGGACTGGTCCTCCAGAATTGAAAATCTATGCTCTCTGCATGTGCTCTCCACTGTAAGTTGTTTGGAGCCAATACGGTTAAGCTTTGCCATTTTGCCCGACTAAACATTCTGTGGGCTTAATTTCCGCTTTATTTAAATGTACCGTTCCATTCCAGTCTGCATTCAGCGTTAGTGTCTTTTGTTGATACATATGTAAGGTATGCGTTGCTTCGCTGTAAAGAGAGCCAAGGCTCGTCTTCCTCTCGTTGACGCTGGGCCCGATTACCGTTTTGACTCATTCTTAATGTAAGTTTGTCTTTGATTTCTGTTTTTAAATTATTATTATTAAGAGCAATGTCAATTACACAAAATAAAGCGAGAGAGAGAAGACACATCAAATGCAAGAAACTACATCTAAAACTAAAAGCCAGCAGCTTCCAGTGGATCTTAAACGATCGTTCGCCCCGGCGCCTAGACTACAACTCCACTCTCATGCCCATCTGGACATATGGCTCCCAGCTTTGCACTATGGGGAATTTGAACACTTTTTTTGGCCAAAACCCATTTTTTAGAAGTCGTTAAAAATTGGTTTTGTTTATAAGAATGCATCAGGATAACATCAATATCTAATGTTACTAACAGAAAAGGTTAACAGTGCGCACCACTGTTAAGTTATCAGCTGTGAAAGCCTGTATTTATTTCAACGAGGTGGCAGCGCTGGAAAATCGCCTATTATTCTTAATAGTTTAAATTGTCAACAAGTGTAAAGCTAAGCAAAGCACTGAGGTTTTTGAAATACCATCCAATCAGAGGGACTTGTAACTTGTGTTTGTGACCTTGATATTGTATTTATTGATCGTGGTGCTCGTATATTCGTGTTCTAGCTCTAACCTCAAAAAATACATAATCTTTAAGTTCATTTGTTTTTTAAATGGAGCTACAAAGTGATTTCAGCTGTTTCCACCTCTGAAACCTTTTTATCTTGTAGAGTATTTAATTCTCATTGAGCTCGGTTAGTATAAAAGTGCACTTTTGCGCACTTTCTCTAAAATTTAGCTCTACCTAATATGGTATATTTCTCGCATTTTTTTATGGTAAATTTCAATTTTGATGTTATCTTAAAGAACAGAGTGCAACTATATTTCTTATTAAATAACGAATATCTTAAAATTATTTTAGAACATCATTTCACTTACTTAACGTTGATATATAGGATTTTAGTATTTATGTTAAGAATTATAGTGATAACAATACAAAAAATTACAATTTTACTTAAAAAATGGGAAATTAAAACAAGGAAGAAAGCTATAGTCGATTACCTCAACTATCAGATACCCGTTACTCAGCTAAAGGTACCAAAGGAAAATGGAGATATGCAAGCAGCAAAGCGAGATTGAAATGCGCCACCTACCGGCGGTAGACAGATTTAAGCGATGTGGGCGTTAGAGTGGGCGTTGCAAATTTTTTTTTTTTGATTAATAGGTAATGACGAGACCAATACATTTCAGTTAAAATTTTTTATCTAGCTTGAAAATTGTGGGCCCCACAGGCTTGGGCGGCTTATGGGCGTTAGAGTGGGCGTGGCATATTCGCGTAACAAACTTGCGCTGCGCTCAAAGCTACGGAATCTAAATCTGAAATTCCAATTCTCTATCTTTGATAGTGTCCGAGATATCTGCGTTCATACTTACAATTTTTTGAAGTTTGTGGGCGTCAAAGTGGGCTTGGCAAACGTTTTTAGGTCAATTGACAGGTATTGATGAGAACAATACATTTCAGTTACAATTTGTCTTCTAGCATCAAAACTGTAGGAGCCACAGTTTTGGGCGGCTTGTGGGCGTTAGAGTTGGCGTGGCACGCTGAAACAAACTTGCGCTGCGTAAGAAGCTCAGGAATCTGCATGTCAAATCCCAATAGCCTAACTTTTATAATTTCCGAGATCTCAGCGTTCATCCGGACGGAGAGGCAGACGGACATGGCAAGATCGACTCGGCTAGTGATTCTGATCAAGAATATACATACTTTATGGGGGGTCGAAAACGCTTCCTTCTGCCTGTTACATACTTTCCGACGAATCTAGTATACCCTTTTACTCTACGAGTAACGGGTATAATAAAAGTCCTTAGTGTTCGGTGAAATCCGTTAGCACGCGCACTGTTAGGTTACGATACGCCCTACGTCATCTGTGTTGCGCTGCTCGCCGTTCACCTAACGCGACATGCTCACTCGCATTCGCAGACACGGCTGCCCAACCCAATATCATCCTTAGAAGGCACGGGTTGCTCAGAAGATCTGTATTACGCTAGACTGTTCCTAGTCAGCTACGCCACCTATATTCCTGAACACGGAGCCGACCCTTTATCGCCCGGCCAGTAACATCATCTTTAGGCCTGGAAGCCTGGAAGCCGTTTGCTGGATTACTTAACGCCATAACTGTAAGGCCACGCCATCAGTGCCAACTACGACGGAACGCTCACGTCAAACTCGGAGTCCCTTTGGTCTTATTCTGCCGTCAACGCATTGCTTTCGGTTTACCCAACAAGTCCATTATACACGCATACATTCACCAAAGCTGCCAATACCAGTCACCACGCAACGAATCAATTTCGAACTGGTTCTTTCGGCAACCATATCGTTGCCAGATTCTGGGCTACACAAGTACGCAGTACTCTACACACATCGAAGCTCTAATTTATAAAATTAATCACCCATAATAAATGCACTTTTGACGCGATGCACAATAACCATGTTCCCCACGCCACTGGAATCATTAAAAGAAAGGCGATCTAATATACGCAGGAGTATTTCCCGCATCGGAACCGCAGTCGCCAAGGCGTCGTCCGCGCTGACGTGGCAGCCGCAAGCTCCACGCATGAGGCACAGCCATAAGTATTCCACGCAATCGTGTCCTATACTTTCTGACAGGGATCACATGGTTTTCAGATGTTCACGACTCCAAAACATGACTACGGTTCAACGACTCGATGCTTTTCGGACAACCAACTGGCTTTGAAAGGCTCATCAGCCATCAAATTGCCCACACTGTGCTTCACTTCGACCCGTCGGGAAAGGAATCAAGAAATCCCAGGCGGCCAAATCCGACTCACGCGCTAACTTAGCACCATGTCGCTGAGGCCGTCACTCACGCACACGTGGATACCCACCACGACCAAATCATTCTGAATACAACCTGGTTCAGGACGCTGCAGGAAACTATGTACCAGGACAACAACTTCGCTTGCCCCGAAGCAAAGGACATATAGACATCCGAAGCATTGGAGATTCTTTCACTCGCATCAAGCATCGGACTTCGACCGCTGCTAAGTCCCGATTTGGTGACGCACAACTATGCATCGAATGTATAACCTCCAGGATCATCGACATCTCATCATGGATCTGATGAGAGATTTTATCAGTCACGCCATACCGACCTGTTTCTTGGCACGGAAATTTTTTTCAACGCTTTGTCCATCATGCCAATCAAGTGGGGTCTCCATCTTCCAATCAGGGCGCACTGGCAACCAAGGCCATGTCGCCGAAGTCCATAGTTTCCTATCTTCAGAGGATACAATCAACCTGAATTTGGAACTTGGAAATTAAGTTTCTACTACGGCATCAACACCTTGTCTAGCGTAATCCAATTGCGAATCAATGTTCCAAAAATCTGTCTGTCAAGTTGCGGATGGAAGACTAATGGTTAAACCGCCCTTCAAGGATGACCCTAAACTGCTGGTCTCTCGAAACGACATGGTTAAAATTTGCATCATTGGAAAGTCGCTTAGACCGAAACACAAATCTTCGAACTGAGTACAGAAAGTTAATTTAAGATTATGAGCGTTTGGGACACATGGAGTTCGTAACTGTCCCACTTCTTAACGAACCCCACTACTACATATCACACCACTGCGTGCTCAAGCTCAACGGCATGTCAACGAACCTAAGGGCAGTCTTTTACTCCTTGTGCCCAACAAGCTCCTACAAATCAGTGAACGACAACCTTCTACTTGAACCCTTGATTCAATCGAATTTGTTTCGTCTCTTAATAAAGTTCAAGAGAACCCACATCGACCAGGAGATTCGCACATACAAACTTAGCAGCTTATCTCAGCTCACCGTTCAACATGCAAGGTCACAAAAAAAAAATAGGAGCTGAAGCAGAAAAAACATGTCGATGATTTTTTGGGTGGAGTGGATACGAGGCTTCTCCTGAGCAAGGTTCAATCTGAAGTCATCGCTATCCTCAAGGTCGACAGGATGGAAATTGCAAAAGGGCAGACTACTCATCAGAACTTCTTTCCAACCGTCAAGGATCTAAATCTGGACGACTACGCCCCGACAAGTGCTGGGGCTAAAGTGGGATTAACAAGAAGACAGCTTTAAGTTCGCAACGTCCGTTGGCTCGATAGTTTCTTGTTTCTGATTGTTATTCTGATTTTCGTTTTGCCAAAAACTAAAACCAATATCGCTCAAGGCAAAGGCAATATTGCTGAGATTGAATTTCAGAAATTATTTAGTAGTTCCATAAGTGGAATAGTTTCACGGGTTGGATAACTTACATATGTCAACTCCATGTCACATCGACATTTTTCTTCTCATTCTCGATGTTTCTTTTCTCCCTTTTTGCCTTTGCTTCTACGATAACGCTAGTTAATTTAAAGCCAAGGTTGACGAAGTGGTTTTCGTATTGAAGTCAGTGTTATTCAATAGAAGGCGTTGGAGTGGTGTAGTATCATTTTGCTGTTGAGCTGTAACGAAATATTTACACTTTTTTGGATAAAGACCGAGTCCATTTTTCTTAGTCCACGTTTCAATTACAGAAAGGACGTCGTTGCTGACAATAATACATTTATTTACATGAGGCAATAGTTTACTAATATAGAATTTAGCATCGTCAGCGTACACAATAAGAAACAACACTTTGTTGGGCCAAATATTGAATCTGAAAACGCACATGTAATTATACCCGTTACTCGTAGAGTAAAAGGGTATACTAGATTCGTCGGAATATATGTAACAGGCAAAAGGAAGCGTTTCCGACCCCATAAAGTATATTTATTCTTGATCAAGATCACTAGCCGAGTCGATCTAGCCATGTCCGTCTGTCCGTCTGTCTGTCCGTCCGGATGAACGCTGAGATCTCGGAAACTACAAGAGCTAGGCTGTTGGCGTGGAGCTTCTTACGCAGCGCAAGTTTGTTTCAGCAGAGTGCCACGCCCATTTTAACGCCCGCAAACCGCCCACAAACTTCAAAAAATCGTAAATATGAACGCGGATATCTCGGAAAATATCTAAGATAGAAAAATGGGATTTCAGATTTGGATTCCGTAGGCTTGAGCGCAGCGCAAGTTTGTTACGCGAATATGCCACGCCCACTCTAACGACCACAAACCGCCCAAGCCCGTGGCGCCCACAATTTTCATGCTAGATAAAAAACTTCAACTGAAATGTGTTGGTCTCGTCAATATCAACCGATTGATCCAAAAAAAACTTTGCCACGCCCACTCTAACGCCCACAACGCTTAAATCTGTCTATCGCCGGTAGGTGGCGCATTTAAATCTCACTTTGCTGCTTGCATATCTCCATTTCCCTTTGGTCCCTTTAGCTGAGTAACGGGTATCTGATATTCGAGGTACTCGACTATAGCGTTCTTCCTTGTTTTTTAAGTGTATTTATCTAAGCTGGTAATCTAGGCTACGCTCTCCGTGCTAAGCCTTATGAACTCTCTCTCCTATGTAATTCACTTCAAAGTCTACATATTAGTCTATTATACTAAGTAAAAATATAGAGTTCACGGTTGGTAGCGCAAAAATACGGTTATATTCGCTTCACTAACCTAACAATCCCACGACTTCCATCAGTCTCATATGGGTCAGAAAAACGATCCTGCTCTATCAAACATTTTGGTTCCCAACGTAGGGATACTAAATAGAAGAAATTAAAAACAAGGAAGAACGCTATAGTCGAGTACCTCGACTATCAGATACCCGTTACTCAGCTAAAGCGACCAAAGGGGAATGGAGATATGCAAGCAGCAAAGCGAGATTGAAATGCGCCACCTACCGGTGGTAGACAGATCTAAACGTTATGAGTGTTAGAGTGGGCGTGGCAAATTTTTTTTGGATCAATCGATAGGTATTGGCGACACCAATACATTTCAGTTAAAATTTTTTATCTAGCTTGAAAATTGTGGGCCCCGCAGGCTTGGGCGGCTTATGGGCGTTAGAGTGGGCGTGGCATATTCGCGTAACAAACTTGCGCTGCGCTCAAAGCTACGGAATCTAAATCTGAAATTCCAATTCTCTATCTTTGATAGTGTCCGAGATATCTGCGTTCATACTTACAATTTTTTGAAGTTTGTGGGCGTCAAAGTGGGCTTGGCAAACGTTTTTAGGTCAATTGACAGGTGTTGATAAGAACAATACATTTCAGTTAAAATTTGTCTTCTAGCATCAAAACTGTAGGAGCCACAGTTTTGGGCGGCTTGTGGGCGTTAGAGTTGGCGTGGCACGCTGCTGAAACAAACTTGCGCTGCGTAAGAAGCTCAGGAATCTGCATGTCAAATCCCAATAGCCTAACTTTTATAATTTCCGAGATCTCAGCGTTCATCCAGACGGAGAGACAGACGGACATGGCTAGATCGACTCGGCTAGTGATTCTGATCAAGAATATACATACTTTATGGGGGGGTCGAAAACGCTTCCTTCTGCCTGTTTCCGACGAATCTAGTAGACCCTTTTACTCTACGAGTAACGGGTATAATAAAAGTCCTTAGTGTTCGGTGAAATCCGTTAGCACGCGCACTGTTAGGTTACGATACGCCCTACGTCATCTGTGTTGCGCTGCTCGCCGTTCACCTAACGCGACATGCTCACTCGCATTCGCAGACACGGCTGCCCAACCCAATATCATCCTTAGAAGGCACGGGTTGCTCAGAAGATCTGTATTACGCTAGACTGTTCCTAGTCAGCTACGCCACCTATATTCCTGAACACGGAGCCGACCCTTTATCGCCCGGCCAGTAACATCATCTTTAAGCCTGGAAGCCTGGAAGCTGTTTGCTGGATTACTTAACGCCATAACTGTAAGGCCACGCTATCAGTGCCAACTACGACGGAACGCTCACGTCAAACTCGGAGTCCCTTTGGTCTTATTCTGCCGTCAACGCATTGCTTTCGGTTTACCCAACAAGTCCATTATACACGCATACATTCACCAAAGCTGCCAATACCAGTCACCACGCAACGAATCAATTTCGAACTGGTTCTTTCGGCAACCATATCGTTGCCAGATTCTGGGCTACACAAGTACGCAGTACTCTACACACATCGAAGCTCTAATTTATAAAATTAATCACCCATAATAAATGCACTTTTGACGCGATGCACAATAACCATGTTCCCCACGCCACTGGAATCATTAAAAGAAAGGCGATCTAATATACGCAGGAGTATTTCCCGCATCGGAACCGCAGTCGCCAAGGCGTCGTCCGCGCTGACGTGGCAGCCGCAAGCTCCACGCATGAGGCACAGCCATAAGTATTCCACGCAATCGTGTCCTATACTTTCTGACAGGGATCACATGGTTTTCAGATGTTCACGACTCCAAAACATGACTACGGTTCAACGACTCGATGCTTTTCGGACAACCAACTGGCTTTGAAAGGCTCATCAGCCATCAAATTGCCCACACTGTGCTTCACTTCGACCCGTCGGGAAAGGAATCAAGAAATCCCAGTCGGCCAAATCCGACTCACGCGCTAACTTAGCACCATGTCGCTGAGGCCGTCACTAACGCACACGTGGATACCCACCACGACCAAATCATTCTGAATACAACCTGGTTCAGGACGCTGCAGGAAACTATGTACCAGGACAACAACTTCGCTTGCCCCGAAGCAAAGGACATATAGACATCCGAAGCATTGGAGATTCTTTCACTCGCATCAAGCATCGGACTTCGACCGTTGCTAAGTCCCGATTTGGTGACGCACAACTATGCATCGAATGTATAACCTCCAGGATCATCGACATCTCATCATGGATCTGATGAGAGATTTTATCAGTCACGCCATACCGACCTGTTTCTTGGCACGAAAATTTTTTTCAACGCTTTGTCCATCATGCCAATCAAGTGGGGTCTCCATCTTCCAATCAGGGCGCACTGGCAACCAAGGCCATGTCGCCGAAGTCCATAGTTTCCTATCTTCAGAGGATACAATCAACCTGAATTTGGAACTTGGAAATGAAGTTTCTACTACGGCATCAACACCTTGTCTAGCGTAATCCAATTGCGAATCAATGTTCCAAAAATCTGTCTGTCAAGTTGCGGATGGAAGACTAATGGTTAAACCGCCCTTCAAGGATGACCCTAAACTGCTGGTCTCTCGAAACGACATGGTTAAAATTTGCATCATTGGAAAGTCGCTTAGACCGAAACACAAATCTTCGAACTGAGTACAGAAAGTTAATTTAAGATTATGAGCGTTTGGGACACATGGAGTTCGTAACTGTCCCACTTCTTAACGAACCCCACTACTACATATCACACCACTGCGTGCTCAAGCTCAACGGCATGTCAACGAACCTAAGGGCAGTCTTTTACTCCTCGTGCCCAACAAGCTCCTACAAATCAGTGAACGACAACCTTCTACTTGAACCCTTGATTCAATCGAATTTGTTTCGTCTCTTAATAAAGTTCAAGAGAACCCACATCGACCAGGAGATTCGCACATACAAACTTAGCAGCTTATCTCAGCTCACCGTTCAACATGCAAGGTCACAAAAAAAAAATAGGAGCTGAAGCAGAAAAAACATGTTTTAATGTCGATGATTTTTTGGGTGGAGTGGATACGAGGCTTCTCCTGAGCAAGGTTCAATCTGAAGTCATCGCTATCCTCAAGGTCGACAGGATGGAAATTGCAAAAGGGCAGACTACTCATCAGAACTTCTTTCCAACCGTCAAGGATCTAAATCTGGACGACTACGCCCCGACAAGTGCTGGGGCTAAAGTGGGATTAACAAGAAGACAGCTTTAAGTTCGCAACGTCCGTTGGCTCGATAGTTTCTTGTTTCTGATTGTTATTCTGATTTTCGTTTTGCCAAAAACTAAAACCAATATCGCTCAAGGCAAAGGCAATATTGCTGAGATTGAATTTCAGAAATTATTTAGTAGTTCCAAAAGTGGAACAGTTTCACGGGTTGGATAACTTACATATGTCAACTCCATGTCACATCGACATTTTTCTTCTCATTCTCGATGTTTCTTTTCTCCCTTTTTGCCTTTGCTTCTACGATAACGCTAGTTAATTTAAAGCCAAGGTTGACGAAGTGGTTTTCGTATTGAAGTCAGTGTTATTCAATAGAAGGCGTTGGAGTGGTGTAGTATCATTTTGCTGTTGAGCTGTAACGAAACATTTACACTTTTTTGGATAAAGACCGAGTCCATTTTTCTTAGTCCACGTTTCAATTACAGAAAGGACGTCGTTGCTGACAATAATACATTTATTTACATGAGGCAATAGTTTACTAATATATAATTTAGCATCGTCAGCGTACACAATAAGAAACAACACTTTGTTGGGCCAAATATTGAATCTGAAAACGCACATGTAATTATACCCGTTACTCGTAGAGTAAAAGGGTATACTAGATTCGTCGGAATATATGTAACAGGCAAAAGGAAGCGTTTCCGACCCCATAAAGTATATTTATTCTTGATCAAGATCACTAGCCGAGTCGATCTAGCCATGTCCGTCTGTCCGTCTGTCTGTCCGTCCGGATGAACGCTGAGATCTCGGAAACTACAAGAGCTAGGCTGTTGGCGTGGAGCTTCTTACGCAGCGCAAGTTTGTTTCAGCAGAGTGCCACGCCCATTTTAACGCCCGCAAACCGCCCACAAACTTCAAAAAATCGTAAATATGAACGCGGATATCTCGGAAAATATCTAAGATAGAAAAATGGGATTTCAGATTTGGATTCCGTAGGCTTGAGCGCAGCGCAAGTTTGTTACGCGAATATGCCACGCCCACTCTAACGACCACAAACCGCCCAAGCCCGTGGCGCCCACAATTTTCATTAAATTAAATTCGAAATTCAGAACTAATTAAAAAATGTTATTTCAAGGCGTTGGACGTTATATGTTAAAAAACACCGAAGCTATAATTTGTTTCATATTATTTTCCCAGCAATTTTACGATCGTTCCTATGGCAGCTATATGATATAGTCTTCCGATTTTGATAAAATTTAATTCGAAATTTAAAACTAATTAAAAAATGTTATTTCCAAGGAAAGGAGGTATTTTTTTTACGTTTTTTTCCCGAGTATTCCTATGGGAGCTATAAGATATAGCTGTCCGATCCGGCTGGTTCCGACTTATATACTACCTGCAAAATATATAAGACATTTGGGAAAGGGTATAAAAACACCGAAGCTATAATTTGTTTCATATTATTTTCCCACCAATTTTCCGATCGTTCCTATGGCAGCTATATGATATAGACGTCCGATTTTGATAAAATTAAATTCAAAATTCAGAACTAATTAAAAAAGTTATTTCCAAGCGTAGGAGGTTATATGTTAAAAAACACCGAAGCTATAATTTGTTTCATATTATTTTCCCAGCAATTTTACGATCGTTCCTATGGCAGCTATATGATATAGTCTTCCGATTTTGATAAAATTTAATTCGAAATTTAAAACTAATTAAAAAATGTTATTTCCAAGGAAAGGAGGTATTTTTTTTACGTTTTTTTCCCGAGTATTCCTATGGGAGCTATAAGATATAGCTGTCCGATCCGGCTGGTTCCGACTTATATACTACCTGCAAAATATATAAGACATTTGGGAAAGGGTATAAAAACACCGAAGCTATAATTTGTTTCATATTATTTTCCCAGCAATTTTACGATCGTTCCTATGGCAGCTATATGATATATTCGTCCGATTTTGATAAAATTAAAATTCGAAATTCAGAATCAATTAAAATATTTTATTTTTAAGCGTAGGAGGTTATATGTTTAAAAACACCGAGGCTATAATTTGTTTCATATTATTTTCCCACCGACTTTACGATCGTTCCTATGGCAGCTATATGAAATAGTCGTCCGATTTTGATAAAATTAAATTCGAAATTCAGAACTAATTAAAAAATTTTTATTTTTAAGCGTAGGAGGTTATATGTTAAGGAACACCGAAGCTTTAATTTGTTTCATATTTTTTTCCACCAATTTTACGATCGTTCCTATGGCAGCTATATGATATAGTCTTCCGATTTTGATAAAATTTAATTCGAAATTCAAAACTAATTAAAAAATTTTATTTCCAAGGAAAGGAGGTAATATGTTAAAAAACACCAAAGATATAATTATTTTACATTTTTTTTCCGATTATTCCTATGGGAGCAATAGATATAGCTGTCCGATCCGGCTGGTTCCGACTTATATACCACCTGCAAAAGATATAAGACATTTGGGAAAGTTTCAGCCCGATAGCTTTTAAACTGAGAGACTAGCTCGACTCGTCACGTGATGCTGAGCAAGAATATATATACTCTATGGGGTCGGAAACGTCGAATTAAATTCAAAATTCAGAACTAATTAAAAAAGTTATTTCCAAGCGTAGGAGGTTATATGTTAAGGAACACCGAGGCTATAATTTGTTTCATATTATTTTCCCACCAATTTTACGATCGTTCTTATGGCAGCTATATGATATACTCTTCCGATTTTGATAAAATTTATTTCGAAACTCAAAAATAATTAAAAAATGTTATTTCCAAGGAAAGGAGGTAATATGTTAAAAAACACCAAAGATATAATTTTTTTACATTTTTTTTCGGATTATTCCTATGGGAGCTATTAGATATAGTTGTCAGATCCGGCTGGTTCCGACTTATATACTGCCTGCAAGAGATATAAGACTTTTGGGAAAGTTTCAGCCCGATAGCTTTAAAACTGAGCGACTAGTTTGCGTAGAAACGGACAGACAGACGGATAGACGAACATGGCTAGATCGACTCGTTTAGTGATGCTGGTCAAGAATATATAAACTTTATGGGGTCGGAAACGTCTCCTTCACTGCGTTGCAAACTTCTGACTGAAATCATTATACCCACTGCAAGGGTATAAATATTAAATGATCCTACAAAATTTGTTTCTGACTGTAATTTAAACTGCAGGTACAAATGAAGGGAAAGTATTTTATTCAATGTCATTGGGCCTTGGGCATGTGACTTTGATGACGGTCAGGTAATGATAGTTCACTGCAAGTGTGTTTGGGTAACACATCTGAGAAACATTTACTTGTGTGCTTTGATAATTCTTATTAACAACTCATAACACTTGTTAACAGTTAGTTACCATCTAAAACCAAGTACTTTACAGATACTATACAGATAGTAACCATCCAAAACCAAGTACTGTACAGGCACTATACAAAAAGTAACCATCCAAAAACAAGACTAAACAGAAAGTAGCCATCAAAATACTGCTAGGTAACAGCTAAATATAACGTGTCCAACGTGTCAAGTCTATGTCGGTATGACTACTACCCTAAACAATTGTATATCTCTGGATAATCTTCAAAGTCAATATCTATTAAATTCTGGATGGAGCAGTGGAGACGATATTTCTACGGGACCCCACTTCAACTTTTCTGTACCATTAAAAAATTTGTTGGCATTTGCTGAGGATTATAAAAAAGTTTTGATAAAATGTAAACATGAAGTAGTGTTGATGCTAACTAAGAATCTTGGCGATGTGTTTAAACAAATCAGAAGTGAACAAAACCTTTAAACTGGAAATGACGAATAAAACCTGGAAAATTCCTATGTAACTCTGAACGATTTTGCAAAAATTAAGATGTACGATATTATTATTAAAAGTGGTGTAAACTTACCAATCGCATTCCGGAGTTGGTATTCATTTGCTAACCCCACATTGGGGAATGTGAAATTGTCGGCTAACCGCGAAAAACCAAGATTTGCCATAATTGGATTTATACTACACGGAGAACTTATCACAAATAATTTATCAAACTTTAAAGTTCACTTCAATTCTGAGTCAAATCCATATGATAATCTGAATTTTAATTTTAGTAAGAATCAGTATGCTCACCTGTTGGGGCGGGGTGGCTTGATCGCTGAAATAGCTGAAGTCCCAAAGACGAAGGGTACGCAAAAAAAAACGGGGGTAGTTTGGGGTATTTTGCGCGACGGGCATAGGTGTTTATTCGTACACTTTAAAATAAAAGAATTCGTTAAGCCTAACTTAACTCATGCGCTCCAGTGCGGAGCGGAGACATCTGGATAAAACTGCCGCTCGACACTGCCTCCTGAAATGAAACGCCCTTTTGACGTAAGCATTCTCCCCCCCCCTTGCGAGGACACTCGTAGCAAGAACCTCAGGATAGTAGGCTCAGGAATATGTTGGAAGTGAAGATCGGTCGTCTGCATGTAGTAAAGTGTGGTGGCCCTTTCCACACTTGTGGCAGTGATGACAACTGCGGCAGGAGTCCTTGGAATGATTGTGAGCCATGCAATTGGAGCAGTACTTCTTGATATGTACTTCCTGGAGCCGATTCTGGGGGCTTAGCCATAGAAAGTGGTGGCACTTTCGTAGAGGATGGATATTCTGGCAGAATCGGCGTTGGTAGGATTTAATACCTCGAGTACGTCTACCATCCAAGGCCGGGTATGGAACCCAATATTCAGATGGAGTTTTCTTAGGAGGGACTTTTTGTACGGAAACTTGCGTTGAATAGGACGAAATGGTGTGTGGGACTGAGGCGGATACTGGCCTTGAAGGGTCGGATGGAATAGGCAGAGTAGTTGGACCGCTGTTTCGATGCAGCAATGTGTGATGTAGATCTTGGCAAGTGAGACAGTTGTGAGCGCTTGTGCAATCCCGGAATTGATGGCTGCTTGCAAAGCAATTGGAGCACAACTGCTTCCTTTGGATATAGGCTAGGCGATAGTCTACCGTCATCTGTAGGAAGCGTGGACATATACGCACGGGGTGATTCTTCTTCGAACACAGATCGCAGTCTTTGGGTATCGGAACTAACCTTGTGATGAAGAAATTTATTTTTGGAAATTCTGCCACTCGATTTGTGTCTTTGGTCTGGACGTGGAGGAAATTGGCAGATCGGAAGCTATCGACGGCCTCAAGAGTTCGATGGCGCTCCGTTAAAGAGGAATCAAGCTCAAGTCACGTAGGAATTTCGGCTTTATTTTGGATGGATTGCTCCCATAATTTGAGGGTAAGCTTTGGTAGTTTTGTCGGGCACATATAAGACAGGATAGGGTCGCAATTCTCAATGTTAACACAAGAAAATTTTAGGAAATTGAAAAGTGCGTTGAAGTTCCTTTAAGGCTGCTCCCGACTCCTGTGCTATGTATTGCACATTAAAAAGGGTTTTCAGGTGACTGTTCACCTGCTATCGCTTATTTTCGAAACGCTCAGTTAGGTTATTCCAGGCTGAGCGAAACCCATTATTGGTGAGTGGGGATCTTGAAACTATGGAATGAGCTTCGCCACTTGTTTTTGAATTTAAGTGGAATAATTTTTCAACGGGCGTTAGACTCGGATTGTCTATGTTTATTGCCGTCCATAGGCGGGAGCCGACAGCCATAAGACGTGGAATTTTGGAACTGAGTTACTGGAGCTTGAGGCATTTGGGAGGAGCCTTTTTGGATTTGTTCCATGAGCTGCGCGGCAAACATTTCATAGGTGGAGTACGTTTGGTAATACTTGGATTTTGTGTCTGCGGCGCCCTCGCCTGCAGATATAATGCAGTCGGAGCATATGTCGTATGCTGCCTTTACCGTTTGCCACAAGGAATTGAAGTGATCGCGACGCCTGTAAAATCAGGCGGATAACGTTGGGGTAGGAGCACCTTAAGCGTTCACAGTGGCCTTAAAGTGGATCAGACAGTCAGCTGTGGCCATAAATCGGGTTAAAGCGGATTTGACTGATGTTGCCATGACGTAAAATAATTTAAAATTTGTAATTCAGAAGTAAGGAAACGGGCAAGAATCCATTTGTAATTTAGGAACCAATCAAGATTGTAAATATATACGGTCACACTGTCGGATAGGCAGAGTCAATAAATATTTATTATATCGGATGGTCGGACTTATGTAAAAAATTAACTTTAATTTTGTTTGTTTGGAAGGAACATTTATTGTGAGCCCTTGACCAACTGTGGTGCACTGACAAAAATATCGATATACGTATGTATGTACACTGTACATAAGTACATATTTGGTTGTAAAGACTTCGCTTATGTTTGCGTTTTGTCGGTGCGTTTGTTTGTCACCTGCACAACTAAATTGCAGACGAATTGCTGGAGTAAATTTGTGGATATTGTAACTTTGTTTTTAATTTTAGAAATAATTTATCCGTATTTGTAGGTCGAGAAAAATAGCTGGAGTGGACTGTATTATAAAAAGTAGTTAGAGTGGACTGTATTAGAATACTTATGTAAATATACACACGCAGCTGGAACACAGTAAAAAATTTTGTGATCGGGAATTTTTTACTGTGGCTGAGTTATATTGTTCACAAAATTGGAATTTAAAATATATTTGAGAAATTTTTAAATTGAATAGTAGTACTGAAATATCTACTGGAATTGTTTCAAGTGTACAATTGTGGGCAAAGGAAACTGAAATATTGTCGGGCACAAATAACGGAATTGAAATACATATATTCATTGCCGTTCAGTCAGATTAATCACTTTTGGATTTAGACAATATGTCAAACAGAAAGTTAGTCGAAATAGGGTTCGAAAAACTGGCTGTATGACGGGCAAAATATAGTAAGTGGAACTTATCTGAAGCGGTTCAAGCCTTCGGGGAAAAATCAAACGAAACTCCAGGAGAGAATAATCCAAAGATTTTGAAATTCGGCTCGAAGGACCAAAATGTTGGGGCGGGGTGGCTTGATCGCTGAAATAGATGAAGTTCCAAGAACGAAGAGTACGCAAAAAAACACGGGGGTACTTTGGGGTTTTTTGCGCGACGTGCATAGGTGTTTTTTGGTACACTTGGACATTAGAACTCGTTCAGCCTAACTTAACTTAAGCGTTCCAGTGCGGAGCGGAGACTTAGGGGAGAGATGGAGAGGGAGAGCGGACGGCAGTGCGAGCGCGCGAGATGTAGACATCTGGATAAAACTGCCGCTCGACACTGCCTCCTGAAATTAAAAGCCATTTTGACGTAAACATTGTCTTTAAGCCGGACATCCTCTATAGTTTGCGTGTGGTTACCTCCATAGTTTCCACACTTTTTGTTGCGGGGCGAGGCGTGCACTAAGATTTCGTGTTTCCCAATTCTTAAAAATTTGTGCATTGTACCGGGCTTATGCGGCTCCTGAACAGAGACTCTGCGGTGGAGTAAGTACTGGAGCTTGTAGATGGGGTGCACTTCATTCCTTTTCCAAGCTTTAAGTGCTGGTACCAGTTCCACATTGAAAAAGGGCTGGGGGCGTCGATTTCTGTTAATTATGTTGGTAACAGTTTGTACTTCAAATCCGTTCTCCTAAGGTGTATGTGCTACTTCTGTCGGTTGTACGTCTGCTCCAGTGCCCTTTATTACTTCTTATTGGTCTTTGGTGATTCTAAGCTGATTAGTGTAGTAGTTCTTTTTGTTGTCATCTAGGTATTTAGTCAGAATCCCGAACTTGTCTATGTGTGTGCCTTTTTTTTAAAGGAATAACGTGGAAGTTATCATTCCCAATAAGCTGTAATATAGAATTCACGAAGTAGCTAGAAGTTTTCTCTCGTATAAAAGATGGAGGCGGCTTTGCTTTTTCTTCTCCGATTCAGTGGCTGTATCGGGCATAGCATTGGACTGGTCCTCCAGAATTGAAAATCTATGCTCTCTGCATGTGCTCTCCACTGTAAGTTGTTTGGAGCCAATACGGTTAAGCTTTGCCATTTTGCCCGACTAAACATTCTGTGGGCTTAATTTCCGCTTTATTTAAATGTACCGTTCCATTCCAGTCTGCATTCAGCGTTAGTGTCTTTTGTTGATACATATGTAAGGTATGCGTTGCTTCGCTGTAAAGAGAGCCAAGGCTCGTCTTCCTCTCGTTGACGCTGGGCCCGATTACCGTTTTGACTCATTCTTAATGTAAGTTTGTCTTTGATTTCTGTTTTTAAATTATTATTATTAAGAGCAATGTCAATTACACAAAATAAAGCGAGAGAAAGAAGACACATCAAATGCAAGAAACTACATCTAAAACTAAAAGCCAGCAGCTTCCAGTGGATCTTAAACGATCGTTCGCCCCGGCGCCTAGACTACAACTCCACTCTCATGCCCATTTGGACATATGGCTCCCAGCTTTGCACTATGGGGAATTTGAACACTTTTTTTGGCCAAAACCCATTTTTTAGAAGTCGTTAAAAATTGGTTTTGTTTATAAGAATGCATCAGGATAACATCAATATCTAATGTTACTAACAGAAAAGGTTAACAGTGCGCACCACTGTTAAGTTATCAGCTGTGAAAGCCTGTATTTATTTCAACGAGTTGGCAGCGCTGGAAAATCGCCTATTATTCTTAATAGTTTAAATTGTCAACAAGTGTAAAGCTAAGCAAAGCACTGAGGTTTTTGAAATACCATCCAATCAGAGGGACTTGTAACTTGTGTTTGTGACCTTGATATTGTATTTATTGATCGTGGTGCTCGTATATTCGTGTTCTAGCTCTAACCTCAAAAAATACATAATCTTTAAGTTCATTTGTTTTTTAAATGGAGCTACAAAGTGATTTCAGCTGTTTCCACCTCTGAAACCTTTTTATCTTGTAGAGTATTTAATTCTCATTGAGCTCGGTTAGTATAAAAGTGCACTTTTGCGCACTTTCTCTAAAATTTAGCTCTACCTAATATGGTATATTTCTCGCATTTTTTTATGGTAAATTTCAATTTCGATGTTATCTTAAAGAACAGTGTGCAACTATATTTCTTATTAAATAACGAATATTTTAAAATTATTTTAGAACATCATTTCACTTACTTAACGTTGATATATAGGATTTTAGAATTTTGTTAAGAATTATAGTGATAACAATACAAAAAATTACAATTTCACTTAAAAAATGGGAAATTAAAACAAGGAAGAAAGCTATAGTCGATTACCTCAACTATCAGATACCCGTTACTCAGCTAAAGGTACCAAAGGGAAATGGAGATATGCAAGCAGCAAAGTGAGATTTAAATGCGCCACCTACCGGCGGTAGACAGATTTAAGCGTTGTGGGCGTTAGAATGGGCGTGGCAAAGTTTTTTTTGGATCAATCGGTTGATATTGACGAGACCAACACATTTCAGTTGAAGTTTTTTATCTAGCATGAAAATTGTGGGCGCCACAGGCTTGGGTGGTTTGTGGGCGTTAGAGTGGGCGTGGCATATTCGCGTAACAAACTTGCGCTGCGTACAAGACTACGAAATCTAAATCTGAGATCCCAATTCTCTATCCTTGTTAGTTTCCGAGATATCCACGTTCATATTTACGATTTTTGAAGTTTGTAGGCGGTTTGTGGGCGTTAAAGTGGGCGTGGCAAACATTTTTTTGGGTCAATCGATAGGTATTGATGAGAACAATACATTTCAGTTAAAATTTTTTTTCTAGCATCAAAAAGTAGGAGCGACAGTTTTGGGCGGTTTGTGGGCGTTCGAGTGGGTGTGGCATTCTACTGAAACAAACTTGCGCTGCGTAAGAAGCTCAGGAATCTACACGCCAAATCTCAGTAGCCTAGCTCTCATAGTTTCTGAGATCTCAGCGTTCATCCGGACGGACGGACAGACGGACATGTCTAGATCGACTCGGCTAGTGATCCTGATCAAGAATATATATACTTTATGGGGTCGGAAACGTTACATACTTTCCGACGAATCTAGTATACCCTTTTACTCTACGAGTAACGGGTATACAAATGTGCACCCAAATCGTCTCGCAATAGGCTTGACTCGGGCTTCCAGCAGATCCCGCCTACAACGCAACGACCTCCCAACCCAGCAATAATTTTCAGGACTCCTTAACTCAGTACCGTCATATGACTGTTAGTTAGGCTATAAAAATACGATTTGATGTACTTATTGTTAGTATCTAAAAGAAGAAGTTCAATAAATAATTAAAAAAGCATTAACCAAAAAAAAAATCTTTAATCAAAAACAAAAACACTCCCGTCTTCAACATTCAAGTATATTTGTATTGAATACAAGAAATGCGTGCGTGTGTGTATATAAGTTAACTTCCAGGATATTAAAAACCCAAATTTAAGTTTCACGTTGTATTTTATTGTTCAAATCGGGACTGATTTTACTTTACCTAAAAATACCTTGATCTAAGCTCGGCAGAGGCGGCGTTCATATCGGCCGAGCCGAATAGCGACGGTGGCAGAATTCTGGCTGAGCTGCAGAAACTGCAAGGTCGGCAGAATTGGCATTTATGGAAACTGACCGGAACCTCGTGTTTATGTTATTGAACTCTAAGATCTGACTCCCGACGAAATTGTCACAATGTTGTAATGGTGTTGCTTATCAATGTTGCAATAAATTGTTTAAAATTTTGCTGTGCTTAACTCTCCCTCCTCAAAATCCTACTTGTCCTCAATAGGAATTAGAAATATTATTAAATTCTGGTATTATTGACTTTTGAGTTCATATAATGTTGGTTTTGTTGTTTAAAACTTTTGGAATCGTTTCTTGAATTTGTAGAATTACTTTCTCTTTACGATAGAAAAAGGTTTTAAATATAATCAGAGTAATGACAATGACGCAAATAAGTGCAAGTGTGGTTATTCGATTTATATTGGACTCGTTTTCTAGCGTTTTTAAGTGATTTCTATTTTTTATGTGCAGGGCCTTTAGTGATTCCAAAGATAAAATTTGCAAAAATTCGTCTTCTAATAGGGTTATTTGGATTCGTGGTATTTGTGGTTTTATTATTGAATTTTCTTTATTTATTAAAATTTTTGCGATTTATATTTAAAGTGTCGTTTAAAAAGTGTACCATAAATGTGCTTTTCAGATGATGAGAAATATTATTTGATATTAGTTTGCCGTTAAAGTTGTAAAGTAATATTATGCCGTCATCCAGTTCTTCTATTGCGTCGATGTGGTTCGAGTTACAATAGTCACACATCGCTTCCTTTCCCTGAACTAACTTAGGAATACATTTTGATTCTGACAGGTCAACAATTCTGTCTTTTTTTTACAAATTTAATTGAATTGCAAATTTTTTATTTCCTATTTCTTCTTCTATGAGTCTAACCTGATTTTGTAAGCTTAAAGCAATATCGTTTCTGAAATGAATATTTATATTTATATGATTATACCCGTTACTCGTAGAGTAAAAGGGTATACTAGATTCGTCGGAAAGTATGTAACAGGCAGAAGGAAGCGTTTCCGACCCCATAAAGTATATATATTCTTGATCAGGATCACTAGCCGAGTCGATCTAGCCATGTCCGTCTGTCCGTCTGTCCGTCTGTCCGTCTGTCTGTCCGGATGAACGCTGAGATCTCGGAAACTATGAGAGCTAGGCTATTGAGATTTGGCGTGCAGATTCCTGAGCTTCTTACGCAGCGCAAGTTTGTTTCAGTAGAGTGCCACGCCCACTCTAACGCCCACAAACCGCCCAAAACTGTGGCTCCTACAGTTTTGATGATAGAATAAAAATTTTAACTGAAATGTATTGTTCTCATCAATACCTATCGATTGATAAAAAAAAAGTTTGCCACGCCCACTTTTACGCCCACAAGCCGCCCACAAACTTCAAAAAATCGTAAATATGAACGTGGATATCTCGGAAACTATCAAGGATAGAGAACTGGGATCTCATATTTAGAATCCGTAGCCTTGTGCGCAGCGCAAGTTTGTAACGCAGATATGCCACGCCCACTCTAACGCCCACAAACCGCCCAAGCCTGTGACGCCCACAATTTTCATGCTAGATACAAAATTTGAACTGAACTGTATTGGTCTCGTCAATACCTATCGATTGACCCAAAAAAAAATTTGCCACGCCCACTCCAACGCCCATATCGATTAAATCTGTCTACCGCCGATAGGTGGCGCATTTCAATCTCGCTTTGCTGCTTGCATGTCTCCATTTCCCTTAGGTCCATTTAGCTGAGTAACGGGTATCTGATAGTCGAGGTACTCGACTATAGCGTTCTTCCTTGTTTTTTAATTGTGTTTGCTAGCATATTCGATATTGTTTTTTAATTATTAATTCTGTCCAGAAGTTGATTGTTAATAATTATCTGGTCATTACTATTCCTAATTAGGTTGTTAAGATTGTTCCCTATCATAACTAGATCGTCGTGATCTGGGCTGCCTGCGATAAATTTCCATGCTAAGCCAATCATGTTTATAGATTTAGTTTGGCGAGTTTTTAGTGTTAATTTAAGTGTACTTAGTGCAGACAGTGATTGCGTTATTTCATGCGTTATAGTATGGTAGTGGTAACTATATCTTAATTTGGTTTTAGTTTAGTTTTGTCCGTTAACAGAACTTTTTTAGGGTGGAGCTTTAAATGTTTGAATATTTAATTGATCCTTCATCATAAAGGTAATGCTTAAACTTTTCATTATCCATAACTACGAATTTTGGTATTCCGTAGTAGAATAAAATGTCGTGTAATTGTTTCTTAATGTCATCGGTTGATTTGGACTTTATAATTTTGGCCTGTGCCAGTTCTGAAAATTTGTCTATTGCAATTAATACCAATTATATCTGCCGTAAAAGCGGAACTAAGCACCACACCCTGCTTCCCCTGGAAGTTAAACTTCCTTTTCCTTGCAAGAAGCCTCGCGGCCTTGGCTCTGTCTCACTAAATCGTGTCATAGAACTGTCTGTATTGCCTTCTACTTCTACTGTACTTGTTGCACAGGACCTCAGTAATAACATTGTGCTCTTAGCAACAGACAGAATTCGGTGTTTCCGTTCCTTGTCGAGCTTTACTCGATTCGGGCTCTCAGCTACACCTAATAACAACCCGATTCGCAAGCCAGCTTCAAACTAAGAAGATCCTTATCTTCAGCATCTTTAACAGGAATAGGGGTCTCCCATTTTGTGACGGATGGTCACTCGGTTAATATTACAATGCAGTCCCGAACGTAACATTACCGCACTGACCGCACCGAAATTAACCGCGCGATAGCCTAGCTTTAATGTCGACATCGAAAACTGGAACATACCTCAAAATATACAGTTAGCTGACCCTCCCCAGCGTGTGGACCTCTTAATTGGAGCCAGCCTTTTTTACTTGCCTTTTTACTACCTCTTGGTAGTAAGGAGAATAGTTTGGATCGGTTAGATGACCTTCGACCATTTTGGGAAGTGGAAAGCTGCGCCGAGACGTGCTACAAAGCCATGTCGTTCGTTTGCAAGCTGTTGATTATTCTGATCGATTACCTGCCAAACTGAATCTTGATTTATTGGCAGAATCCTACCAGCAAGCTCATCGTAGATTCTTGTCCCTAGAGATAAGGCTGGATCCTCGGCTGGCATTAAAGGCTGAGTACTCTTAGATTCCTTAAATTTGGTAAACTCCCTGAAGGAATCACATGAAGCTTTAA
Organism: Drosophila subpulchrella; assembly: GCF_014743375.2. Lineage (NCBI taxonomy): Eukaryota > Metazoa > Arthropoda > Insecta > Diptera > Drosophilidae > Drosophila > Drosophila subpulchrella. The sequence goes on from NW_023665641.1 coordinate 560,746, forward strand.
TAGACAATGAGAATTCAATCTCAGAAACAAGAAAGGAAGTTAGCTTCGGCAAGCCGAAGCTTATATACCCTTGCAGCTATAATTATTAAATTTAAAAACACAAAAAATGATATTCCCAATAGTATAAGATAATATGTCAAAAAACACCGAAGCTATAATTTGTTTCATATTATTTTCCTACCAATTTTCCGATCGTTCCTATGGCAACTATATGATATAATCGTCCGATTTTGATAAAATTAAATTCAAAATTCAGAACTAATTAAAAAATCGTATTTCCAAGCGTAGGTGTTACGTACGCCCTCCACATAGAGAGATTCACATAGAGAAACAACGACGAATCATTAGACAGGAGGAGGGGTGCATGTGACTAACGAGACTCATACTGGTAAAGGCAGAAGAAAATGCAATTCGGCAACTCTCGGGTGTCGCGTGGCCAGAACAACGGCCACGATCAACCTACTGGTAAACATACTCCGGTAGCTGGCAAGGGGCAACAGCCGGCCGTTGACTCCCAAGATAGCAGATATCAAGAAACAGTAATCCTAGGTGGGAACACCTAGTTTATCCGATCCATACCGGCAGCCAAGTAAAAGCTCTAGTCTGGTATAAAAGACCTTAGACAAATAGAGCTGGGAGGAGAATCCATTTGTGTGTCTTGCTGACGGAAGCCGGCAGCTCCGAGGGAAGACGACTTTCCCTGGGGTAGTCGTCCACGGAGTCTTCTGCCACCAGGACCAACCACCATATCCAACAGTCCTTGAGGAGGACACAAATCGCAGCTCGAAAGGTTCTGAGGAGTCGGACCAGCGCCGCCATTGTCATCAAAGAACGTGGAGAGGATCAACAATAAGGACGACATCTGTCATACTGTGATGTTTGTAGCCGCAGTACCCGTGATCCCCATCCATGCTCCTGAAAATTGTTCAGCTGTAGGAGCCATCCGTTCAGAGGCGTAGCGACCAATAGCATACGTCGGAGAAAGTAGTGATGCAATATAAATGTGTTAATCGAGCCAACCAAAGTGAAGCATAACCCAAGACCAATATCCTCTTATAATACAATTGAAGAACAAGTGAAAATCAACAAAAAAACATTGGAAGCATTCAAACATGCACTGAAATACATTTAAACCAACCGAATCGATAGACAAAGTGCGAATCATGATGAACAGCCGTTGAAGAAGTCGCATGCCTCTGGCATAATATAACTATATATTTTGTGTTTAAGTGAATTGGTATACCTAAGAACAGCCGTATTTTGGTGCACGTATATTTATATATATATATATCCAATATAATATTTTCCAAAGCCCAGGATCCGGAGCGTCGAGATCTCATCGCCCAGGATTTAAAGAGGGGGTAAGTTTGTCGGAACACGGTTCCTTTCTTATAAACATACATATATAAATATCCGTGCAGTATCCTACAGTTTTATAGACTAATATAAACTTTTTCAGCGGCGAGTATCAGCCTTGTTGTTGTATGTACAATTGCAAGAGCTCTCTGAGCGACGTTTTGTAGTCGTGAATAGTCAGCATTTTGCTGATGTGTGCACCTTCACCGGTGGTAAATTCGATACTCTCCGCTAACCAAATATTGTCAATTAGTTTAATTTCCATATGATTTAGCCAACATTATGTTATTCATCCACGGCACTCGCCGACCTAAATATTATCCAATAAATTTGTAATGTGAAAAAGTATTCGAAATCATGGTGTGCTAAAGCTTTATTAAAGGGGTGTGCTGACGCGAGAAGTGTAGTAGGTCAAGAGCAATGACATAACTTTTGACGGACAACCTTGACAATAGGGGATCGTATTGCGCGGCCTGCGACGATCCATTGGCACACGAATGTGTGAAGGGGAGGGAATATGGCCAAAACACAGCCCGATAGTATTGCGATCAAGCTACAGCTAAGCTTGTGGGGCAGTGTGGACTGACGACTGACGAACTTTATGAACTGATATTATTTTCCAGGCACTTTTAATATTTATTCTCGTTATGTTGGAGAGGAGAGAGGCTTACCAAGATCCCACGACCCGAATACGACGTAGCTTATGCCGGCAAATGGTGCCAGTATTTCGGACGCCTCTCCCTCGGCCCAAGTCCTTGCCAGGACTCGGGCACTAATATGCCCACGTAACATAGGAGGTTATATGTTAAAAAACACCGAAGCTATAATTTGTTTCATATTATTTTCCTACCAATTTTCCGATCGTTCCTATGGCAGCTATATGACATAGTCGTCCGATTTTGATAAAATTTAATTCGAAATTCAGAACTAAATAAAAAATGTTATTTCCAAGCGCTAGAGGTTATATGTTGAAATACACCGAAGCTATAATTTTTTTCATATTATTTTTCCACAAATTTTCCGATCGTTCCTATGGCAGCTATATGATATAGTCGTCCGATTTCGATAAAATTTAATTCAAAACTCAAAATTATTTAAAAATTGTTATTTCCAAGCTTAGGAGGTTATATGCTAAAAAACACCAAAGATATACTTTTTTTTCATTTATTTGTCCGATTATTCCTATGGGAGCTATAAGATATAGTTGTCCGATCCGGCTGGTTCCGACTTATATACTACCTGCAAAAGATATAAGACTTTTGGGAAAGTTTCAGCCCGATAGCTTTAAAACTGAGAGACTAGTTTGCGTAGAAACGGACGGACAGACGGACAGACGGACAGACGGACATGGCTAGATCGACTCGTCTAGTCATGCTGATCAAGAATATATATACTTTATGGGGTCGGAAACGTCTCCTTCACTGCGTTGCAAACTTCTGACTGAAATCAATATACCCTCTGCAAGGGTATAATAATAGAGAAACTAAAAAATAAAGTTAAAGGAGAATCAGTAGATGTCATTTCGGCAAAACTATTGAATCTCCAACTAAGACAGAAAACAGCCAATCAATACGTTCAAGAAGTAGAGAAATTGTCAAAAGGCACTACATAAATGACGGACTGTCCTCAGAATTAGCCACTCAGTACAGCATCAGGATAACATCAATATCTAATGTTACTAACAGAAAAGTTTAACTGTGCGCACCACTGTTCAGTTATCAGCTGTGAATGCCTGTTATTATTTCAACGAGGTGGCAGCGCTGGAAAATCGCCTATTATTCTTAATAGTTTAAATTGTCAACAAGTGTAAAACTAATCAAAGCACTGAGGTTTTTGAAATACTATCCAATCAGAGGGACTTGAAACTTGCGTTTGTGACCTTGATATGGTATTTATTCATTGTGGTGCTCGTATATTCGTGTTCTAGTTATAACCTCAAAAAACACATAATCTTTAAGTTCATTTGTATTTTTAAATGGAGCTACAAAGTGATTCCAGCTGTTTCCACCTCTGAAACCTTTTTTATCTTGTAGAGTATTTAATTCTCATTGAGCTGGGTTAGTATAAAAGTGCACTTTTGCGCACATTCTCTAAAATTTTGCTTTAAAGACCTTTACCTAATATAGTATATTTCTAGCATTTTTGTCTGGTAAATGCCAATTTCGATGTTATCTTAAAAAAAAAGAGTGTGCAACTATGTTTCTTATTAAATAACGAATATTTTAAAATTATTTTAGAACATCATTTTTACTTACTTAACGTTGATATATAGGATTTTAGTATTTGTGTAAAGAATTATAGTGATAACAATACAAAAATTTACAATTTCACTTAAAAAATGGGAATTAAAAAAGGCCAACATATATCAGTTTGGTCTTTAAAAAAAAAATTGATTATTTGATTAACAAGAAAAAAAATTTACAAAAAAGGGCGGAGCCACGCCCATTTTTTTAATTTACTTCCTTCAAATGTTATATATTTAATTCAATTTAATTCAAAAAACAAAACTTTTAAATGTTGCTTCGTTTTTAAGTTATTAATTGATGCCACAAAAAGTGGGCAAATTCCCCATAGTGCTTTGGCGGAACGCGGGCACAAGCAACATAGACATTATACAGCGCGCAAAATCGAAAAACTTGCGAATTATCACTGTTGCACCATGGTATATTTGCAACCAAAACATCCACAGGGACCTCGGCATTCTTGCTGTAAAAGATGAAATAGACAAAAAAATGGGTCCTACAAAGAAAAACTCTCTGTGCACCCAAATCGTCTCGCAAGAGGCTTGACTCGGGCTTCACTAGTTACACTAGTCGAAAAATCGTATTCGTTGTAGTGTGACCGAAGTTTTCAAAGTTCACCCGCAATGCATGTTGCATGGTCTTACTGTCAAGCGGCTGGGCTTGTTGCCAAACGGAAAACAAATCAATTGGAGAAATTTAAAAAGGAGGAGTCTGCTGGTACACAAAGAAAGTAAAATAAAAATAAATGGAATGTTCAACGAATGTTTTTATTTATGTAAATTTGTAGTTTAAAGCTTCCTTAACGTTCCAGGAATGCTTCGCCATCTTTCCCGCGCCACCGCAGTCCAGCTCCGAGTCCCAATGGGCATATTGGACCTTGAGGAAGTGGGAGCCGGATTGGGATCGGGGTTGATCCGCTGATGCTGCAGTAAGTCGCCCAGCATCCTGGCCATGGCTTCTCCAACTGTTCCTTAGCGGGCGCCCTATTTTCCTCCTCCCTATAGAAGCCACCGCGTCCTCCAGCTCCGCTTAAGCTGTCAAGTAGCTGGTGGTGGTGGTGTACGGAGTCCTAATGAAGAGGACTTCGGAGATCATATAACTGGTGGTTCTGCTAAAAGATCCTTCTATTAGTAAAACGCAACCAAATTATTTTGGCCAGATCTTACTTTCTTTGCGAGAACACGCTCGGCAGGATGTCCATGTAGAGAGCGAAGTCCCACTTGGCATCCTTCCCACTGGGATTCTCTAGAGGATCTCCTCCAGCACGTAAACTATTCTGCGGAATTGACCCTGCTGTGGTATTGCTTCCTGTCGGTGAAGTCCCACAATAATGGGCATCATCAAAAATTCACTACCGAAATTTGGTATTTTTTCTGGTATTTCCTTAGCTCATCTGAGTACCGCGCTGAAAAACAGACCCGACGAAAAGCTTTAGCCGCCTGTTTACCTCTCGCTCACTCCTATGGTTAGCTCGTGGTTTTCGTCGATGTGAGTACTAGGCTTTAACCAAAAAAAAATGTTTAATCAAAAACAAAAACACTCCCGTCTTCATTCAAGTATATTTGTATTGAATACAAGAAATGCGTGCGTGTGTATAAGTATATAAGCTAACTTCCAGGATATTAAAAACCAAAATTTAAGTTTCTCGTTGTAAATGAAATGTACTTTATTAATTAAGAAGCGAATACCATGAATGAATTATACCCTTAGTAATTAAGAACCGAATAGAAAATAGACTTTAAGCCAGCCTAAAGCCTAAGTAGCTATGGCTGCCTACCTCTGTTGCTTTAGTTGTAACTTTAAGCTAGCAGTTTGTAAATAAATAAGCGCAAAGCGTTTACTTAGGGGAGAGATGGAGAGGGAGAGCGGTCGGCAGTGCGAGCGCTCGAGATGTAGGCATCCGGATAAAACTGCCGCTCGACACTGCCTCCTGAATTTAAACGCCCTTTTGACGAAAACACACCTATATGAAATGTATACAAGATTTTAATCTAGCTAGTTCAAGATTTCTTTGATAATAATAATAATTGTATTCTTAAGGAAATTGGAATTGTATTCGGATCCAAACTTGAATAATAGTTCTTTAATAGAACCACCATATGATTTTACTTTGCTAAATACAAAATCTCGTAAGACTGCATTTTGGTTAGCCAATACACATCACAAAATTTTTTAGAACAAAAGAGTTTTCCACAAACTCAAAAGTATCTAAGGACAATTAGAAGCGGAAAACAAATTACTTGTAAAGGTGTGGAAAAGAAACGTTTTTAACATACTTTTTTTTTTTTTTGGTCAACTCATTAATATTGAGGAAATGGGCTGTCCATCATTTAAAGTTTAAAGGAAACCGATTTCCCTATTGTGATACATACCTTAAGGGAGGAATTTGTTCTCTTAATAGTGTATACATTTTGTTGACATTTTTTAAAAGTAGCTTCATAATAATACAATAATTTTTATACATTATTTTAAAGTTGAGACTAGATGTGTAAAGATCTGCAAGAAAACAAAATTAAAAAAATGAAATTTCATGAGGAAATTGACCAATTTATTGAACAATTTAAAGGACAGATAATTGGTCAGCATTTTCAATACCTTCTAAACACAAAAACTATGTTCATGAATCGAGGTGGTCATGATTTCAAAACTACGAATCATGGTGAACCGAAATGAAAAAGAAAATTAATTTCAATATATAATAAAACATGTTCGCAATACCAAAATAAATGAATAAATGTATTATTATGCTACAAAATAAACTTTTGACCTTTAATTTCGAGTTAAAATTACAGGTACGGAAAATGGAAAATATTTCCTTGAGTGAGATATGTCGGCTACTTTCGAGTTGTTGCGCGGTCGTGATTTCAACCCCTATTATGGGACGTATTAGAGCTAGCAGTCAGCCGTGTGGTCGTTGGCGTGAGGCCCATGATCTTGTCAATTGGCGTGTGCCTTCAGACTTGTGCATGTGTCCCTTTTATTCCGGTCAGGTAATAGACAGGTGCGCATGTTTGGGTAGCTCTTGATTGAATATGAATATTGATTATTGGGGTCCTCTTGATTTCTAAATTAGTTTTACAATCATAGGAAACGTTATTCGCCAACATGATCGGACATGTCCCTCTAAGGCAACCATCTTTAGATGTATTGGGTTTGCGACCTTTCTCACGTGCACAGCAACACCTGCTGAATATTATTTGCTGATAATGAGGGAAGGATACATGATCAATATTGTCAAATGGGTATGTGGGGAAAGTGTGCTACCTTTCTCCCGTGTACAGCAACACCTGCTGAATATTAATTGCTTATAATGGGGAAAAAGGTCACGTGATCAGTATTGTCACATGGTGGTGTGGGGGTGGGGGCAATTTAGTATACTCTTTATAGATATTATCGTGACATTTTTATGGCATCTAAACCTTTTGAAATCAGTTACTTTACGGATTATGCTAATTGTCCCAGAACCCGCATACATTAATATGTTAATTAGTGAGAGGCGGGGGTCATTCATATGCTAAATAGTAAAGGGGCGGGGGCCATATAATATGCAAGTTGTCCCAGAATCCGCGTTTCCATACTACTGTCGTGCTGGCCAAAAAGATAAGATTCTACACCAGCTTTCAAAATAATAATAATAAACACAGTGCCCCCTCTCATTAACCACGTTATTACGATCCTATGACTTCAACTGACCTGTTGCGCTAAAAGTTCTAGCAGTTACACCAGCTTACAAAATAATATTTGGATTATGCTCCAAGAAGGATGGTAATAGTTTCTGGTGGATTTGGAGCCCTAGGTCACAAAACAGAAGAGAAACAACTTTTAAGGATACGTTTTTGTTACAAAAATCTTTTTAAAGAACTTTTTTGCGATCTCCACCTTTTTATTTAAGTTTAAGCTTACAACTATAATGTCTCCCTTCAATTTCACCCAATAAATGAATAGGCTACATCGAGTAAAAACTTTTTAAGGATAAGTTTCTAACAAACATTTTTTTAAAGAACTTTTTTGCGATCTCCGCCTTCTTAATTAAATTTTAGTTTACAACTATAATGCCACCCTTTTATTTTACCCAATAAATGAATAGGCTATATGGAGTATACTGTGAACAACAACACAGCAAACTTTGAAATTGTAGAATTTTTAAACAATTAAGTGACTGTAGGCGTCTGTTAGCATCGTAAAAACTCTAAAACAAAAGACAAAATACGTAGACATTAACCACTTTAAATTTATCGTTCAATCGAACAAAACATATTGTCAGATAATTACAAATACTCGCTTTTTACAACATTTGAAATTACAGCACTTTTTTATATTACTAAATATTATTATTTATTTAATTCGTATATTTTTTATTTGCTTAAACAGTTTTTATCGATTATTATCTGTTATTAATTTTAACAACGTTAAAAACAAAAGTTGTACATCACTGACTAAGGAAATGACATGAACCTCCTTTCGTTTGTCATTAAAATTTATGGACGAAGAGAGAGAAAGACAACAAATAAGAGCTGCAATCCCGCATGCAAGAGTTAGCATGGCAAAGCATCGCTTCTGAAAAACAATAATCGGAGACAAATAAAACAAAAGTCGAATAAATGAGTGAGAAAAAGTTACACCTGTTACTCGTAGAGTAAAAGGGTATACTAGATTCGTCGGAAAGTTTGTAATAAGTAGAAGGAAGCGTTTCCGACCCCATAAAGTATATATATTTTTGATAAGGATCATTATCCGAGTCGATCTAGCTATGTCCATCTGTCTGTATAACGCTGTGATCTCGGACACTATCAAAGGTGCTATACTGGGATTAGGCAAGCAGACTCTAGAGATTCCTGAGCAGCGCAAGTATGTTTCGTCAGTGTGCCACGCCCACTCCAACGCCCACGAGCTGGCCAAAAGTGGCGCCTACAATTTGTATGCTAGCTAAAAAAATTGTAACCCAAAAATAGTTGGCCATGCCCACTTTATCGCCCACAAAATGCCCACACACTTTAAACACAACGTAGCCGTCTAGCTCAGAAACCCCGAAAGAACCAACCTAAACTGCCCAGAGGATACCACATAACCAAACAAAACCTCTGGAGCGAGAGAAGGCGTACCGCATCCTTTAACGTCTGGCTACCAACCCCTTCAGGGAGGACCAGACATCGACGGAGGATTTCAAGAGAATCCAGATGTTCTGACGATCACTAATAAAGTATGCGATTTTATGGGCTCCGTGCACGACATTTGCCACTATATATGTAAGTCGGCTTAGAGCCATAATTTATAATCTGCTACTTATACTCAACAAAAGGGCAGCGGAAGCGCTGGAAATGCTGTAAGTGCAGGCCACACGAGCCTACCCAAAATATAATCACGCTGCACCAACGACTCCGCCGCGGGGGTCTAAAGATAACCCTCCCGCTTGGGCAAGCAGATGATGGTCTCTGCGTAGGCCTTAGAAAAGATTAGAATAAGAATTCCAAAGTAGCTTCCTAAGAAGGGACTTAAAAAAAATTCAGTTTTTATACAGAACTCAATTGAAGAGATTGTTTTCATTTATACTGACATCCCTTTAATTTTGGTCCTTCGACAACTCAGCAGTTTCCCCCACCAGTGGTAAGAGACTCAGAGCTAAGGCCAGCACCTTAAAAATCCTAAAAACGTTCAGTTTTTGAAAACGTTGCTTAAAATATTTGTCTCTTGACTTCCCCCACCAGTGGTAAGAGAAAGCGTATAAATTTAAAAGCAAAAAGATGTAATGGAATCTTCATTGTTTAAAAAATCAATTATTGTAACAAAAAAATATAAAATTTTTTGTTCAAATTGTGGTTGATAAATCGACAAAATAAATAAAAAATTTCCAGAGCATTTTATATTTTTGACGTTTTTGAGGTAAAAAAAGTCACTGCCGTTTTGGCAGCGAGTAAGACTTACTTTTTAGAGTATCAAAGGCTCTGTGAAAAAGTGTGTGACATAAAGTAGAAAACTGTTTAAAAGTGTTAATTTCTTTTTTTGATTGTGAAGAAAAAGGAAAATTACTTACATAAGAAGTGGTGTATTTTGGTAAGATTTTGGCGAAACCAGCGGCTAACATGGCGGACGCCGGTAAAACGGTGTCGGCCAAAGGCAAACCCCCTGATCTAAATCCAACCAGCAAAAGAATTGTGAAGAGAAACCTTTATCAGCAACCAGCAACCAGTTTTCTTAAGGGAGGTTAAGGGAGGTAATAGACAGGTGCGTTTATGAAAAGGAGGGATCTTATAAAATTTACCAGTTAAACGTTCTGGGGCGAAAAAATGTCTTTTTGAAAATATTCCATATCTGAGAATCATTAACTTGTGAGATTTATTTTATTGGGGTCCTCTTGATTTCTAAATTAGTTTTACAATCATAGGAAACGTTATTCGCCAACATGAGCGGACATGTCCCTCTAAGGCAACCATCTTTAGATGTTTTGGGTTTGCGACCTTTCTCACGTGCACAGCAACACCTGCTGAATATTAATTGCTGATAATGAGGGAAGGATACATGATCAATATTGTCAAATGGGGATGTGGGGAAAGTGTGCTACCTTTCTCCCGTGTACAGCAAAACCTGCTGAATATTAATTGCTTATAATGGGGAAAAAGGTCACGTGATCAGTATTGTCACATGGTGGTGTGGGGGTGGGGGCAATTTAGTATACTCTTTATGGATATTATCGTGACATTTTTATGGCATCTAAACCTTTTGAAATCAGTTACTTTACGGACTATGCTAATTGTCCCAGAACCCGCATACATTAATATGTTAATTAGTGAGAGGCGGGGGTCATTCATATGCTAAATAGTAAAGGGGCGGGGGCCATATAATATGCAAGTTGTCCCAGAATCCGCGTTTCCATACTACTGTCGTGCTGGCCAAAAAGATAAGCGCTATGTTCGGCAATGAAGGAAAAGATTGCGGGGGCATAATAGTGTGTGTTTTTTGCTAAAATTGTCTTATTTAGGAAACCTGTGCCCCCACCCATTAACCACGTTCTGACGAACCTCTCTGACTTCAACTGACCTGTTGCGCTCAAAGTTCTAGCAGTTACACCAGCTTTCAAAATAATATTTGGAATATGCTCCAAGAAGGATGGTAATAGTTTCTGGTGGATTTGGAGCCCAAGGTCACAAAAAATTGCGTTATTTAGAAACACAGTGCCCCCTCTCATTAACCACGTTATTACGATCCTATGACTTCAACTGACCTGTTGCGCTAAAAGTTCTAGCAGTTACACCAGCTTACAAAATAATATTTGGATTATGCTCCAAGAAGGATGGTAATAGTTTCTGGTGGATTTGGAGCCCTAGGTCACAAAACAGAAGAGAAACAACTTTTAAGGATACGTTTTTGTTACAAAAATCTTTTTAAAGAACTTTTTTGCGATCTCCACCTTTTTATTTAAGTTTAAGCTTACAACTATAATGTCTCCCTTCAATTTCACCCAATAAATGAATAGGCTACATCGAGTAAAAACTTTTTAAGGATAAGTTTCTAACAAACATTTTTTTAAAGAACTTTTTTGCGATCTCCGCCTTCTTAATTAAATTTTAGTTTACAACTATAATGCCACCCTTTTATTTTACCCAATAAATGAATAGGCTATATGGAGTATACTGTGAACAACAACACAGCAAACTTTGAAATTGTAGAATTTTTAAACAATTAAGTGACTGTAGGCGTCTGTTAGCATCGTAAAAACTCTAAAACAAAAGACAAAATACGTAGACATTAACCACTTTAAATTTATCGTTCAATCGAACAAAACATATTGTCAGATAATTACAAATACTCGCTTTTTACAACATTTGAAATTACAGCACTTTTTTATATTACTAAATATTATTATTTATTTAATTCGTATATTTTTTATTTGCTTAAACAGTTTTTATCGATTATAATCTGTTATCAATTTTAACAACGTTAAAAACAAAAGTTGTACATCACTGACTAAGGAAATGACATGAACCTCCTTTCGTTTGTCATTAAAATTTCTGGACGAAGAGAGAGAAAGACAACAAATAAGAGTTGCAATCCCGCATGCAAGAGTTAGCATGGCAAAGCATCGCTTCTGAAAAACAATAATCGGAGACAAATAAAACAAAAGTCGAATAAATGAGTGAGAAATAGTTACACCTGTTACTCGTAGAGTAAAAGGGTATACTAGATTCGTCGGAAAGTTTGTAATAAGTAGAAGGAAGCGTTTCCGACCCCATAAAGTATATATATTTTTGATAAGGATTATTATCCGAGTCGATCTAGCTATGTCCATCTGTCTGTATAACGCTGTGATCTCGGACACTATCAAAGGTGCTATACTGGGATTAGGCAAGCAGACTCTAGAGATTCCTGAGCAGCGCAAGTATGTTTCGTCAGTGTGCCACGCCCACTCCAACGCCCACAAGCTGCCCAAAAGTGGCGCCTACAATTTTTATGCTAGCTAAAAAAATTGTAACCCAAAAATAGTTGGCCATGCCCACTTTATCGCCCACAAAAAGCCCACACACTTTAAACACAACGTAGCCGTCTAGCCCAGAGACCCCGAAAGAACCAACCTAAACTGCCCAGAGGATACCACATAACCAAGCAAAACCTCTGGAGCGAGAGAAGGCGTACAGCATCCTTTAACGTCTGGCTACCAACCCCTTCAGGGAGGACCAGACATCGACGGAGGATTTCAAGAGAATCCAGATGTTCTGACGATCACTAATAAAGTATGCGATTTTATGGGCTCCGTGCACGACATTTGCCACTATATATGTAAGGCCACACGAACCTACCCAAAATATAATCACGCTGCACCAAAGACTCCGCCGCGGGGGTCTAAAGATAACCCTCCCGCTTGGGCAAGCAGATGATGGTCTCTGCGTAGGCCTTAGATACGATTAGAATAAGAATTCCAAAGAAGCTTCCTAAGAAGGGACTTAAAAAAAAATTCAGTTTTTATACAGAACTCAATTGAAGAGATTGTTTTCATTTATACTGACATCCCTTTAATTTTGGTTCTTCGACAACTCAGCAGATTTCCCCCACCAGTGGTAAGAGACTCAGAGCTAAGGCCAGCACCTTAAAAATCCTAAAAATGTTCAGTTTTTGAAAACGTTGCTTAAAATATTTGTCTCTTGCCTTCCCCCACCAGTGGTAAGAAAAAGCGCATAAATTTAAAAGCAAAAAGATGCAATGGAATCTTGATTGTTTAAAAATTCAATTATTGTAACAAAAAAATATAAAATTGTTTGTTCAAATTGTGGTCGATAAATCGACAAAAAAAATAGAAAATTTCCAGAGCATTTTTTATTTTTGACGTTTTCGAGGTAAAAAAAAGTCACATCCGTTTTGGCAGCGAGTAAGACTTACTTTTTAGAGTATCAAAGGCTCAGTGAAAAAGTGTGTGACATAAAGTAGAAAACTGTTTAAAAGTGTTAATTTCTTTTTTTGATTGTGAAGAAAAAAGAAAATTACTTACATTAGAAGTGGTGTATTTTGGTAAGTTTTTGGCTAAACCAGCGGCTAACATGGCGGACGCCGGTAAAACGGTGTCGGCCAAAGGCAAACCCCCTGATCTAAATCCAACCAGCAAAATAATTGTGAAGAGAAACCTTTATCAGCAACCAGCAACCAGTTTTCTTAAGGGAGGTTCTTGTGAAAAAATCATGGCAAAAAAAATGTGCAGGGGTAATCCTGAGTATGCAAGAACTAGTGCGAATAAGATGGACATAATGGATGACCAAGCTGACAGCAATGTGAACTCAAAAAACATGGCCGCCAATTCAGGCAGCGAAGAGTGTGGAAACATAAATAGAAAAGTGTGGCTGCAGCCGACTGCAGTCAAAATAACCCGGATGCGACCAAGAAAAACACCAACACAATTTCAGATCCAAATAAATAACAAATAGTGAATTGAACACAGCAAACGTTGAGGAGAAGCGTCTATGTTGTTAACATGGAGAAAATCATGTTGGTGTAGCTGCTGTTTTAGTTTCAACCAAAGAGTGTCAGCTGTTTGAAAATAAGAGAATCACCCGGATGCGACCAAGAAAAATACCAACACAATTTTAGATCCAAATAAATTAACAAATATTGAATTGAAACAGCAAACGTTGTGGAAACGCGTCTATCTTGCTTATATGGAGAAAATTATGTTGGTGTAGCTGCTGTTTTAGTTTCAACCAAAGAGTTTTAGCTGGTTGAAAATAAGAGAATCAAGAGTGGCCTTTTTCGGTACGAAAAAATTAGACATATCATTTCACGGAAAATATTCCACTCGCAGCCTCTCTATACAAACTATACTTTCAAAACGCTCGAGATGCCAACTTCCTAGTTCTAAATGCCGAGTTAAAGAAGATGAAGATTAACGCTTTTATTCCGCGAAACTTGGTTGAGTCTCTAGGAGTTATTAGGGGTATTCCCAAAAATGTCTCTGAACACAAATTGAAAATTTAAATTCTGTAGTAAAGGTTAATTGAGTTGAGCGCATGATGAGACGTCAGGAAAACTCAAACGGATCTGAGGGTGTTAAGTACAACTTGATACCAACTGAGACCGTTAAGGTCAACTTTGATGGAGCTGATTTACCTGAGAAGATTGTTCTTTTTTAAATCTGTTCGTTGAAGGTTGACCACAACATACCGAAAGTGCGTCAGTGCTTTAAGTGTGGTAGACTGAGACACACTGCTTTTACATGCAAGTCATCAGAACGCTGTAAGAAATGTGGTGACAAGGAATGTCTTGGTACCTGCTCGGTGCTTAAATGCATTCTGTGTAATGCCAAACACCACGGTGCCAAGGAATCTGGCCAATATGGGCGAAGGAGCAGGACATTAATAAAATTATGACAATCAAGAAGATAGCTAGGAAGGAGGTATTAAGTACTTACTCAGTATCTTAAAATTACTCTTTTCTGGAGAATTATGATGGTAACTTTCCTCCCCTCAACAAACAGGATAGTCAGACACAGAACAAGGATCTCAAGCTAAATGCAGTATTAAAAAAACACAGCTACGTTAGCAGATTGGTGGAAAGACATACAGTTCCGGTGCAGAAGCCGCACTTTCATTTGGAGCCGTATACAAATGACACAAGTGACCATGTTCCTTTTTTCCCTGGTCTATCCACTGAGGATAAAATTCATCATATCATTAAGCTGCTATCCCAAATTAACAATGAAACCGAAAGCTACAAACGATACCAAACAAAATAGCCAAGTTACCGCAAGAGAAAAAAGACAACAAGTTACTACCATTGTAACTTTACACAATGAGCATCAAAATTCTTCAGTATACCAATCAATCTTTAAAAAACAATAAAAACAATCTTGATTTTTTTTTAATAATGAGAATTGTGACATTGCCATCTTATCGGAGGTTTTTTTACATTACCTTTCTTATAGGAAAATAATTAATTTTAGCCTTATTGAAAGGCACAGAGATGATGGCTACGGCAGAGTAGCAATAGCATACAAAAACAGCCTAAAATTAAACAAATTTACATATGACACAAACTGTAACATTGTTATTGCAAGTGCCTCTAACAAAGGAACAAATACTTATGCTTTTAACCTCTGTATATTTTGAACCCAACATTTCTCTCAGTAACGTTACAGATGAAGTAAACAATTTAATAGAAAAACTTGACCCTTTCAATAAAGTTAATATGTCTGGTGATTTAAATGCTAGATATAGTGATTTTGGAGACAGGATAAACAACAGGAAAGGAATTTTTCTAAAAAGGTTAATGTATAGTGCTGGATACAGATTTAAACTAAACAATAGTCCAACCTTTAAAAGAAACATAGACCCAGTGTCGGAATCAGTGCTAAATTTGACATTCACCAAAGGTAATCACTGTACTTATTTGACATGCAGATTTGTGGTAGCCATTATTATTATTCAACGAATTAGGAAAAACAGAGTCTTGTGGTAGTATATCAAGCCTCACCAAAAGTATGACGAGTGAAATCAAGGCAGCCACGTATTGTTTTGGATGTAACAAAACTCCAAAGGCATGGTGGAATGATGAATTAAAGAAACTTTTTCAAGTCAATGTAAAGCATGTCGTGATCCGTCATATGAAAATTATGTGAATGCAGTTAATCTCAAAATCAAATGGAAAAAATCAGTCAGAATTGCAAAGAAAACTAGTTTCTTTAAAAAGATAACTGAATTAAACACCAAACCAAGCAAGAAAACTGCGTAGAGGTTTTTAAAAAATCTGAAAAATCTGTCAGGACGAAAAGTTAGATAGGTTCGATCTGGATAAATCAAGTTCCTTTTTGGAATTTTTAATTGAGCAAATACCTCCTGAAAACAGAGTATCAGCCTACATTTCAGAAAGAACAATGAAAATCCGGGCTTTGTTCTGGAGGATCTCCAAGAAGTTCTTGATCAAGATAAAAAAAAACTGCAGGAGGAGCTGATTCAATAACTTACAGAATGATTGAGTCTCTCAGCACAGCAGACAAGGTCGAGTTGATAGCTTTATACAATAATAAGGTTATGAACTGTAATTTCCCACAGGAATGGAGAATTATTAGGATCACTCCGATTCCCAAAAGAAACAAAGATTTATCCGATGTTAAGAACTTTAGGCTTATATCCCTTATAACCTGTGTTGCCAAAACAGTAAAGTGTATGATTAAAAAGAGACTAGAACTATTTATAAATGAAAATAAGTTACTGCCATATAGGTCATATGCATACCAGAAAGCAAAATCAGCGGCGATGTGCATAAATGATGTGATTAATGTCATAGCTTCAAGGAAAAAGAAAAGGCTAAATGTTGTACTAGCAGTTGTTGACCTATCTCATGCGTATAACTGTGTAAATCTGAATTTCCTAAAATTTATTTTGGAAAATGACAGGTTTCCAAAAGTCCTTATAGACTGGATTCTTAGTTTTCTATCAAATCGTGTGTTGAAACTGGGAACTGCAATACAGGTTGCAAAAGGTGGGGTTCCTCAAGGATCCTGCTTTTCCCCATACATAAAATGATTCCATCAAATCAATGATGAAAACATTCAGATTATGCAGTTTGCTGATGATTTCATGATAATTTCGTCAGGAAATGCATTCAATAGTACGATTGACAATTTGCAAAACAAACTCACAGACTTCAATCTACTATGCAAAGACCTTAGTTCTTCAATCGGTTGTAATTAATGTCGGTAGGGGATGTAAAAAGGTAACGAATGTAGCCGGAGAGAACGTGGCTGTACCTAATCAAAAAAGTGTTACTTTTCTAGGTAGGATCATATTTGCCAACATGTCACATAAAGAGCATGTCAAAAAGATAAAAGCTGATACTAAGATCAGCTCAAGAATTCTTCAATACGCTACTTCAATCAAGTCTGGGTTGAAACCCAAAGTCAGTACAAACCTTTTCAAATCGTTTGTAAGAAGCAAGCAGGAATATGCTATAACTAGTATTGCTGACATGGAGTGAACCAAACCTTAGAGATTGCTCAGGCTAGAGAAGATGTGTAGGTGTGCCTCCTGGTACATGCAAGCAGGAAATTTTTGTTCTTGCCGGCGTGATGCCACCGCTATTCAGAGCCAAACTTCTGACCGCCAAATAATTGTTCAAGCTGAAAGCACAAAACCCCCTGCTCTTAGAGGTCATCAGGTCATCTCCGGCTGAAAAAAGCTACACCAACACGATAAAGGACTTTCACTTCCCTTTCGACAATACCAAGCTACGCGACCTGTTTTACGTCTCCAACAAGATCTGTGTAAATGAATAAAAATGAATACTCATTTGAGGAACTCCATGCTTTTATAGGGAAATCTTTGATAAATATATTGGAAATGGATGGAATTTAATTTCAACAGATGCGTCAATAGGGCCTGTCTCAAGTGGCATTGGGATACTAGAAATGCCCAGCGGGGTTTCTCATAAGTAAAGTTCGATGTTCCACTCTCTTCGGTAAGTGCCGAGCTAGCGGGAATCAAAATTGCCTGTGATATTTCTCATAAGTCCAAGTACAAAAACGTTGTGATAATCGGTGATTGCCTTGGGGGCTATTAGTATAATTAATAATAAAAGGTCAGAAGCGTACATGGTTCAAGAGATACATAACTCAATTAAGAATTCAGATGTTGAAAAGCTAAAACTAGTTTGGGTACCTGGCTACGAGGGCATTAACATTAACGAAAAGACTGACCTCATTGCCAAATCAGCTGTAAACGAAGGAGAACCAATAGACATTAAGCTTAATGTTAAAGATGCCCTAAGGTAAATCAAAAAACTTTTAGAATTCAACGGGAATGAGGATTACAAGAATAAGTGTACAATCAACGGATCAAACCTCATGAAGGTCTTCCCAAATATACCAAAAAAGCCATGGCACCATGATCTAAAATGGAACGCCAAAAGTATACAAGTTTTAAATAGACTTATGGTTGACTCGACATATGATAAGGGTTTTCTTCACAAAATAAAAGCTGTAAGTACAAATTTATGTGATCTATGTAATGTACCTGAATATGCCAAGCATATGATCTTCGAATGACATAAACTCAACAACATACGATCCAAGTTCAAAATATTTATGGTACTATAAAGATTTGAATGAATTACTTATTAAAAAAGAACCACTCCATTTAAGAGAGCTGCCGAAATTCATTAATACAGCAAATCTAAACTTTTAGTCTGCCTCTTTTTTCACCATCTATAACAAGCAAAATTCTGTGGCGTTTGGCCAAATAACAACCTGATAAGCTCACTGCCAGGAAGTCCTTGTAGGACCACCTTCTGTGGTTCCAAATCTGAGACATTCAGAGTGAAGTACGAGTCTATGTACGATCACATCCTGAAGCTCCTTGCAAAACACAACCTGTGGTCCTGTACCAATAACGCCATATCAAAACCTCTCGGATAGCCTATCCGCAGGATAAATTAACCACATTTTCTGACATCACTACCTTGAGAAGAAAATTCGGGAGGAATAACCTAGATCATCACGACATTGAGAATATCCACACTTAATATCGATAGCAGCTGAGTCTACGTGGGTGTATCGCGCGTGCACCTTCAAACCACTAGTACCTGGTCTATGCGGCAGAGTTGTTGCGACCAACAACCCTATTATCCATAAGATGATTTAAGACCCACAAAAAAAAGAGGTAAAAAAGTAATTTATTTAAAATCTTTTGTGTTCGAGGCCAAAAAATCCAAAAAGTGATAAATATCAAGAATTGAAAAAAAAAACATTTACCGTGAAAATTTAAATAGAACCAACAGTTTTTTCAAATAAAAATAAATAAAACATATATTTAAATAAAGTTGTATTCACAAAAATACTATATACATATAAATAAATATATGTGGTTGTTGAGAAATATATCGGTCATTTCATTGAATATCAATATTATTATTACTTCGCACCTAGTTTTCTTTTCTACATTTTCCATTTAGCGTCGCTTATGAACAGATATGTTTACTCTTGTGCTCTGAGCTTTTGTCTTATTCAGTGATTTGTGACTTGTGTTTGTTTATTAACATAGCTTAGCTAACAGTTGAGTTAGTGATTTTAACTAGATCTCATAGTAAACGGGTATGTGGTTATAGTTATTTTAGCATTTCTATTAGATTTGTTTAATCTCCTTGCTTTGCTAGTGTAATTTACACTCTCTAAACTTGCTAAAACTTTTTTATTCCCTCTCTCTCTCCCGCTTTATATTACAACTGTAAATTACACTCTCTCTGAACCTGCCAAACTTCTGGTAGACTTTTGGTGTGCTATTCTCTTATTCTCTCTCTCTAGCTTGCTTTACATTGTAACTGTTCGTGCGTAAAGTTGTCAGTGTCCAACAAGCCACGCTCAGTCGATAGAAGATTTATTCTCTCGTGCTCTCTTACATTTAATTTAAAACACGATCTCGCGCTCTTATTTTTTTCCGTGTTTTGTGCCTTTGTGGTTTTGGAATTTGATCCCAGTGCCAAATATACTTGAGGTATCTTTCATATTTTAATTCATTTTTTTCATTGTCTTTAAATGGTTCTTGTGTGTTATAAGAAAAATTGTACTCTTCCTTCTACAACTAAAGACCCTTTTATTTTCTGCTGGCTCTGCAAATCGATGATGCACGTTAAATGCGCAGGATTTACTGGCAGAGTCAAAGACTTTATTGATCTGAATTCTGGTCTCATGTGGTCATGTGTATCCTGCAAGGAAATGGTAGTTGAGATATGCGGCTTTGTGAAGCAGACTCGAGACAGCCTATTGAATTTCTCAGGTTCTTTTAAACAGCTCAATGGGGGTTTTAATTCCGTTTTTGTCTAATTTGATAGTAAACAAGAAAGGAAGTTAGCTTCGGCAAGCCGAAGCTTATATATTCTGGCAGCTATATTTATTAAATTTAAAAACACAAAAAATGATATTCCCAATAGTATAAGATAATATGTCAAAAAACACCGAAGCTATAATTTGTTTCACATTATTTTCCTATAGCAGCTATATGATGTAGTCGTCCGATTTTTATAAAACTAAATTCGAAATTCAAAACTAATTAAGAAAAATGTCATTTCCAAGCTTAAGAGGTTTTATGTTAAAAAAAAACGAAGCTTTAAAATGTTTCTTATTATTTTCCCACCAATTTTCCGATCGTTCCTATGGCAGCTATATGATATAGTCGTCCGATTTTGATAAAATTTAATTCGAAACTCAGAACTAATTAAAAAATTTTATTTCCAAGCGTAGGAGGTTATATGTTAAGGAACACCGAATCTATAATTTGTTTCATATTATTTTCCCACCAATTTTACGATCGTTCCTTTAGCAGCTATATGATGTAGTCGTCCGATTTTGATAAAACTTAATTCGAAATTCAAAACTAATTAAAAAAAATGTAATTTCCAAGCTTAGGAGGTTTTATGTTAAAAAAAAACAACGAAGCTATAATTTGTTTCATATTATTTTCCCACCAATTTTCCGATCGTCCCTATGGCAGCTATATGATATAGTCGTCCGATTATGATAAAATTAAATTCAAAATTCAGAACTAATTAAAAATTTTATTTCCAATTTTACGATCGTTCCTTTGGCAGCTATATGATTTAGTCGTCCGATTTTGATAAAATTAAATTCGAAATTCAGAATGAATTAAAAAATGTTGTTTCCAAGCGTAGGAGGTTATATGTTAAAAAACACCGAAGCTATAATTTGTTTCATATTATTTTCCCAGCAATTTTACGATCGTTCCTTTGGCAGCTATATGATATATTCGTCCGATTTTGATAAAATTGAATTCGAAATTGAGAACTAATTAAAAAATTTTGCTTCCAAGCGTAGGAGGTTATATGTTAAGGAACACCGAAGCTATAATTTTTTTCATATTATTTTACCACCAATTTTACGATCGTTCCTATGGCAGCTATATGATATAGTCTTCCGATTTTGATAAAATTTAATTTGAAATTCAAAACTAATTAAAAAATGTTGTTTCGAAGGAAAGGAGGTAATAAGTTAAAAAACACCAAAGATATAATTTTTTAACATTTTTTTTCCGATTATTCCTATGGGAGCCATTAGATATAGTTGTCCGATCCGGCTGGTTCCGACTTATATACTACCTGCAAAAGAAATAAGACTTTTGGGAAAGTTTCAGCCCGATAGCTTTAAAACTGAGAGACTAGTTTGCGTAGAAACGGACGGACAGACGGACAGACGGACATGGCTAAATCGACTCGTCTAGTGATGCTGATCAAGAATATATATACTTTATGGGGTCGGAAACGTCTCCTTCACTGCGTTGCAAACTTCTGACTGAAATCATCATACCCTCTGCAAGGGTATAAAAATTATTAACTGAGTCGCACAAACGCAAACAAGCCACCTTAGGGGCAGCTAATACGATCATGGTATCCACCCCAAATCCGAACTTGGTAGCTGCAGCAGTTTCTGTTGTGGAGTCACTGTTTTTGGAAGTCTGGTGGTAAAAAAATCTTCAGTGCTGGCTAAGTCAAGCAATTCGGTGCCGACCGTACTTATAGGTACAGAAGGTACCGTTTCTGGCTCTCAGCTTAGTGTGGTTCAATCTGCTGCTGGGGGACGTAAGAAACTGTCAGTTGTTCCACATAGGAGGCAATTATTTGTTTCTAGATTCACGCCAGATACCACATCTGAGGTTGTTTGGAAATTTATACGTGAAAAATTCCCATCCAAAAATATTTCAGTTGAACAATTTCGATTTTCATACGCTCGTAGTATATCGTCTTTTAAAATATTTGCTCCGCCTAATGTGTTTAAGGTACTACTTTCTGAAAGCTTTTGGCATAATGATGATTTAGTAATAAAAGAATTTCTTCCCAATAAACCGAGAACAAATAACAGACCTTCCACTGCGCCAAAAAACTAAAAAATTTATTTTTGGCTTATCAAAATGTTAGGGGACTAAATATGAAGCTACCCAAGCTTTATGCTGACTCCTCTGCATTTACTGCAGATATTTTGGCTTTTACGGAAACTTGGCTGAAACCAGAGATATCTGACTCTGAAGTTCTGTCAAAGAACTTTAATGCCTATAAGCCCGATCGCTCCTCACGTAGGGAAGGCGGTGTGCTGATTGCCGTTACCTCTATCAGATGTCAGATAGAATTCACTCTGATATCCCTAACGAAATTGAATTTGTTAGTGTGAAAGTTTCCTTGCAATCCTTATCTATTTTTGATACATGTTCCTATAGTCCACCTGGCTCTGATTTAATAATTTATGAGCACCATCTCTCTCCGATAAAATCTGTTCTATCCTGTCTTTCTAACAGAGACCTTTTGATTGTTTTGGGTGACTAAACTACCTGATATTTCTTGTTCTCCTCCTACTGACTCACTTGTCGCTATACCCTTATCTGTCCATTTGTAGATGTCCGTTTAGAATTATCGTTACAGCAAGTAAGCTTTATACGGAATTCATTAAATAGACAACTAGATCTTGTGTTTGTTTCAGACCCGTCTGAAGTCACGGTATCTAGAATTGACGCTCTTGTTGTACCAGAAGACCGATATTATCCAAAAATAAAATTGACAATCTGCCTCCCATGCGTTGATACCCTCTCTCCTTTAGTTCCTCAAACTAAAATGAAATGTTTTCGAAAATGTGACTATAAATAATATAATAATAAAATAATATAATTGGACAGACTTGTACAATTGTATGGAAATTGAAAGTGCCACTGAACTTTTCTATATAGTGTTAAATACTATTTTTAATGAATGCGTTTCTGATAGGCTTCCTTCAAAGCTAAACAGGAATCCTTGGTTTACCAATACGCTTCAAAGACTTAAAAACCTTAAAACAAACACTTATAAAAAGTATAAAAAATCGGGTATGTGGTGGCTTGATCGGATTTTAATGTTCTCAATAGTCATTGCTATTCTATGTATTTAAGTCGATGTAAATCTGTATTTTCAAATGATCCGAAGCAGTTTTAAAACTTTGTTAATGCCAAGCGTAAGTCGTCGGCATTGCATTCATCGGTGTTTGTGCCTAACCGAAGTAGACACTTGCAGGACGATCGCGTCGCGGCATTGGTAACCATGGTTACTGTAATGCCGGACCACAGGCGATGCGGGAACTGCGATGAGGTTGAGCTAACGTGGTTAGCTGCTAGTTGAGATAGTGTATTACGAGCCCTATTCCTAGAGGTAGGAAGTAGAACCGCGGAGTTATGAGGTGTGTTGATAACTGATTTATTCTTCATTAGTACATTATTATATACTACTTGGAACACGGAAGTTTAGTGTAATGATTAGTGAAGTAAGCTATATTCTAAAGTAGGCCAGGGAATTCTGATTATGGTAGCAGTTTGCGTAGTTGGCTCGGCTGACACTGCAAAATGTGCTGACTGCATTGGCGAGTCAGTGTGGCGTTGAGTCGGTGAAACGGTGAGTTAGTGAGACATATAACATGCTGATCAGCAATTCTCATCTGCAGTGAGTACTACTGAGCGCCTGGTACTGTTCCCAACTTGGCTACTGCTTGATTTGTTGGGTGTGATCATGTTGAGTACCTTTGGGTACGAACAATCGGTACGTTTTAACTCAATGGAGGCATCGACGGATTTTGAAATTGCTGAGTTATTTTCCGAGCTTTTCCAAACTACTTATAGTTCGGCTTGGGCAAGATGTGTTTTTACCCTGTAATTACGGAAAGTTCTCTCTTAAGAGATCTAGCAACAACAACGCCAACTTATTCCCCCGGTCCAGATGGACTCCTTGGGTGTGTGCTTAAGTTTTGTGCGTCAACCATATGTAAACCGATTCTTAAACTTTTTAATATGTCTATTTCATCATCAGTTTTTCCTACTATCTAGAAGGACTCTTTTATCATTGCACTTGACAAAAAGGATGCGAAGGCGGATGCTCAAAATTATAGAGGTATTTCTAAATTGTCAGCAATTCCTAAAGCATTTCAACGTATTATAACTTCTCATTTGCAACATTTATGTTCCACGTTAATATCACCGTGTCGGCATGGTTTTGTTGAGCTATCGACCACCACCAACCTTCTTGAATTGTCATCTATTGTAATAAATGGATTTAGGAAAAAAAAATGCAGACTTACGTTTTAGTAAGGCCTTTGTCCCTGTCAACTCTCTGTCAACCACTCTCTTCTCTTATTCAAATTAAATCAGCTTGGGTTTCCATGTGATCTATTAACTTGGATTTTAAGTTATTTAGAGTATTATTTATTAGTATATTAAGGACTTAGAGGGTTACATTCAAGAACGCTGGTTCAAAATTGGTCTACGTGAGATCTGGAGTACCTCAGGGTAGTCATTTGGCCCTTTGCTGTTTACTTTGTTTATTAAGGATCTTCCCTCTACCATAACACATTTTAACAAA
Organism: Drosophila subpulchrella; assembly: GCF_014743375.2. Taxonomy (NCBI): domain Eukaryota; kingdom Metazoa; phylum Arthropoda; class Insecta; order Diptera; family Drosophilidae; genus Drosophila; species Drosophila subpulchrella. The sequence goes on from NW_023665641.1 coordinate 585,195, forward strand.
TTAAAGCTAGTATATAATACTAAAATTAATATTTAAAAAGAAAGAAGGGGCGCTGGAAGCTAAAGTCCTTCGGACCGGCTGTTTAAGCTAAATTACGATATCTAAATTCGGAGATGAACTGTAGTAATGTATTCTTTCAATTTTTTAATGTTTGGTATGGAGGGGGATGTGAGAAGGGAGGATGGAACGGTGACGGTGGCAGGTATCGAGAAGATGTTCGATCGAAGAGATAATGCCTCCGCAGAAGCGGCAAGGCGGGGGAGCCAATCCTTGAAGAAGATGTTCGTGGGTTTCCTGTGTGTGTCCGATGCGAAGTCGGGTGTAAATTCTGCGGTCATGTTTGTTGAGGTCGGTAGGAAAAGTTGTTTTTTCGCGGGCTGGGTTAAGTGTGTTGTATCTATGGATGATACCTTCCCAGTCAGATTTTAGCTTTTCTTTGTTGGTGGATGTAATAAGTCTGAAGATGTCTTTGGCACTGGTAGGTGTAAATAAAAGGGTTGGTGCGGTGCTCATAAATCGGGCAGCTGCGTCAGCTTGCTCGTTTCCAAGAATTCCCTGATGGCTGGGGACCCAAATGATGGTTATTTTTGTGCCTTAAAGCAAATAATTTTCCTTATCTGGCATATTGTGGGATCTGATTGTCCGGGGTTTTCCAGAGCAGAGATGGTGGATAGGCTGTCGGTGCAAATTGCGAATTTCCCTTTAATTTTGTTGGCATATTGGCAGGCCTGTAGGACTGCAAAGCCCTCGATGGTAAATATGGAGTTAAAGATTGGAAGGGTTCCTGCCGCGATGATGTCGTTGTCCTCGTTGACGACTGCGAATGTAGACGATGAATCCGTTTTAGAACCATCCGTATATAGCCAGTTCCTTGCCCCTAGTTGACTTCTTAGAAGACCAAATTGTGCTTGGAAAACTCTGCTGGGTGTGTCACTTTTGGCGAAGAAGTGAAGATCCTTTTTTATATAGTGCGATGTACTGGGATGGGTGGGATGGAACTAGCTATAATTCTCCGCTTAGGAGCTGCAAGGCCTATCTGGGCAGCTTGCTTGGCGCATCTGTGAAGGGTTGAGGGAACCCTGGGCGTGCGTGTTTTTCTGAAGCAGGCTTTGAAATCCTTGACCAGCGAGTGATTTGGGCTTGTGAATAACTTCGGTATTAAATTCATGGTGACTTCGTTTAGTCTTTCCATTATGGTCGGTAACCCTGCTTCGGCCAGAATGCATCGTATTGGCGATGTTGCGAATGCGTTTATTGATCTGCGAACTGAGGTATTGTAAGGTGATTGCAGTTTCCTTAGGTGGGTTGCTGCACACCAACCGTAGATTGGGAGTCCGTATTCGATTTTGGAGAGGATAAGGGCACGGGTTATATTGGTTAGGATGTTGGGATGGATGTGAGAAAACTTAGAACTTAAGAACTTTATAATGTTGACACGGACTTCAAGTTGTTTTCTTAAAGTAATACAGTGTTCCTTAAAACTAAACCTAGAATCAAATATAATGACAAGTATATTTAAATTTGTAACTGTTTGGATGGTTTTATTTCTAAACTCCAAAGTTGGGAAGCAACAGTGGACTTTGCGACAAATGTGAAGTGTGTGGCATTTTTCTATGGCAAGAGAAGCGCCTGAGGATATTCCCCAAGGCTCTAAGTCCTGGATTTTTAAAAATGTATTTTTTACCGTCCTGAGGTTCTTTTCTTTTGTGAGAATTATTATGTCATCTGCATATAAGGAAAGGTTTATTTTCTTGTACCTAGCTAAACGAAGGTTTACGTGGTCAAACGCTATGATGAACAGGACTACCGACAGAAGGGAGCCTTGTGGGATTCCGTTAAGCAAGTTGGCCGAAGTTGAAGTCTTGTCGTTGACTTTGTCTTTAAAGGTCCTATTCGTCATAAATGCTTTAACCAGGTTGTAAAGCCTTGGACCAATGCCCCAAAGCTGGAGTCGAGAGAGAACTGCATGTGGCCCCACGCGATCGAAGGCTTTTTCGAAATCCGTCGCCAGAATGGAGACGTGATTCCTGGTCGAAATGGCATTCGACACGAAGTGTTGAATCTTCAGAAGTGCGTCCATAGTGCTGTGGTTCCTTTTAAATGCAACTTGGTTGCCGTTGATCAGATTGTGGCGGTTGATGAACCACATAAGTCGAAGTGCAATCATTTTCTCAATTATTTTGCTAAGACAGGGTATTAGAGATATTGGGCGATAGCCATTAATTTCTGAGGAGTTGGTTTTGGGTTTAGGGATGGGAATGGTAATGGAAGATCGCCAGGTGTGGGGGTAATTGCCGGTGGATAGCATGGAGTTGTAAATGTCAAGAAGTCTCTGCTTAAGACATGGAGGTATCTGTTTTAGGATGGTATAGGATATTTTATCTGCGCCAGGGCATTTGCCTTTGGCGGTTTGAAGAGCTGCCTCGATTTCGTGCAGTCTAAATGGAGTGTCCAAACTCCGAGCTGTTGGGGATATTGTGGTAGGATTGTATGATGAGGATAGGTAGGATTCTTTAAGACCTATGTAAGTGTTGCTGAAGTTTTCATCCGCTCCGTATTTGGTCCAGATTTCCTTGAATTGTTCTGATATGCTACTGAAGTCTGTTATGAGTGCGTTTGCTGTTTTGATGCATTTTATTGGGATCTTCGGAGAGCCTGCCAGACGATTAATGTTGGACCATATCTTTTTGGTGGTCGAAAGGGGGGAAAAACGTGACGTAAAATTTTCAAGGGATTTCCGTTTTTCAGAAAGGACAGTTTTTTTTAAAAATGGCATTGGCTCTTTTATAATTGATAAGGTTTATGGATGACATCTGAGATTTAAATGTGTGGAACAGTTTTTGCTTTGTTTCCCTGAGCTGTTGAAGTTGCGGGCTCCACCATGGTATTTTTGATTTATGTGGTATTCGTTTTGTTTGGGGGATGGAGGAGTTAGCGGACGTTCTGATGTATTTTGTAAGTAGAGAAACCTGATGATTTAAGCACCCGGGTACCCACTTGGATTCAAGTTCGATGCAGATTTGGCCGAATCTATTCCAGTCAGCGAGATCAGTTTTATATTTTGGAATTGGTAGGGTTTTGTCTGGGGAGAAAGGGAATTCTAAGGAAACGAAAATGGGGAAATGATCGCTTCCATGCAATTGATCACATATAGACCAACTGCTACGGTGGGCTATTCTGGGTGAAATTAGGGAAACATCAATGTGTGTTATGGTGTTGCGGGTGAAGAGATGGGTTCCAGACCCGTCGCTTAGGACAATCAAGTTAAACGATGAAATGACTCGCTCAACTTTTTTACCGCGGGAATTGGGATAAGGCGAACCCCACAGAGGGCTCCAAGAATTAAAGTCTCCGACTAACAATATATGTCCAGGAAGTTGATCTACAGCGTGAGAAAGATCCGTACTTGAAAAGCCTTGACATGGTGGAATGTACATGTTTATTATAAAAATGGGGTGAGTAAGCTCGACTTTAATTCCAGTGCAGAGCAGGTGGGAGCTTATGGACATTTGGGAGTGAGGAATTTTCTGTTTTATAAGTATGGCCACGCATTGTTTTGCAGAGGTATTGTGGGGAAAGTTCCAAAAATACCCCACATAACCCGGCGGGCACCTAAAGTTATTAAAGGTATGAGCTAAGTGTGTCTCCTGAAGGCATAAAATGTCAGGAGAGCGTTCGGTTATAAGTAATTTTAATTCGTGATAGTTATTAAATATTCCTTTTATGTTCCACTGTAAAATGTTGATAACCATTCTAAAGTATCTTAAAGGGAATTAAGGGGAGCTGACGCAGAGTCAGCTACATCCATAGCTGTATCTGAATCAGATGAGTTAGAATTAGATTTCATTTCGCTTAAGAGTTTATCAGCTTCAGATCTAAGAGAGCGACTGTTTTTTAAGCGCTCTTGAAAGTCGGGATAGTTTAAAGAGAGGGGGGAAAGCTCTGAGCGTTCACTGTGTACACTTGAGGAGGGAGAGAAAGAGTTTGGTGAGTGATTTAGGTGTTCGAAGTCTTCGATCGTTTTCGTATTGACAGTGCATGTTTAGGTGATGTTTGACTTGGAGAGCGAAGCTCAAAGCGTGTAATGGAATTGCTTGAGGAGGAAGTAATTGAGAGAGGTTGGGGTTGAGAGTCTGCTTTGGCAGGCTCTTTGGAGTGTTCGTCGATGTTTTCGTTTATAGTATTTTCTTTTTGAGTATTACTGATTGTGTTAGGTAAATAGTTTGAGTTGGACACAGCTTGTGCATAATTTGGTGATGGATGTGTTGTTGTTGTAGATTGTTGTTTGAGAATCAGCCTAGCTTCTCTTATACTGCACTTGCGTGTAGTTTTGATTTTTATAAGTTATTTTTGTTGTTGGTATCTTGGGCATGAGGGGGACGAGGAAGCGTGATCGCTAGAGCAATTAGCGCACTGGGTACGTGTGCAGGGTTTGGGGGTGTGAGGGGGAAAATTACATATTTCGCACGTGGGCGTGTTTTTGCAGAATTTGGCTGTATGACCTATAATTTGGCAAGATTTACACCTCATAGGGTTGGGAATTTATTCCCTTACCTTGATAGTGTGCCAGGAGACGTCTAGTTTGCTAGGCAAGTTGTACAGGTCGAATGTTACGAGTATAACACCCGAAGGTTTTAGTTTGCCATCTACTTTCCTAGAGAATTTGAATACGGAGTGTACATTTTGGTCGGCCAGTTCTTTCACGATCTCGTCATCGGGGACATTTACGAGGAAGGGGGCATATATAGTACCCTTGACAAAGTTAAGGGACTCATGGAGTTTGCATTCAATTTCGCATATACCAGCAAGATTTTTTGATTTTAAGAATTTTTCTGCGACATTTTTGGTTTTCACCAGCATTAGGAGGTTGCCATCGCGGAGGGTGGAGATAGATACTATTTCTTTGCTTATAATATTCAACGCGCGGTAAACAGCGAAGCAGGAGTATTCTGAAATTTTCTTCTTGGGATCTTTGGAAGATATAATGATGAATTTGGGGTTTTCTTTTGTTTTTTCGGGAAGTTCGGGGAACTCTTCTTGAAGTTTAACAAAAGGTCTTTTTTTTTTTTGGGGCTGTCGCTAAGAATAGCAAAGCGATTGTCCCCGAACTCGGGAGGCCCTGAGGCCATGACACAATAACTTTAACTTTAGATTTGTGATCTAAGGCACTTGCACGTGAAAAAATAAATTACCGTTTATAAGCGAAGAACGGTGTGGATCAATCCACGAAACGAAGAAAGATAAGACACGAGATTAGTCACTGACGTCTGCGCTCGAAGAGAGTTAGTCGGTGACTGAGTCTATCATATAATGGTATAGCGTCGAGTTTCAACTTACATTCAGATATTGATTGTTTTCAGGGATGGTGTGAGTACAACCTTTTAAATTTATGCTGCCTTAAATGCCACGTTATGACTTTTTTATATGGGTACTCCTACTTTTGTTAGTGACTCCCTTCAAATTACGCCAACGTATATATTCAGTTAATGACTTAGGCGTTCTCTGGACCCAAAACTTAAATTTGACTGCCACATAATGTCCACTGTCAACAAGGCCATGAGTGTTCTTGGGTTTATAAAGCGTTGGTCAAAAGAATTTGATGACCCTTATACAACCAAATTATTATTTACCTCCCTTGTCCGTCCCATTTTGGAATATTGTTCTTCGGTTTGGAGTCCACAATATCAAGTGCATATTGACCGTATTGAAACGGTACAAAAAAAATTTCTTCTTTTTGCCCTTCGTAGTTTGAACTGGGATCAAAACGTAAGGCTAGCTTTCTATCAGAGTAGATTAATATTGCTAAATTTACTTACACTTGTAAATCGTAGAACAATGCTTGGTACTTTTTATGCAAAATCTTATAAGAGGTGATATTGATTCTTTAGAACTTGTAAGCCGCCTAACTTTCTCTTTAACAATTATAACAAACTTTATCATTTAATCTGCACTTCAACTTCTATCCCGGTATTAAGAACTAATATAATTAACTCAATTGCTTCATTCTTAGTTGCTTCTTTTATTTTCATTTGTGTCCCGTCTCTATTTGCTTTTTTGTATTTTCCTCACCCAAATTGATAAAAGGGCCCCGCGCGTAACAGTAGCTCGCGCGCGTCGAGTAGCCTGATATCCGCGTTTGATTTTCAGTTTCTTTGTTAATAATAAAAGACAGATTAGCCGCCGTTTTCGTCATGAACACGATAGTGCATCGGACGATTCAACAAGAGTTAAGAGTTCTTTGGAGTTTTCTCCACCTTCAACCATTTTATGGAGCTCCCCGATTAATTAGTGGCATTTAACATGGAGAAGGGATATGAAGACCCTGGTTTGGGTATACCTGAATGCGAAGATAAGTTCTACTGCGCGCACGCTATTTTTAGTAAAGCCCTAAACGAGATGGGGGTCAAGATCATGGACCGGACCAGTCGAAGATTTTACTATCAAGTACAGTGGAATGTCTATTCCTCGGACAAAACCCACTTCTGGAAAAGTTCACACTTCATCGAGAGCAGCTAATTTAAGGTTTGAGAAAATTCGGATACGAGGATTGGAGCCAGCGTAGTAATTTGTTCTTAAGCTCAGTAGATAATAACGAAAAACTTTCTAAGTGCCAAAAGATTCATTATATAAAATCTTATTTAGATGGGGAAGCACTGTCCTTAATTAAACATTATACCGTTTGTAATGACAGTTACCCAGATGCGTCGAAAAAATTGTAAATCGTTATAACAGGAAAACGCTTATCGCTAGATCTTTTGCTCAGAATTTTCTTACGTTGCCAACCTATATCAATTTGAGTATCGGCGAGTTACGTAGGGTAATTGACTCTGCCGAACAGAGACAGTTGCGATGTGTGGCTAATTCATATTTTGCTATCAAAGATAGGTTCCGAAATCAAACAAGCTTGGGCTAACTGTCTTCAAGGAATACGTCACCATAAATGATTTATTTACTTTTCTTTTCGCTCATTGGGGATATACAAGTGATGCAACCGTGCTGGTCTTGACAGCCCAGAGTAGACGCCGTCAAGTCGTTTATCGCGCGAATATACAAGGGTGGTCAAAAGTATTTTCACAAAAAAAAAGTTAAATATATTCATAATTTGAACTTACATCTTGTTAACTTTGGCATCAATGGAAAGGTAATTTAAATGCCGTTTGAATGATACAATACATTTCTTAACACATTCAGTACTTATTGAAAAGGACGAATTTGTGTGAAAATGTCCTTGTTGAACTTTTTTCCTCGACTTGAAAACTTAAATTTTTTGATGCAAAAAGTTTCTTCAAACAAAAATAATAGTAACTGCAAAAAGAATTTTTCAAAACTCATTTTGCTTATATTTTTTATGATTTTTTGAAAATGCTTAGAAACATGCATTTTAGCCATATTTTTCTCTTTTTCATACAAATTTTTTCCGACAGTGTCACCTTTAAAAAATCATAAAAAATATAAGCAAAATGATTTTTGAAAAATTCGTTTTGCAGTTACTATTATTTTTGTTTGAAGAAACTTTTTGCATCAAAAAATTTAAGTTTTCAAGTCGAGGAAAAAAGTTCAAAAAGGACATTTTCACACAAATTCGTCCTTTTCAATAAGTACTGAATGTGTTAAGAAATGTATTGTATCATTCAAACGGCATTTAAATTACCTTTCCATTGATGCCAAAGTTAACAAGATGTAAGTTCAAATTATGAATATATTTAACTTTTCTTTTGTGAAAATACTTTTGACCACCCTTGTATATGTTGTCAAGAACAGCACAATGCATGTACGGAACACAAAGCACTGGATGTAATAGAACGCCGTTATTTTGCCACGGATACTAAGCATTGTTTTAATTGCCTAAGTTGATCGCATCAAGTCAGTGATTGTAATTCTTCGAGCACTTGTCGTCAGTGCAACGCTAAGCATCATATGCTAGTCCACCCAGAAGAGTCAAGATCGATTCCGTTGGCTTCCGCCAATATGTCCGCTGCTGAAGTAAATATAGTTCCTTCGATATGAATAGTTCCTGCCGATATGAACACTACAGCTGTCAGCCATCATAGACCTGGCCAAAGGAAATGCGTGTGGACGGCTTCAATAATCTTGTGCATTCCTCCATGAGCTGATAATGTACTATCATGGGCCTGGCTGATTACCTTGGGTCTTAATTTCTCGAGAACTCACAATCGCCAATTATTCGAATCATTCAAGGAATCGCCTGTTGGGTGTTGGGTGACGAATATATACGAACTTATCTACAACTCGCAGATCTGGGAATGAATTTTCCTCATCTTAAACTCAGTTTTTGAGATTCAAATATTCTTCATCTAGAAATTCTTCCGAATCTAGTCATCTTTATTTAGAATGATTGTAGCCACGACTAATTTGTTGTTAAATTTTTTTTTCCCAAAATAGTTTCGCATTCTAAGGGTATTTCTTTTTGGAATTCTTTCATATATATATTCTTTTTCTTACTTCGAGATAGATTTTTAGACGCTTATTGTAAGTAACGCAAGGGTTACTAAAAGGGTAGCTGCTTTGTTTCGTTCCTTACCGGTCGAAGTGGAATAAGTTTTGGGTCTGTAGATATGTGAACTATTGTTTCAGGAGCATCTGGCTGTTCTGCTGAGATGCTCCTTTATGACGGTCTTCCGACCTACGTAAACAAGTGTGACAAGCAGGCTACACATCCGTAACAAAATACCTGTTTTACTGTACAGCAATTCTCCCAGATATGCCCTTCCTTTTCACAATTCCAGCATATGAATCAAGTTGCGGTTCTATGCATGGTAGCGATGTCTTCGTCTGCATTTCTTCCCCACTTCAACGGTATAAACTTTATACGACGCTGGCTCTCTGCCCATTGACATTATAAAGTATATATATTCTTGATCAGGATGATTGAGTATGAACGCTGTGATTTCGTACACTATAAAAGCTGCAATACTGGGATTAGGCATGCAGGTTCTAGAGAACACTGCGCAGCGTAAGTTTGTTTCGTCAGTTCAGTTCCAAAAAAAATGTTTCACTTGTGAATCACCTTGTGAATCCCGTGGGACATGTCCTCTTGCACAAGTGAACAACAAGTGACGCTCCATATAGAAAATTGTATGGGATGTCGGCATTTTCACAAGTGAAAATTCAAATGAAAATTTTTCGAAGTCCCACGGAATTTTACTTGTTCCTTATACTCATTTTTCGTATGGCCTGTCACGTGCCGGTGACACGTCCCAAGTGAAAACACTTGTGAAAATCAAAATTTTTTCATGAGTTTTCACTTATGAAGTCACTTGCAAGTGCCACTTACAAGTGACACGTCGCAAGTGAAATCACTTATGAAAATCAGAATTTTTCCATGAGTTTTCACTTATGAAAATATAGAATTTAAAATAAATACATTTTTATTTACTTTTAAATTCATTTTAATTAAATAGTGTTATTTAGGTTATCTGTTAAAGGACAATTATTATAGTAAGCCTAGTTTTATGTTACTTTATTGTATTATATATCCTTAAACCTTTGTCCGGGTCCTCCGAATCCTTGGCCAGCGCTCCTAAAAAAATGTATGGGCATATGATTAAAAAATGCGTTTTACTTGTTTTTTTTTTTGTATATTTACCTTTTAGAGCTGTGTAAAAACTCTTTGCGAGATTTTTTTTGCCACAAAACATTTTGTCATCCACTTTCGGCTAACGGAACCCATTGAATACCTTCAAAATTTACGTACTTTAAACTAAGATCAATGCACAACATCTTAAACTTTACGTAGCACTTACCTGACTTTATTGTATTAACTTAAAAAAACGATGAAAGTAACTCTGCTGCGCACAATTAAAATGGATGCTTCCCTTTCAATCACTCAAACAGGATGCACCAAGTCTTCTTCCCACCCCTTTACTTGATTTCTTTTGTTTTCTTTTCGTTTTAATTCTAAAATGTTTTAAATATTTAAATCATTTTTAACGTACTAAATTTCTATAACTAAACAAAAAAATTATATTGTAATAAAAATGTTTAATAGGTAAACATAACATTATAAGTAAATTCAATTTACTTAATTTTACTATAATCAAATAATATACTTTTATAAAACAATGAAGTTGTTTATTTTCGATACACAATAATGCTCCTAAAATATCAGGGCATTCACATGTCTCTGCTCTACGAAAACTTTTTCGCCGAAACATTAGTCGCTAGCCGAACATAACGGAGAGACGCAGAAAAAATAACGGACCGGCCAAAATTTGTCTCTGCGAGCGAGCGAAAGGGATATCTCCGATTATCTGCCTCTCTGTCCACTCTAACGCCCACAATACCCTTCGTTCTTGGGACTTCATCTATTTCAGCGATCAAGCCACCCCCGCCCCAACATTTAGGTCCTTCGAGCTGGATTTCAAAATCTTTGGATTTTTCTCCCCTGGAGTTTCCCGTGATTTTTCCCAGCAGGCTTGAACCGCTCCAAATAAGTTCCACTTACTATAATTTGCTGATCATACATCCAGTTTTTCGAACCCCATTTCGACTAACTTTCTGTATGATATATTGTCTAAATCATAAATTTATTAATCCGACGCAATGGCAATGAATATATGTACTTCAATTCCGTTATTTGTGCTTGACAATATTCCAGTTTCCTTTGCCCACAATTGTACACTTGAAACAATTCCAGTAAATATTTCAGTGCTACTATTCAACTAAAATATTTCTTAAATATATTTTCAATTCCAATTGTGTGTATAATATAACACAGCCACAGTAAAAAATTCCCGATCATAAAATGTTTCCTTAAGATTTGCACTCCTTATTATACCCGTTACTCGTAGAGTAAAAGGGTATACTAGATTCGTCGGAAAGTATGTAACAGGCAGAAGGAAGCGTTTCCGACCCCATAAAGTATATATATTCTTGATCAGGATCACTAGCCGAGTCGATCTAGCCATGTCCGATGAACGCTGAGATCTCGGAAACTATAAGAGCTATGCTGTTGAGATTTGGCATTCAGATTCCTGAGCTTCTTACGCACCACTTTTACGCCCACAAACCGCCCAAAACTGTGGCTCCTACAGTTTTGATGCTAGAGTAAAAATTTTAACTGAAAGGAATTGTTCCCATCAATACCTATCGATTGACCCAAAAAAAAGTTTGCCACGCCCACTTTAACGCCCACAAACGTTTGAACGTGGATATCTCGGAAACTATCAAAGATAAAGACTTGGGATCTCAGATTTAGGTTCCGTAGCCTTGTACGCAGCGCAAGTTTGGTACGCGAATATGCCACGCCCAATCTAACGCCCACAAACCGCCCAAGCCTGTGGCGCCCACAATTTCCATGCTAGATAAAAAATTTTAACTGAAATGTATTGGTCTCGTCAATACCTATCGATTGATCCAAAAAAAAATTTGCCACGCCCACTATAACGCCTATAACGCTTAAATCTGTTTACCGCCGTTAGGTGACGCATTTTAATCTCGCTTTGCTGCTTGCATATCTCCATTTCCCTTTAGTCCCTTTAGCTGAGTAACGGGTATATGATAGTCGAGGTACTCGACTATAGCGTTCTTCATTGTTGTTTAACATATTTGTGTGTATGTTTTAAGTTAAAATAGTTTAAAAATTGGTTGCCGACATCTGCCGATGTGGTCAGAATATTTAATATACTACACCGGCGCTTCCGTCCTTCGGGTTTTGTGCGTTTACACGCTTATATAATTATACCCGTTACTCGTAGAGTAAAAGGGTATACTATATCCGTCAAAAAGTATGTGACAGGTAAAAGGAAGCGTTTCCGACCCTATAAAGTGTATGTGTTCTTGAACAGGATCACTAGCCGAGTCGATCTAGCCATGTCCGTCTGTCCGTATGAACGCTGAGATCTCGGAAACTATAAGGGTATTGGGACTTGGCATGCAGATTCCTGAGCTTTTTGCGAATCGCAAGTTTGTTAACGCCCACAAATCGCCCAAAACTGTGGCTCCTACAGTTTTGATGCTAGAATAAAAATTTTAACTGAAATGTACTGTTCTTATCAATACTTATCGATTGATTAAAAAATTGTCACGCCCACTTTAACCGAAATACTCAAAACAAAACAAGGAAGAACGCTATAGTCGAGTACCTCGACTATCAGATACCCGTTACTCAGCTAAAGGGACCAAAGGAGAATGGAGATATGCAAGCAGCAAATGCGCCACCTACCGGCGGTTGACAGATTTAAGCGTTTTGGGCGTGAAAGTGGGCGTGGCAAAGTTTTTTTTAAATCAATCGATAGGTATTGACGAGACCAATACATTTCAGTTAAAACTTTTTATCTAGCACGAAAATTGTGGGCACCACAGGCTTAAGCGGTTTCTGGGCGTTAGAGTGGTTGTGGGAAACTTTGTAGATAAATCGATAGGTATTGACGGGACCAATACATTTCACTTAAAATTTTGTATCTAGCATGAAAATTGTGGGCACCAGAGGCTTGGGCGGTTTGTGGGCGTTAGAGTGGGCGTGGCATATTCGCGTAACAAACTTGCGCTGCGCTTAAGCCTACGGAATCTAAATCTGAAATCCCGTTTCTCTATCTTTGATATTTTCCGAGATATCCGCGTTCATATTAACGATTTTTTGAAGTTTGTGGGCGGTTTGTGGGCGTTAAAGTGGGCGTGGCAAACTTTTTTTGGTTCAATCGGTAGGTATTGATGAGAACAATACATTTCAGTTAAAATTTTTGTTCTGGCATTAAAACTGTAGGAGCCACAGTTTTGGGCGGCTTGTGGCGTTAGAGTGGGCGTGGCACTCTTCTGAAACAAACTTGCGCTGCGCAGGAATCTCAGGAATCTGCATGCCTAATCCCAGTATTGTAGCTCTTATAGTTTCCGAGATCTCAGCGTTCATACGGACAGACGGACATGGCTAGATCGACTCGGCTAGTGATCCTGATCAAGAATATATATACTTGGGGTCGGAAACGCTTTCTTCTGCCTGTTACATACTTTCCGACAAATCTAGTATACCCTTTTACTCTACGAGTAACGGGTATAAACAGGTCAAGTATGTCAAATATAGGTAAGGTCGGTCCGGGTTGGGTTTCGAGTAGAAACTTGGTCCGGGATGGGTTGGGTAAAAAAACGTACCCATTTATCTGAACACCCAAACGACCCAGATGAAATGGGTTTCAAGTAGATCTAGTAAAGTATACATATCATCGTTTCGAAATAACCACAAGAATACGATTTCGACCCCACCAAGTGTATATATTCTTAATCAGGCTCACCAGCCAAGTCGATCTAGCCATGCCCGTCTGTCCGTCAGGCCGTCCGTATGAACGCTAAGATCTCGGGAACTGTAAAGGCTAGACAGTTGGGACTTGGCATGTAGATTCTTGAGCTTTCAGCAGGGTGCCAGGGTGAATATTTGGATAGATTTGAAAAATTTAAATGAAACCTTGGTTGTTTTATCAACATCCAACTATAAGCCAAAAATAGTCCAATTCGGGCCGCTCAATAAACAGTTATAAGCAAATAAGGTGTGCAATCTTGGGAACAGACTCTTTGCTACTTGTTCCGTCTTGTTTAAAATGTTGCGACACAGCTTAAGGTTATGTCTGGTTAGGTTTTCTACCTTAAAAATTAAAATTACTTCCATTTTTTTGAAAAATTTTTGAGTTTCAACTTAGATGTCAAATTACGTGGGCCATATAATTCAAAATGTCAGCAAACATCGGTTTTTTGTATACTTAGATATACCGAGGAACCTGGAGGTGATGTCAAAAGGTTTATATTGGACTTTCACCCAGGAGGATCCAAATGTCATTGAAAAGTAGAATTGGTTTGTGGAAATTTCCCAAAGATCGATTTTGTGTTCCTGTGTATTCAACGGGGAAATGCTGTTTCGTAATGGCATTTTAGTGGCGGCTTAATGTGGTAGAGGAAGAGAAAATTATATCTTAGCGTCGTAAGCATTGGGTTAATCCGTACTTGCGTCAAAGAACAGAACGCGGAAGGTTGCCAGAGATGTAAGTATTGATTCCCGCCATATTTAATAGTTTGAAGATTTGATACAGAATCCCGATGTCTTCCTGCAAAATTTCTAATTGAGCTTAAGTATTTTTAGCAAACTGTTGACTTCCGAAAATTCACCAAAGGCTAAATTGGCCATCGTCCTTGATTTAAATATTTGATAACTTAATTTAAACAAGGTATAACCATTAATTTCTGTATTAGGTTTCTTGCATCTGGGGATGTTCATTGTCATGTTGGATCGGTTTATCAAGTAAGCAAGCAGCATCAAGTTGTAGTTATAGATAAAGTGTGTTTTGCTCTTTGTACGATGTGAAAAAACGAGGTCCCATGATGGAGTACTTCGAAAATTGAAATTTTCCGTATTGTATTGAGGCTATTAATGGAAAACACGTCGCAATAAAAGCTCCACATTGCTTTTTACAACTGCAAAGTATGTAGGGCGCTCGCCATTGAAATTGTTTTAACAGACAATATTTTTACAACAATTAAAAATTTCCGCCGGCATTTTAATTTGCCGCCAGGAATTCTGGTACTTAAACAGCCAAGTGACAGTACTATTGAAGACATTCTATTAGAACTTCCCAATAAATCCCATGGAAGAACCCTTCTAGGTTGCATTTATAGACCGAATCGGACAATTGACTACGGGTCATTACTTAATGTTGTTTCAGACATTTCGTTGGAATACACTGACATCATATTGGCAGGAGATTTTAACAGCAACCTATTGTCAGAAAGCCATCTCGTAGATAACTTTAAATCCCTAGGTTTGTTTTCCGTAAACGAAACGATCCCCACGCACTATAGCAGCCACTGTGATACATTACTTGACTTATTTCTTATCAATGACCCTAGCAAAATCATACATTATGACCAGGTTTCTGTACCAGCCTTCTCCAGACATGACTTAATATTTTTAACATACGACTTGACCTTTGACAGCAAAATCAATTCTTTTACGTATAGAGATTATAAAAATATAAACTATAATGAATTAAAAACGGAATTTTTGTGTTGTGACTGGTCACGTATTTACCACCTTCGTCATGTAGATTGTCAATTAGAGGTTTTAACCAACAATGTCCAGTATTTGTTCAACAAGTTTGTGCCCCTAAGGACCAAGGTGATTAAGCCAATGCAAAATCCATGGTTCAGTAGTGAAATCAAAAACCTAACCCGTCAGCGAGATGTAGCTTACCTCCGGTGGAAGCGATACAAAACTGATGAATTACGAAAACAATACAAAGAGGCTACGGTAAAAGTAAACATAAAGATAAAATCTGCAAAGAAAGAGCATTATAACATACAATTTAATAACTGTGTTAACTCAAAAAACAGATGGAACAAGCTAAAACGGTTAGGTATTGGAAAATGTAAGCAACAGACAGAGTCTGAGGTGGATGTCGAATTGTTAAACAAAAAGTTTTTGGAAATTGATGTACCTGAAGCAACATGCAATCCGTACCTGAATACTCAACCCCTCTGTGATAATAGTTTTAGCTTTATATGTATAAACCAAAGTGATGTCCTAGCTAGTATTCTGCATGTCAAGTCCGATGCTGTTGGTCTCGATAATATGAGTCCCAAATTTGTTAAGCTTTTGCTCCCCTTAATGTTGCCCCATGTTACATATATTTTTAACACGGCTATTACAACGTCTTCATTTCCGACAATATGGAAAAACGCCAAAATTTTCCCAATTCCTAAGCTAAACAATGACTATAGACCTATTTCAATATTACCTTTTCTATCAAAAGTCTTTGAAAACCTTATGTCCTCACAGATTCAACTATACTTAGCTAACAATTCTCTACTTGATGAAAGACAATCTGGATTCCGTAAGAAAAGGAGTTGTATTACTGCAATCACTAATATTGTTGAGGATATAAGACAAAAACTGAACAGTAACTGCGTAACGTTTTTGACGCTACTTGACCACAGTAAGGCTTTTGATTCTGTGAATCATAACATTCTCTGTACCAAGCTTAGGAATATTTTTAATTTCTCAACTAATGCGACAAAGCTTATTAGGTCGTACTTAACGAATAGATATCAAGCTGTCGTCTCTGGGACGCAAGTTTCTTCTCTCCGGAATTTATCCAGGGGAGTGCCACAGGGATCTGTGCTAGGCCCTTTGTTGTTTTCTATATATGTCAATGATCTCCCTGGTATCCTGTCTGAGTGTGAAGTACATTTATATGCTAATGATGTCCAAATATATGTTAGTAGACCCGTAACTGAAATACATGCCTGTGTTCGAATAAGTAATAAAATGTTGTGGCTAATTGAAAAATGGGCAAAGGAAAATGGCTTGGGTATAAATCCTAAAAAATCAAAGTGCTTGGTAATTGGTAAAAAGCAACTTTCAACACTTTCACTCCAAAAATTATATATAAACCATACGCCGATAAGCTATGAAGTGAATGCAGTTAATCTAGGGATAACATTTAACAATACTTTATCATGGAGCAACCATATAGTCAAAGCGACAGGGCGTACCTATGCTATTTTAAGAAAATTTTCATTCTCTAAATCGTTCCTAACTGAGGAAGTTAGATTATTAATCGCCAAAGTTATCCTCCTGCCCACTCTCTTTTACGGCATAGAAATTTTTGGAAATTGTGATGCGCGGGATTTGCGCACATTAACTGTAGCTTTCAATTCAATTGTCCGTTATGTGTTTAACTTAAGACGTTTTGACCATGTATCAGAACTGACATATAAAATACTTCACCTTAACTTGACCTCCTGGATCGATCTCAGAATTTTAATCTTCTTTCACAAAATAGTCACGAGTGGAGAACCAAAATATCTTTTCAATAAACTTACCCCAGCCACATCTGTAAGAACCAAAAATTACATATGCCCTCGAATACAAACACTGTGTTCCAGAAGGCAATTTTTTATAAATGGTATCCGGTTATGGAACAATCTACCGCACCGATACAAAACAATTAGGAGCGCAACTCAATTTTACAATAAAGTTAAAGATCTTTTAAAATACCAGTACAGATAAGTATAAAAATTAAATGAAATGAAATAAAATAAAAAAATAAAAAAATATATTAAAAACAATAACAATAGTAACTAAGAAAATTTGATGTTAGTCATTAATATTAATTAAGAGAGCGAGAGAAATTGTTTAAATGATTTAAAAATAATAATAATATAAAATATCAACTCAATGTGACTAGCGCGATAATTATAAGTGTGCACTTGTAGCGCTAGGATATAAACAAATAAATAAATAAAATAAAATGGACAGACAAAATTCAAGCATGTTTCGTCTTTACAACACTGAAAAGACGCGTTCGACAAAGTTTCCTAAGTAGCTCTGGTCTTTCTATTTTCCGATAAGCAAGCCTTTGCGCCAGTCAGCATACCGAGTATTCGACCTTTCCGTTTTGTATCTTGGCCGTGTGGGGATCGATCTCTCCTGAACAAATTTTCTTCAGTGATTAAACCCAAACTCATTGATCTACCCAAATTAAATTGTCAAAAATATCAGACATCCTCGGCCTTTGTAAAGGTTGTCTGCTAGCAGTAGGTTGCTGTTGATTAAATAAAGTTAGTTTCACTAATAAGTCGTGGAAAAACCCCGATTCTCATAAAATATTGCGGTTTAAAGATAAATTCTTGGAAGTCAAGTGTACTCCCTCACGTTGCTTAAGGCCCGACCCCTAAGTCAGGGAAACTTCTGCCCAGATTGTCGTCAGCATTTCCATCAGCCTTTCAACATAGACCCTAAAACATAAAACATAAAACATGTTGAACAACGTGGGGGTAGGAGCTGTTAAGCTATAAACAGCACCTGGATCCAGGGACGGCAAAAGGCAGAAGGCCAAGGATCGGGCTAAGTTCCAACCCCTCCGCCGCGGCGGTGCCTATCAAAAGGGGACTGGGGACCGAAAAGGAGCGGTATTTCCCCCATCGTAAGCCAAGGGGAAATCTGTGGCCAGCGCGGGAGCCTCCCTCGAGCAAACCGGGAAGCCTGAGATGGAGGAGGCTGATAACCCTTTCGCGGCAGACCAGTGGTGGTAAGATCTCCCCGCCATCCGAGGGAAGAGGGGACCGATGGAGTTGCAGCGGCATTTAGGAAGGGCAGCAAGCTCGCCCGCTCGCCGGCACCCAAGTCGATGAGCTGATCGCAGACACCGAGGAAGTAAAGGAAACCCCTAAGACGACGCGTGATCCTGCAAGCCCAGAAAACTCGCAGAGGACAACGCCGGCCAAAAGGAGCAAGGCCTCCCTGAGGCAACCTGCCTTGAGGATCTCTTGGAGCTGGGGAAGCTTCTGCAGGAGGTATGATGGACAAGACGGCGCGCCACATAACTGTCGCCACGAGGGAGACGTTCGTGCGCATGAAGGCGCTTCACACGAACATCCTAGAGGCGAACAGAGAGGGCGGCAAGGACGACAGTATCAGGGAGAATGGGCAGGATGCTGTGTGCGCGAAATGCTCTCGAAGCTTGCAGAGCGCCGACAAAGAACAGCAGACAACGCCTGTCTGGAGGAGAGATGCTGCAGCGCAAACGGAGCCTTGGCGAAGGATAAGCCAGCCGACTGTGGCTGGAGGACCCGCAGCTCAACTGGCCCCACCATCCACGCGCCCAACGCAGCAGAAAAGTGCAAAAGCTCCCAGGAGCACCCGAAAGAACCCGCCAAAAGGGCCACTAGAAATAGATGCGACGCACGCTGGCGCCAGTAAGACTGTGAGCACCGCAATTCCGGTCGCCGGGTGGGAGGTGGTAAAGAAAAAGCAGAGGGCCACGCGTCGCGCCAGACCCGACGCTGTCGTTGTCCAGGCGAGCGGGAAATCATACAGCGAGATGTTAGCCACTCGAAGGGAAGACAAACAGCTGTCGGACTGTGTGTATCCAAGGTACGCCACACCATTAACGGCAACCTACTGCTCGAGGTGGCCAAAGGCAGCGCAGAAAGTGCAGAAGCCATGAAGAAGAGCATCGCGAGGGTGCTAGGCGACGCAACGTCAGTGCGAGCCATGTCGGACGAGACTAAACTGCTCGTTTTGGAGATAAGAGACATCGACTCCTTCGCGATGGAGCAGGAAATCTGCGCTGCGATTGCGAGCCAGTATGGCATCGATGCAGAGCGTATCAGAGTTCGGAGTCTACGTCGAGGCTACGCGGAGTCGCAGTTAGCTGTGATCAGTTTGCCTTACTCCCTGGGGAAAGCCGTCCTCCATCGTGGCGAGGTGCGGATTGGATGGACCATCTGCAGGATCCGGGAAAGAACAGGCCCCCCAAGATGCTTCGAATTCTTGGAATCCGGGCATATTGCAGTTAACTGCAAAAGCCTAGTGGACAGGAGCGATTGCTGCATAAGATGTGTTGAAAAAGGGCAGCAAAGTGCAGCAAGGAGCCTTCATGCTCAATCTGCTCTGCGGCAGGAAGGAAGGAGACCAGGCACCAGGCAGGAAGCAGACTCTGCTCAGCCACAACCAGCGGTACAGGGAGACCTCGGCCGACATGCAAATGATTCAGCTAAACCTTAACCACTGTAGGGCCGCGCAGGACCTCCTGAATCAGACGGTGCGCGAGCTGGGTTCTGAGGTGGCGATACTCAGTGAGCCCTACAGAGTGGAAAGCAGTAGCGATTGGGTTGCGGATCGCACAGGCAAAGCGGCACTGTGGCTCTGCGGAGTGGGAGTTCAACCAATGCGGGACATGAGGGCAGTAGATGGGTTCGTCCGAGCGAACATAGGCGGCACATGGCTCTACAGCTGCTACCTGGCCACCACGCTATCACTGACGTCCTTTAGCAGGATTCTGGACGAGCTGAGCAGTGACCTGAGAGGTCCCTTTATACCAACGCCAGGGGGCGCATCATCCTTGAAGCCATTGCGTCGCTGGACATCGTCCTGTTGAACAAGGGCTCCCAGCACACCTTCAACAGAGCTGGGACCGGTTCAATCATCGACCTATCGTTCACAAGCAGCTCCTTATCCCGTAGCACACGCTGAAGGATAGGCGAGGTGTTTACGGCCAGCGACCATGAGGCCATCCTGCTGACAGTTGGCGGTCCACCGTGCCAAAGTCAGCCGACGACCGGGCCAAGAAAAGCCTACCGCCAAGACACCTTTAGGCCACAGACCTTCGCCAGTACACTGGAAGGATTGGCCCTCTCTGAGTTGAACTCGGCAGACGAAGCAGCGAACAAGTTGGCAGCTAGACTGGAGGAAGCCTGTGACCTAGGCATGCAGCAGCGGAAGACCTTTCGGAAGCACCACGCGCCAGTGTACTGGTGGAGTGAGGAACTCGAGCTTTAGGAGTGCAAATAAGTAACTCAAGCTGGCGATTCGGGACAGCAAGAGGGAAAGCTACCTCAAGCTCTGCGACGAGCTGGAAAATGACCCATGGGGAAGAGCCTACAAGACAGTGGTCAAGCGTGTGAGTGCCGGCATTAGGTCGACTACTGACCCAGCGGTATAGGAAGGTATTGTCCAAGTGCTGTTCCCAGAAGGCCGCCCTCTTTGCAACCCCCGATGGACGAGACAAATTGGGAGCCCGATATGTCCGGTCACGGAGACGGAAATATTATCTGTGGCAAAAATCTTGAAGAACAGGAAGGCACCTGGGCCGGATCTGATCCCGAACAGTGCAGTGAATCCCTTCATCCCTTCATCCGAGTGCGGTAGCATCGCTCTACAACACGTGCCTGCTGGAAGGGACCTTCTCCGACAGGTAGAAGCGCCAAAAACTCCTGCTCCTGCCAAAGCCACGGAAACCAACGGGTGAAGCCTTTTCTTACAGGCCCATCTGCCTGCTGGACACCATAGGCAAGGTCTTTGAAAGGGTCATTGCAACAAGGCTTAACGCTGCTATGGATGCCGGTGGACTCTCTTCCAACCAATACGGTTTCCGGAAAGGGAAATCGTTACTGGACGCGATAGAGAGGGTCACCAACATTGCTGCTAACGACCAGATGGAAGGGTGGGTCGAAGAAGTATTGTCTAGTGGTCACGCTGGACATACGGATTGCGTTCAACTCAGCCGATTGGGGGAGGACACTGTAGGCACTCTGAGGCACTGCGGTCCTTCAACATCCCGGAGTACCTGCTGAATGTAGTGCACAGCTACCTCAGCAAAAGGGAGCTGGTCCTAGAAACCTCTGGGTGCCGCAGGACTTACGAGGTGACTGCCGGTGTTCCTCAGGGCTCGGTATTGGGCCCTCTGCCTTGGAACACGATGTATGACGGAGTTCTGAAGCTCCCACTGCCGACCAGCACCAATATAGTTGGTTTCGCAGATGGTGTCGCGATGGTTGTGGTGGCCAAGGAAGTTGCTGCTGTGGAAGCAGCTGCACACTGCGCAATTCGAGCAATGGAGGAGTGGCTCTCAGTGGCGGGCCTAGAGCTGGCATCACACAAGACAGAAGCAGTGCTGATATCAAGCAGGAAAACAGTGGAGTCAGCGCATATCCAGATCAGAGGGACATCGATAGTATCCCAGCGTGCCATAAGGTACCTGGGAGTCATGCTGGACACCCGCTTCTCCTACCGCGAACACCTAGAGTACGTCAATAAAATGGCAAGTGAGACCACAGGATCACTCTGCAGGATCCTGCTGAACACCAGGGGACCGAATCAGGACAGACGTAAGCTCCTCGCGACCGTTGTCATGTCGCAGTTGGTGTACGCTGCTCCGGTGTGGGCAGAGGCCACGGCTGTGCGCAGCTACATGCGAGGGGTTAACTCGACGTGTCGCCTGTGTGCCGTCAGAATGTCGAGTGTGAACTGGTGCGGGAGGCCAAGGAAATTCGCGCGGCCCTAGCAGGCGATCTGACGAACCACAGGGCCAAGACCAAGGTGAAGAGGAGTGCCAGGATGCAGAGAGTCGACAACTGGCAGGAAGCCTGGGACAACTCCAGCAAGGGAAGCTGGTCGCACCAACAGGAAGCATGGCCAGGCGAGTGGACACGCAGGCGCTGAGTGGACACGGTTGCTTCCGAAGCTTCCTGAAGCGCTTCGGACACGACACGGAGGACGGTTGCTCAGAGTGCGGCAGTGGGATTGGTGAGGACGCTCAGCGTGTCCTCTTTGAATGTCGCTGCTTTGGCTACGACCGCCAAACACTGATGGAGACCACCGGGGCAAGATTTTGGCTAGAAACCTTTGTGCCCCTCGTGCTGCTGAATGAGGTGAATTGGGAAGCGACGGCAGCCTACGTAGCAAATGTACTGCGAACGCTGCGTCGCACCGATAACGAGAGGAAAGGAGCTGCAGCCTAGGCGGCTACCATTGCGCGAAGCAATACCTTGCGGTGATACCGCGCAACCACGGCCCCAAACTCCTGTTGCCTGTACTAATCTTTATCCTGTATATACGTGTAGGTTATTAAAGAATATATTAAAAAAAACACTTCTTTTTAGGTATTCTATCCTCTTTACCCCATTCTTAGTTCTGTCTCCCTACAATTGACCTCAAATTCAGTTCGCACTCGAATTGAAATATATATTTGTGTCGGCGATTGGTATATCTCAGTGTATAAGGAATGCTAGTTTCTTGTGTCCTCTCTTGTGTCATCTTATGTCCTGCATTTTTGCAATATCATTGTTTCTCTCTGCTCGCCTTGCAAGGTACCGTTAGAACTGTTGCCTGTGCGGCGCTACAAAAAGTGTAGCACGACACACGGCTGCGTTGCAGGCTTCGTGGATTTTGTCATGTCCTTTTTGATAGGAACCGTTATAGCGAGGCGTCAGCGTTGTGGCGCTGTCGCCGTGTGTGGTTCGCAGAAACAGTAAATGGCAGTTACAAGAACGAATAGTCACTCTCTGTTAATTGACGCCTGTGTTCAGACCGAAACGCACTCCGCTCTTATGGAATCCGAACGTAATTCGACATCAGTAGTGGGATCTGGCCCTCAACCTACAACAATGAATGGACAATGGCGTGCCATCATGGAATTGCAAAATAAAAATTTGATCGATCTTGTGCGAGCCATTAACACAACGGAACCTGATGCAGGACAGAGCAAATCGGTGCCCCTACCCAAATTCAACCCAGAGAAGGCAGGTGCCATCGCTTCATCGTGGTGTTCAACGGTGGAAATTATATTACAAGAAAATACGTTGAAAGGCAGTGCGTTGGTTGTGGCTTTAAGTTCAGCATTGTAGGGTAGCGCCTCGCAATGGCTGTCCCAAGTGTGCTATTCTGATACTTTGATACTTTAGAAACATCAGCCGCTATGTTTCTAAATATGCTGACAAAGCGACCGACTGATGGCGAGTGTCTCGCGCTGCACGCAAGCCGCATGGTTACAGAACTAACGACGAAATGGCGTGAAATGGAGAAAGAAGAAATTGCTGTCTCCGTGACTCTCGCATTGCTGGCAAGCTTTGATAACCATTTGCAGCGTTTAAGTTGCACATCAAATGTTCGAACCAGAAGTGATCTACAGTCCGAATTAAAAGCGTTCACATTTAATAAAAGGAAAAGTGGCTGTGTGGAGCATAAATCTGAAGTTTATCCAAAACGACAAAAGCAATCTTCGATCGAGTGTCATTTTTGTGGAAAATTAGGCCACAAAACGTTTGAGTGCAGACTTAAGAAACAACAACATCACCTTGCGAATGACAAAGTGCGATATGTCAGACACGATGAACATCGACGTGAAAAATCAAATGTAACTTGCTACAAGTGCGAAGACTGGGGACACATATCTACCCAATGTACAAAGAAGGAAGCTGATAGGAACAAGACATTCAACCGGGAAACTCGAGTGGAGCAGTGCAGCGTTGCTGCATGAACCACAGAGGACACATTTTTGAAGTCACCTTTGATTCCGGAGCGGAATGCTCACTGATGAAAGAAAAGCAAAGTGCTAAGTTTTCTGGTAAACGATTAAATAATATTGTTATGTTAAAATGCATAGGCAGTAATGGAATATGTAGTACTGTACAAGTTTTAAGTAACGTAAGATTAATGACAATTTTATTGAGATTTTGTTTCATGTAATAGGCGATGATCACATGCAAAACGATATCGCCATTGGGCGTGAAATACTTAAGCAGGGTTTTGATATTGTCATTTCAACAACAACAAATTTACAATTTCAAGAGCCAAAATAATTCATTTGCGTACTGGCTCTGAGCCAGCCGATATTGATACCGAACTTGACGAAGAAAATAAAATAAAACTTAATTCATTGTTAGCAAAGTACTCAGATTGTTTTATAAAAGGCATTCCATGTACTAAGGTTAAAGTTGGCGAAATGAAAATTAGATTGATTGATCCAAGAAAAACAGTTCAAAGAAGGCCATACCGATTGAGTCCATGCGAGCGAGATTTAGTTCGAGAAAAAATTGAGGAGCTGTTGAGGTGTAATATAATAAGACCTAGGGCTTATGCAAGCCCTATATTGTTGGTAAAGAAGAAAAATGGTTCGGATAGACTCTGCGTTGACTATAGAGAGTTAAATTCGAACACAGTCGCTGATAAATACCCGCTGCCACTCATACAGGATCAAATAGATAGACTTCGAGGAGTTAACTATTTTACATGTTTAGATATGGCCAGTGGATACTACCAAATTCCTTTGCATGCGGATTCTTTTGAGTACACAGCGTTTGTGACGCCAGATGGCCAGTATGAAATTCTGTCTATGCCATTCGGGCTTAAAAACGCGCCTTCTGTTTTTCAACGCTCAGTAATGCAGGCGCTAGGGGATTTAGCAAATTCTTATGTTATCGTCTATATGGATGATATCATTATAACTGCCACAACACAATGCGACGCGTTTGAAAGATTAGAAATTGTTTTAAATGTTCTGACAAAGGCTGGGTTTTCATATAATATTACAAAGTGTTCTTTCTGAAAACATCGGTTCAATATTTAGGCTACAATGTTAGTGCTGGTGAAATTCGCCCCAACCCTCAGAAAATTGTAGCGTTAACGGCCCTTCCGCCTCCACAGTCTGTAACAGCACATAGACAATTTATTGGATTAGCATCGTATTTCCGGCAGTTAATAAAGGGCTTTTCACAGTTGATGAAACCATTATATTTCTTAGCTTCTGTTGGGGCGGTGCGGCTTGATCGATGGAAATAGTTGAAGCCCCAAGACTGAATAGTACCCAAAAAACACGGGAGTACTTTTGGGGTTTTTTCGCGACGAGCGTAGGTGTTTATTAGTACACTTTGAAACATGAACTGCCTAAGCCTAACTTAACTTAAGCGCTCCAGAGCAGAGCGGAGACTTAGGGGAGAGATGAAGAGGGAGAGCGGACGGCAGTGCGAGCGCGCGAGATGTAGACATCTGGATAAAACTGCCGCTCGACACTGCCTCCTGAAATTAAACGCCCTTTTGACGTGAACATTCTCCCCCCCCTTGCGAGGACACCCGTAGCAAGAACCTCAGGAAAGTATGCTCAGGAATACGTTGGAAGTGTGGATCGGTCGTCCGTATATAGGAGAGTGTGGTGGTCCTTTCCACACTTGTGGCAGTGATGACCACTACGGCAGGAGTCCTTGGTATGATTGTGAGCCAAGCAATTGGAGCAGTACTTCTGGATATGTACTTCCTGGAGCCGATTCTGGGGGCTTAGCCGTAGAAAGTGGTGGCACTTCCGTAGAGGATGGATCTTTTGGCAGACTCGGCATTGGTAGGATTTAATACCTCGAGTACGTCTGCCATCCAAGGATGGGTATGGAACCCAATACTCGGATGGAGTATTCTTAGGAGGGACTTTTTGTACGGAAACTTGCGCTGAATAGGACGAAATGATGTGCGGAACTGAGGCGGTTACTGGCCTTGGAGGGTCGGATGGAATCGTCGGAGTAGTAGGGCCGCTGTTTCGATGCAGCAATGTGTGATGCCGATCTTGGCAAGTGAGACAGTTGTGAGCGCTTGTGCAATCCCGGAATTGATGGCTACTTGCAAAGCAATTGGAGCACAACTGCTTCCTTTGAATATAGGCTAGGCGATCGTCTACCGTCATCTGTAGGAAGCGTGGACATATACGCACGGGGTGGTTCTTCTTGGAACACAGATCGCAGCCCTTGGGTATCGGAACTAACCTTGTGTTGAAGGAATTTATTTTTGGAAATTCTGCCACTCGATTTGTGTCTTTGGTATGGACGTGGTGGAAATTGGCAGATCGGAAGCTATCGACGGCCTCAAGAGTTCGATGGCGCTCTGTCAAAAATGAATCAAGCTCAAGCCACGTAGGAATTTCGGCTTTATTTTGGATGGATTGCTCCCATAATGAGAGAGTGAGCTTTGGTAGTTTTGTCGAGCACATATAAACCAGGATAGGGTCCCAATTCTGAATATTAACACCGGAAAATTTTAAGGAAGTTAAGCAACCTTGAAAAGTGCGTTGAAGTTCCTTTAAGGCTGCTCCCGACTCCTGTGCTATGGATTGCACATTAAAAAGTGTTTTCAGGTGACTGTTCACCTGCAATCGCTTATTTTCGAAACGCTCAGTTAGGTTATTCCAGGCTGAGCGAAAGCCATCATTGGTGAGTGGGGATCTTGAAACTATGGAATGAGCTTCGCCATTTGTTTTTGAATTTAAGTGGAATAATTTTTCAACGGGCGTTAGACTCGGATTGTCTATGTATATTGCCGTGAAAAAGTCCCGGAAAGTCGGCCAGCGAAGATAGTCGCCAGAGAAAACCTCTGTGTCGATAGGAGGGAGCCGACAGCCATAAGACGTGGAATTTCGGGACGGAGTTACTGGAGCTTGAGGTATTTGGGAGGAGCCTTTTTGGATTTGTTCCATCAACTGCGCGGCAAATATTTCGTAAGTGGAGTACGTTTGGTAATACGTGGACTTTAGTATGGATTTTGTGTCTGCGGCGCTCTCGCCTGCAGATATAATGCTGTCGGAGCATATGTCGTATGCTGCCTTTACCGTTTGCCACAAGGAATTGAGGTGATCGCGACGGATGTTGCAGGCGGATAACGTTGGTGTAGGAGCACCTGGAGCGTTCCCAGTGGCCTCAAAGTGGATCAGACAGTCAGCTGTGGCCATAAATCGGCTTAAAGCGGATTTTACTGATGTTGCCATGACGTTAAATAATTTAGAATTTTAATTCAGATGTAAGGAAACGGATTGGAATCAAATTGGAATTTAGGAACCAATTAAGATTGTAAATATATATACTCTCACACTGTCGGATAGGCAATAAATATTTATTATATCGGATGGTCGGACTTATGTAAGGAATTACGGACTTTAATATTGTTTGTTTGAACGGAACACTTTTTGTGAGCTCTTGACCCACTGTGCACTGGCGATATACGTATGTATGCACACTGTACATATGTACATATGTGGGGTGCGAATAGCGGAATAACGTTGCGGGAATTGGAAAGACTTCGCTTATGTTTGTATGTCGGTGCGTTTGTTTGTCACCTGCACAACTAAATTGCAAACGATTTGCTGGAGTAAATTTGTGGATATTGTCACTTTGTTTTTAATTTTAGAAATAGTTTAGCCGTATTTGTAGGTCGAGAAAAGTAGTTGGAGTGGACTGTATTAGAAAAAAGTAGTTCGAGTGGACTGTATTAGATTGTTTTTGTAAATATACACATGCAGCTGGAACACAGTAAAAAATAAAGAGTGCAAATCTTAAGGACAATCTTTATGATCGGGAATTTTTTACTGTGGCTGAGTTATATTTTACACACAATTGGAATTGAAAATATATTTGAGAAATATTTTTGTTGAATAGTAGCACTGAAATATCTTCTGGAATTGTTTCAAGTGTACAATTGTGGGCAAAGGAAACTGGAATATTGTCGGGCACAAGTAACGGAATCGAAATACATATATTAAATGCCGTTGCGTCGGATTAATCACTTTTGGATTTAGACCATATATCATACAGAAAGTTAGTCGAAATAGGGTTCGAAAAACTGGCGTATGACCGGCAATTATAGTAAGTGGAACTTATCTGGAGCGGTTCAAGCCTGCTGGGACAAAATCAAAGAAAACTCCAGGAGAGGAAAATCCGAAGATTTTGAAATCCGGCTTCGACTGGACCAAAATGTTGGGGCGGTGCGGCTTGATCGATGGAAATAGTTGAAGCCCCAAGACTGAATGGTACCCAAAAAACACGGGAGTACTTTTGGGGCTTTTTCGCGACGAGCGTAGATGTTTATTAGTACACTTTGAAACATGAACTGCCTAAGCCTAACTTAACTTAAGCGCTCCAGAGCAGAGCGGAGACTTAGGGGAGAGATGGAGAGGGAGAGCGGACGGCAGTGCGAGCGCGCGATAAAACTGCCGCTCGACACTGCCTCCTGAAATTAAACGCCCTTTTGACGTGAACAGCTTCAGACAAAAATAAATTTATTTGGAAAGCAGAACATGAACAGATAGGGAAACAAGTTATTTCTATACTTACCGATGAGCCAGTCCTTGTTATTTTTGACCCAATTTATCCAATTGAATTACATACAGATGCAAGTGACAATGGTTACGGTGCAATTTTATTACACAAAATTAATAACAAACCACAGGTAATAGAATATTATAGCAAAACTACTTCATCTGCAGAGTCAAGATATCACTTGTATGAGTTGGAAACTTTAGCGGTTGTAAACTCAATTAAGCATTTTCGACATTACATGTTGGGCAGGAACTTTACTGTTTATACCGACTGTAACTCATTGAAGGCGTCAAGAAATAAACAAGATCTGACTCCTAGAGCACAGCGTTGGTGGGTCATTTACAGTCATTTACATTCGATATTCAGTATAGAGAAGGGAAAAGAATGGCACATGTTGACTTTTTGTCGATAATTGAGGAGAAGAGAGTTAACTTGGCCGAAATTTCAAGTAAGATGCTCATTGCTGAACAGCGTCGAGACCCAGACATAGCCGAAATCGTGACTAAATTAAAAGATTTTTCTCTTGATGAAGATATTGCGAAAACATATGAACTAAGGGCAGAGGTTCTTCCCCGAAAAATACAGAGGAATGGCAGAACCCGCTTCATGAGTCGATAATGCATTTTAGGTTTTTGCTGGTTTGACAATATGTCAAAATACGTCAAAAAATTTGTTGACAACTGCATCACTTGCAAAATGTCTAAATCAACCTCAGGAAAAATACAGGCTGAACTGCATCCAATCCCAAAAGTAAATATTCCTTGGCAAACAATCCACATCAACATAACAGGGAAATTAAGCGGCAAGAATGACCAGAAGGAGTATGTTACTGTTCAAGTTGAACCGTTTACCAAATATGTTTATCTTAGTCATACCCTTAAATTGGACAGTGAGAATTGCATAAAGGCTGTCAAGTCCGCTGCTTCGTTGTTTTGAGTACCAAACCGAATAATAGCTGACCAGGGAAGGTGTTTTACTGGAGCAAAGTTTAGTGAATTTTGTTCAGATCATAAAATAAACTTGCACTTGATTGCCACCGGTGCTAGTAGAGCTAATGGCCAAGTGGAACGTACAATGAGCATATTGAAAAATATGTTAACCGCGTCTGAAACTGGAACGCAGTCCTGGCAGGATGTGCTAGGAGAGGTGCAGCTAGCAATTAATTGAACAACTAATCGTGTGACGAAGGCAAGTCCTCTGAAAATGTTATTGGGAAAAGTAGCACGGCCATTAGGATTATTTCCACCTAGTGACATAGAAAATGATGTAGATCTATCGAACGTTAGAGCACAAGCTGAAAAAAATGTTTTAGTTACTGCAGTGTATGATAAAGAACGGTTTGATAAAAGTAAGGCCAAAGTACGTAGACACAATGTTGGAGATTTTGTACTAATTAAAAACGAGGAAAGGCATCAAACCAAGCTGAGTCCAAAATTCAAGGGGCCTTTTGAAATAACACAGGTTCTAGAGGGTGACAGGTACAGTTTAAAGTCATTAACTAGTAAACGAACTTACAAGTATGCTCACGAAGATTTAAGAATTTTACCAGATGGAGAAGTTCCCGAGGAGCTTAATGTGTGTGATGAATTTAATAATTTTGAGACCGAATATGAAAATATTTATAATGTTGAAGTTGCTGAAGAAAGTGAAGTGCCAAAAAGATGTAGTACTGCTGGCCAAAAGGAAATGGCAGAGTACAGAAATGAAATTAAAATAAAAGAATAAGAAAGCCTCTGTGGTAAGAGAAAGTAATGAAATGATGAAAAGAGACAGTATCGTTTCCTGAGTGGACGATAAAGAGATTCGTAATATTAATGTAAGCACAAGTGCAGAACAAACTATTGTTTGTTTTGATCATGGCGTGTGGTGCATTAGATATGAGAATGGATGAACTGAGTAAAAGAATTGGTTTAAAAATAAGTTTGTTTTTGTGAGATTGAAACATAATTCTTGAAGACCTGATTTGTTAATGAAAACCAAACAGAATGATAGAGTTTATGTTGAGGTATGTCTTAAGGAGGTCTGACACTATTTTGTGAAATTGTTGTTGAATGCTAGTTTCTTGTGTCCTCTTTTGTGTCATCTTATGTCCTGAATATTTACAATATCATTGTTTCTCTCTGCTCGCCTTGCAAGGTACCGTTAGAACTGTTGCCTGTGCGACGCTACAAAAAGTGTAGCACGACACACGGCTGCGTTGCAGGCTTCGTGGATTTTGTCATGTCCTTTTTGATAGGAACTGTTATAGCGAGGCGTCAGCTTTGTGGCGCTGTCGCCGTGTGTGGCTCGCAGGAACAGTATAGGCAGTTACAAGAACGAATAGTCACTCTCTGTAAATCGACGCCTGTGTTCAGACCGAAACGCACTCCGCTCTAATGGAACCCGAACGTAATTCGACATATATATGCAACAAATTTGTCAAGTATTCCAAAGTATGACTGCTAAGTCGTTTACATATTTTGTTATTGGTTTTTTAATTCGTCCTATTTCAATTTAGGGATTTTATTCGCTACTTATTATGGCGGCTGGTGACTTAGTCTATCAATTTACTTTTTTGGAAATTGGGGCCTATAGTAGTTCAGGGGATATGCAGGTGCTCTCACGTTCGGAATGTGCTAGTTATGTTTCTTAAGCACTTCTACACCGCCTCAACAAAGCCTTTGCCGCCCTTGACCTCATCCGAGCACAAGTTTATGCGCACCCAAGCTCACCCACACCCTAACTCCATCCTAACCCGATGGAAGTACAATAAAAGAACTACAAATATCTGGAACCCTTTTATTTAAAAATTTATTTGCATACACACGCATTTCCACTAAGAACGCGTAGGTTTGAATCCATTAACCGTTTCATGCATGACAAATAACATACAAAACAAGAGGAGATATGCCAACAGCAAAGCATTTTGATTGGTATTATTGAAGAAAACCAAATAATATAAACACTTTTACAACGTCTTTTAACATGTGGGTGCAAGGCCGATTAAGGCGTTATGGGCGTTAAAATAGCGAGGCGTGGGATAACCAACTTGTGTGAACAGACGTTATGAATCTAAATGTACACTACCTAGCTTTTAAACAGTTTTAACGGGCATCTATAAACAAACTGAGGCTTGATGGAGCGGATGGATTTAGAGCGCAAGCAAAAATGTTCCTCGTCTTCGGCTCGTCTGTAAGTGGGGTGGATCCTTGCTCTAATCCATCAACGCCTATTCGATTATAAACAAACATTCAAATCGCGTACTTCGACAAACCAAAAACTTTAACCGGATAGAGAAAGCACTCCTACACTTGGGCTATTGTCGGGCTTAGAGCCCTCTATACCTGCGATCGGGTCTAGCGCTTTTCCACCTCAGCTATTAATGAGGCTACGTTCAGCCCACCCCTCCATTGGCCGTTCCATACCTTTTCTTCTTCCATCAGAACGGCACCTCTGGGCTGCGGCTTCACGGGGGTCTCATGTCCGCCGAGGACAAACACTCAATTTACCACATTATAAACATTTTATTAAACATCTAACAAATTAAAGTTCTTGCAAAACTATCTTCGCCTTAATATATAGAATAAAATCCACTTTGAATACAATAAGATATACACCTAATAAATAGAAAATATAATTAAAAAATTATAAATTACTTATAAGATAGGGGTAGATAAAATAAATATAAATATAGTTGTATAATTAAAGTGCGGCATTTTTAAAATTTTTTTTTTTAATTTTGCTTTAACTTAATGATTGCGGCCTTTGGGACATATTTAATTTCTGTTTCCAATTACTTTACTTCACTCAACAAGATTCTTGCTTTCACGTTATTATTCTTTGAAAATATGTAATTAAAAAAATGTAAGCTCGGCAAATTCTAATTCCTTTAGCCAACTCACACCAAAAGTAGTACATTTAAATGAAATTGCCGCCTACAAGTAATTATTCATAATTTTACTAAAAGCTCACCAATTTTCAGCAGAGTCCGTCGAGAAAAGCGCTTTGATTGAGGCCACCTAAAATTGCTGGAAGAGAAGCAATAATTTTTGGTTTCGGGGTTTAAGGGGCTTTCACTTATTTTTCCTTTTTTTTACTCTTTCAATGGGGTAGGTCGGCCGGTAAAATGTTCGTTACACTGGGAATTTCTCTTTCACTTTTTTCCCTTTTTTTCTAACCGAGAGAAACCATGCTGGAGCACACAACAAACGAAATTTATTTAAGGCCGCTGCGAATACATCCGCGGCGCTCCTCGTCGATTGCTCTACGAGACCGTAGCGAAGACACTTCAATAAAAATCAGTCCTATGAGAGTTTTCTGTTTTCAGAGTAAAAGAAAATACGATCAAATTCAACAAAGCACAATTTTTTTAAAAATAATTATTTCATTAATTTTATGACCGTTTTTTTGACAGCTATATTTTAGAGTCGTCCAATTTTTATTAAATTTAATTCGAAATTCTTAAAAATACAAAAAATGGTTTTCTCAATAGTATAAGATAATATGTCAAAAAACACCGAGGCTACGATTTGTTTTATATTATGTCCCCACCAATTTTCCGATTGTTCCTATGGCAGCTATATGATATAGTCGTCCGATTTTGATAAAATTAAATTCGAAATTCGAAATAAGACTTTTAGGAAAGTTTCAGCCCGATAGCTTTAAAACTGAGAGACTTGTTTGCGTAGAAACGGACGGACAGACGGACATGGCTGGATCGACTTGTCTAGTGATGCTGAACAAGAATATATCTACTTTTTGGTTCGGAAACGTCTCCTTCACTGCGTTGCAAGCTTCTGACTGAAATCATATTTCCCTCTCCCGGGGTATAATGATTTGCTTTCTCTTACCCCCAAAGAAAGTTAGGCCACCCAACCACAGATGACTCTCGATCAGATCTGTTCTTATTCCTCTACCAAAGTCAGAAAGACTTTTTGGTATACATTCATAAAAGACTAAAGTTTTAAAAAAAGTAAAAATAAAATTGATCGGATTTTTGAACAGAAAAAATAGTTAAGTTTTCGAGCCCTATTTGCGAAAATGACGTAAGCGCCATTTTTCGGAAAAATTTTACATACCCATACCATTATTCTATTTGAAATGTCGAATAAAACAAAATTCAAAGGAATTTCTATTAGCGCGAGCGGCACGCACCACACAAAAGTTCATTCTTAGTTCATTCACTGCCTAAAAATTTCAAATTTTGTACTCGTAGAGTAAAAGGGTATACTAGATTCGTCGGAAAGTATGTAACAGGCGGAAGGAAGCGTTTCCGACCCCATAAAGTACTTGTATATATATTCTTGTATATATACTAATTTTAGGCAGCCAATTACCTAAATAAATTGCACACATTTTAGGCCATTGGTGACCTACAATTTTGGGATATGGAATCCTAAATTTGTAGGCCTACCTCATTGCCCTTTTTAGGGTATATTAGCACATTTTTTTCTGGGTATAGCCAAAACCCATTTGGGTTTCTTTGGCTTAGCTCGCGATTACCTATTATATCGAGTTAATGTTTTGAATACCAATTTCATTTATGATGTCCATATCTTTTAAGCCGGTTGAATTTTCAAAATCAAACCTTGTTCCGACAAACTTACCCCCTCTTTAAATCCTGGGCGATGAGATCTCGACGCTCCGAATCCTGGGCCTTGGAAAATATTATATTGGATATATATATATATAAATATACGTGCAGCAAAATACGGCTGTTCTTAAATATACCAATTCACTTAAACACAAAATATATAGTTATATTATGCCAGAGGCATGCGACTTCTTCAACGGCTGTTCATCATGATTCGCACTTTGTCTATCGGTTCGGTTGGTTTAAATGTATTTCAGTGCATGTTTGAATGCTTCCAATGTTTTTTTGTTGATTTTCACTTGTTCTATAATTGTATTACTTGAGGATATTGGTCTTTGGTTATGCGTGAGTTCACTTTGGTTGGCTCGATTAACACATTTATATTGCATCACTACTTTCTCCTACGTATGCTATTGGTCGCTACGCCTCTGAACGGATGGCTCCTACAGCTGAACAATTTTCAGGAGCATGGGGATCATGGGGAGCATCCGGCTACAAACATCACAGTATGACAGATGTCGTCCTTATTGTTGATCCTCTCCACGTTCTTTGATGACAATGGCGGCGCTGGTCCGACACATCAGAACCTTTCGAGCTGCGATTTGTGTCCTCCTCAAGGACTGTTGGATATGGTGGCTGGTCCTGGTGGCAGAAGACTCCGTAGACGACTACCCCAGGGAAAGTCGTCTTCCCTCGGAGCTGCCGGCTTCCGTCAGCAAGACACACGAATGGATTCTCTCTCTTTCACTATTTGTCTAAGGTCTTTTATACCAGACTAAAGCTTTTACTTGGCTGCCGGTATGGATCGGATCACCTAGGTGTTCCCAGCTAGGATTACTATTCCTCGATATCTGCTATCTTGGGAGTCAACGGCAGGCTGTTGCACTTTGCCAGCTACCGGAGTACGGTTACCAGTAGGTTGATCGTGGCCGTTGTTCTGGCCACGCGACACCCGAGAATTGCCGAAATTCATTTTCTTCTGCCTTTACCAGTATGTATGCACCCCTCCCCCTTTCTAAAGATTCGTCGTTGTTTCTCTATGTGAATCTTTCTATGTGAAGGGCATACATAACAGGCTCGAAGTGATCGATGCGGACCGCATGGAATGACTTTGCAAAAGGAATATGCGTACGACCATCGTTGTCTGTTCCGTGTTTCTTCTCCTTTTTAGGCGCCCATTCACGTGTGGCCTCGACCCACTCCTCTGATCAAGAGTCTCATGTTTTATCGGCTGAGCTGTCCGGGCTGATATCTTCACTGCTGTTGCTTTATGTTAAAGGTATATTATGTACTCTAGTATTTTTCATAAACTTGGCGCATGGAATTTGGGTTATGATGTTTCCTCTTTTGATCTAACTGACGACCGATTAAATCACATTTATTAGAAATGTTTGATTTATATGTTTATAAGGTGTAAGAACGTTTGTACTATTAGGAAAGCTTTATAGTGCTGGGCATGTTTTTCGCAGTACTTTTTAACCGGCGGTCCACTCGGAGACCCTCCCTTTTGAATTCCGCTAATGAGGTTAATTGGGATGTTAGCAGCAATCCCCCCATCTGGGAGTTCATATTGTCCTTTAAGAAATCAACGAATTCATCTTCAGCGATTTTGTGCTTGAGCTTGAAATGCAAGTTATGCATATCCGAAACATAATCGCTAAAGGTCTCGTGTGGCCCTTGCTTCCGTTCCAATAATTCCTTGACTTTCATAAGGTCACTCCTGGTAGTGGAAAATGCCCATTTCATTTCTTGGGTCAATGAGTAGTAGTCAAAATCGTAGTCTTCCGCCTTGTCCTCCATTAACTGCTAATACCACTTGGTGGCCGCACCTGCCAGCAGAAGATGAAATTCACGAAAGACTTGTTGGCGACTGAGGTCATATAACTCTTGCAATCGGTCCACTCGGAACAGGAAACTTTCAACTGTCATGCCGCGTCCGCTTCCATCGAACTTTAGGTTCAGTCGTCTTTTGACGTCTTTTGATCTCGGTCCCTGAAACGATGAGCTCCGATCGATCTCTGGGTGCAGTTGGTGACTCGTCTCCCTCTCGTTTGTTCTGGACTGCCTGTGGGACGGGGTGTCCATCCGCCTGGGTGTTCTTAATCGGTGCATCTGGCTATTTAGCATGTCCTGTGTTACTGGCTCTTGGTATCTCAAGAAGCTGTCCGTTGGATTCGGAACAATTCGGGGCGGCGAAAGCAGTCCCTTCTGTTCGGGTCTCCTGGATGTCGGAGACTGCGATTCTGTTATTTGTGCTTTCAGCGCTTCTATCTGGGCGCTCATACCACGCTGCAATTCGTTGCTCTGGCATAAGAGCTCCATCAATCTTTGTTCACGTCGCTCGGCAGCCTCTAAGTTGTCCTCCTCGTGCCTCTGAAATTGGGGAAGCATGCTTGATCTTCCTTTCGGCGGTCCTTGGGGTAGATTCTCCTTCCATTTCAGTATATTGGTCCAGATTGTTTTCTTCGGACAGGGTATCTACCTGTCCTGGCTGATTCTGTGCGAGCTCCCACGGCTCTCTTTTAGGTGAATCTCCTAGCCTTGGCGCGCGTGCACTGCGGGGTTGGTGAATTTCACCGCGCGCTGTTGCTCGGGTCACTCTTCAGGTGCTGGGTTGGAAAAGGACCTTCTTCTTGGCCCCCTTCATTTATATGATTGGGCTTTCTTTAAAGGCCTCCGTTTTCTTTTATAAATCGTCACTTGGTGCTGATTAATACCCGCACTAAAATTGTCTTCACTCTTTTTCGATTGGTATAAAAGGTTCACGTGAATCTTTTCAAAACACCCGGTCAGCGACGCAAACGCTGAATAAGTCGGCAATAAAAATGTTTATAACCTGGGGGTGCTTTTCTCTGCTTCTCAAGTTTCTCTTCGGTCAAGAACCGTCCGATATTTAAGCCCCAAAAATAAACAAAACAAATATCCCTAACTAGGGGTGTTAGCCGCTTCTACACAACTGGGTTCCGCTAAACTAACATGCTTTTACTTTCCCTTTTCTAGATAGCTCAAATGTTCCAAACGGAAACTAGCTGCGTTAAGATCAGGGATCTGTCCAAAAACCCCCTCCCGCCAGTCGTCGGAAAACAAGTTGTTTGACCGATCATTCTCGGGCTCCACAACCGTCTCCTATTTCTCTGGACTCGAACCAATCAAACGACCTGACCAACTAGCCTAATACGTTGTGGGGCGTCGGCCAGAGAAACTAAAATTCGTCCACCGCCCAAATATGGTCAAGGGAAACCGCAAAGACTCGAACCAAGCAAACGACCAGACAAATGCCTAGTACGTCGTGGGGCGTCGGCTTTGCGTTTCCTGTCAGTTCCCCCACCCCCATTCTGTCCTGGATCGACAAACGAACAGTAGACCCGCACCGCAACTGCTAAATGCGTTACCGTAATGCTTGCGCTCCTGCTCTTTCTAAACTCGAACCTATCAAACGACCTGGCAAATGCCTAGTATGTCGTGGGGCGTCGGCCAGAAAGCACCTACAAATTGTATTTAAATTAATTTCAACAAATAGTCGGTCGGCACTTAGTTGTAGGTATAGTATTATAAAAAGGATAACTCATAGTTCTTGGTTTTAAGGAAATTCTGGTAAACTTGTCCATGAACAAAACAGGGAATTTCTCATGTAAAAAATCATTTCAAAGTCAGGTCTCTATTCTGCGACAAAGTTCTGATTGAGTGGCCACTCAACTCTGACAGTCACAGAAGTTGGGGACTTTACAGTTACTAATTAAAAGGCAAAAACAAATAAGTAGGTGCATATTTAAAATTATTTAAGTTCCCTGCTCTATAAAACAGTCAAATTACTTATGGCAAATAAAGATGAAAGCTTTGCCATCCCTAGGTACATCCACTCCGATACCGCAGGTACCGAGATTGTGGACCCTGTTTAAATTCCTTAAGGAATATGAAAAATCCTAGCATTGGGCGCCAATTCTGTTACGTGGGCATATTAGTGCCCGAGTCCTGACGGGGACTCGGGCCGAAGGAGAGGCGTCCGATATTCTGGCACCATTTGCCGGCATAAGCTACGTCGTATTCGGGTCGTGGGATCTTGCTAAGCCTCTCTCCCCTCCAAAATAACGAGAATAAATATTAAAAGTGCCTGGAAAATAATATTAGTTTATAAAGTTCGTCAGTCGTCAGTCCAACTGTCAGCAGGATGGCCTCATGGTCGCTGGCCGTAAACACCTCGCCTATCCTTCAGCGTGTGCTACGGGATAAGGAGCTGCTTGCGAACGATAGGTCGATGATTGAACCGGTCCCAGCTCTGTTGAAGGTGTGCTGGGAGCCCTCGTTCAACAGGACGATGTCCAGCGACGCAATGGCTTCGAGGATGATGCGCCCCCTGGCGTTGGTATAAAGGGACCTCTCAGGTCACTGCTCAGCTCGTCCAGGATCCTGCTAAAGGACGTCAGTGATAGACTGGGGGCCAGGTCGCAGCTGTAGAGCCATGTGCCGCCTATGTTCGCTCGGACGAACCCATCTACTGCCCTCATGTCCCGCATTGGTGGAACTCCCACTCCGCAGAGCCACAGAGCTGCTTTGCCTGTGCGATCCGTAACCCAATCGCTACTGCTTTCCACTCTGTAGGGCTAACTGAGTATCGCCACCTCAGAACCCAGCTCGCGCACCGTCTGATTCAGGAGGTCCTGCGCGGCCCTACAGTGCTTAAGGTTTAGCTGAATCATTTGCATGTCGGTCGAGGACTCCCTGTACCGCTGGTTGTGGCTGAGCAGAGTCTGCTTCCTGCCTGGTGCCTGGTCTCCTTCCTTCCTGCCGCAGAGCAGATTAAGCATGAAGGCTCCTTGCTGCCCTTGGCTGCCCTTTTTCAATACATCTTATGCAGCAATCGCTCCTGTCCACTAGGCTCTTGCAGTCAACTGCAATATGCCCGGATTCCAAGAATTCGAAGCATCTTGGGGGGCCTGTTCTTTCCCGGATCCTGCAGATGGTCCATCCAATCCGCACCTCGCCACGATGGAGGACGGCTTTCCCCAGGGAGTAAGGCAAACTGATCACAGCTAACTGCGACTCCGCGTAGCCTCGACGTAGACTCCGAACTCTGATACGCTCTGCATCGATGCCATACTGGCTCGCAATCGCAGCGCAGATTTCCTGCTCCATCGCGATGGAGTCGATGTCTCTTATCTCCAAAACGAGCAGTTTAGTCTCGTCCGACATGGCTCGCACTGACGTTGCGTCGCCTAGCACCCTCGCGATGCTCTTCTTCATGGCTTCTGCACTTTCTGCGCTGCCTTTGGCCACCTCGAGCAGTAGGTTGCCGTTAATGGTGTGGCGTACCTTGGATACACACAGTCCGACAGCTGTTTGTCTTCCCTTCGAGTCACCATGGCTAACATCTCGCTGTATGACTTCCCGCTCGCCTGGACAACGACAGTGTCGGGTCTGGCGCGACGCGTGGCCCTCTGCTTTTTCTTTACCACCTCCCACCCGGCGACCGGAATTGCGGTGCTCACAGTCTTACTGGCGCCAGCGTGCGTCGCATCTATTTCTAGTGGCCCTTTTGGCGGGTTCTTTCGGGTGCTCCTGGGAGCTTTTGCACTTTTCTGCTGCGGTGGGCGCGGTGATGGTGGGGCCAGTTGAGCTGCGGGTCCTCCAGCCACAGTCGGCTGGCTTATCCTTCGCCAAGGCTCCGTTTGCGCTGCAGCATCTCTCCTCCAGACAGGCGTTGTCTGCTGTTCTTTGTCGGCGCTCTGCAAGCTTCGAGAGCATTTCGCGCACACAGCATCCTGCCCATTTTCCCTGATACTGTCGTCCTTGCCGCCCTCTCTGTTCGCCTCTAGGATGTTCGTGTGAAGCGCCTTCATGCGCACGAACGTCTCCCTCGTGGCGACAGTTATGTGGCGCGCCGTCTTGTCCATCATACCTCCTGCAGAAGCTTCCCCAGCTCCAAGAGATCCTCAAGGCAGGTTGCCTCAGGGAGGCCTTGCTCCTTTTGGCCGGCGTTGTCCTCTGCGAGTTTTCTGGGCTTGCAGGATCACGCGTCGTCTTAGGGGTTTCCTTTACTTCCTCGGTGTCTGCGATCAGCTCATCGACTTGGGTGCCGGCGAGCGGGCGAGCTTGCTGCCCTTCCTAAATGCCGCTGCAACTCCATCGGTCCCCTCTTCCCTCGGATGGCGGGGAGATCTTACCACCACTGGTCTGCCGCGAAAGGGTTATCAGCCTCCTCCATCTCAGGCTTCCCGGTTTGCTCGAGGGAGGCTCCCGCGCTGGCCACAGATTTCCCCTTGGCTTACGATGGGGGAAATACCGCTCCTTTTCGGTCCCCAGTCCCCTTTTGATAGGCACCGCCGCGGCGGAGGGGTTGGAACTTAGCCCGATCCTTGGCCTTCTGCCTTTTGCCGTCCCTGGATCCAGGTGCCAGAATTTGGAGAATTTCGAATTTCAGGGATCCACGCGTAGCTTAACAGCTCCTACCCCCACGTTGTTCAACATGTTTTATGTTTTATGTTTTAGGGTCTATGTTGAAAGGCTGATGGAGATGCTGACGAAAATCTGGGCAGAAATTTCCCTGACTTAGGGGTCAGGCCTTAAGCAACGTAAGGGAGTACACTTGACTTCCAAGAATTTATCTGTAAACCGCAATATTTTATGAGAATCGGGGTTTTTCCACGACTTATTAGTGAAACTAACTTTATTTAATCAACAGCAACCTACTGCTAGCAGACAACCTTTACAAAGGCCGAGGATGTCTGATATTTTTGACAATTTAATTTGGGTAGATCACTGAGTTTGGGTTTAATCACTGAAGAAAATTTGTTCAGGAGAGATCGATCCCCACACGGCCAAGATACAAAACGGTGGATTTGTATGTTCTGGATCGCTGTGGGGTTTGTATGTTCTGGATCACTTTTTTATCGCTGGTGCGGGGGCGCTTATCGCGAGCGGAAGTTGTTGTTGTGGAAGTTTCTGGGGCCGCGCTCACTCCCCCTCCCCCTTCCCCTCCCGCTTGTCATGAGGCTTGACTCTCCGGGGGGTTGCGCTCACTCCCCCTCCCACTTCCCCTCCCGCTTGTCCTGAGGCTTGACCCTCTGGGGGGTTGCGCTCACTTCCCCTCCCGCTTGCCCTCGGACTCACACTCTCGTTTGCGATAGCGCCCACTCCGCACTTGATCTCTCACTCTCGTTTAAAAGCTATGTATGTATATATATATTGTTATCGTAAAACATTGTTGTGTGTATATTTATATATATTCTTGTTATCTCACTTACCCCAAGTATTTATTTTATTTAAATATACATAAGTACTTATCTCTCTTTCTTTTCAGATTTGTTCGTCTCGCAAACTGGTATAAATATGAGATGTAGAGTACTGGAGTAATTCAGAAAGCAGAAGTCAAATTCAGAGCAAGAAGTCACTCGCACTATTTGAAGAATCTTTCATTAGCATTAAC
This sequence comes from Drosophila subpulchrella, assembly GCF_014743375.2. Taxonomy (NCBI): domain Eukaryota; kingdom Metazoa; phylum Arthropoda; class Insecta; order Diptera; family Drosophilidae; genus Drosophila; species Drosophila subpulchrella. Next base: position 626,543 of record NW_023665641.1, read on the forward strand.
ATCAGCAGCAGCAGCAGCAGCAACAGCAACATGTCTGACTTTGGAGAACAGTTTAACGAGCTTGGGGCCGTCTCTCTACCCCCAATTAAAAGTGTTAAGGCTCTCCCTTTTAACACACCGATTGTGATACAGAACGCTGAAGTGAAGCGGACACGCTACGGCGATAAAATAATGCTTACATTTGAAGATTTTGTGGTGTTCTTGCCAGACCGGTTTAGTACGCTGTCAGCGAACGCTGTGGAGCACATGGCGACGGGGGGCTACAAGCTAGTCAAACTTAGATCGGATGGGGATAATTATGTTTTAAATTTTTGTAACGAATAAGAAAAATAAATAAAATAAACTTTTTTAATTAACATTTAAAACAAAACAAAAACAAAAATGGCTGATGCTTTACATAACAATAACAATCCTGGGTTTAGTAACACAAATCCTGACGCTAGTGAAATACGATATTGTGATGTCTGTAATCTAAATGTTGCTAAAATTAGTTGGTCGCATCACTTACGCACCAACTTGCATAAACAATTATCTGGCGCGCAAATAAGTGATAACTTGCGATGTATAAGAAGTGCATTTCGGAATCGTATTGAAACTTATATAATCACAAATCACAATAAGGAGTGCTTGGATATCAAATTATTTCAACAATCAATCAAAGAACAAGTGATCACTCTACTCCAAGAAGCTCAAAAAAAACACATCAATATCAAATTTAATTTTGAGCAATTCTGTAATTATGTTTTGATTAAAGAGAGTGAAAATCATTGTGAAATAAATCTAAAGTCATTTCAAACAAAAATGCAAGTCTTAAATCCAACAACGAGTCAGACTGAAAGTCTAAATGAAATAATCAATAATTTAAATGACTATATAAAAAGTGAGATGAGCGAGTTTCAAGAACGAGACAGTGGTTGGTCCCTAATTGAAATAGTACATTTAGAAGTTAATATAAATAAATACCAACTCATAAAGGGTTCGAATTTCATTAATTTGCCCAGAGAAATAGTAAGCAGAAAAGCCTGCATCAACGTACAAAATAGAGACGAATATTGTTTTAAATGGGCATTAATATCGGCTTTTGTGAAACTTACAGTTAATAAGAATCGACCCAGTCAATATAAACGTAAAGGCATTTACAACATTAGGTCGTGTTCACGTCAAAAGGGCGTTTAATTTCAGGAGGCAGTGTCGAGCGGCAGTTTTATCCAGATTTCTACATCTCGCGCGCTCGCACTGCCGTCCGCTCTCCCTCTCCATCTCTCCCCTAAGTCTCCGCTCTGCTCTGGAGCGCTTAAGTTAAGTTAGGCTTAGGCAGTTCATGTTTCAAAGTGTACTAATAAACACCTACGCTCGTCGCGAAAAAAACCCCAAAAGTACTCCCGTGTTTTTTGGGTACCATTCAGTCTTGGGGCTTCAACTTTTTCCATCGATGAAGCCGCACCGCCCCAACATTTTGGTCCTTCGAGCCGGATTTCAAAATCTTTGGATTTTCCTCTCCTGGAGTTTTCTTTGATTTTGTCCCAGCAGGCTTGAACCGCTCCAGATAAGTTCCACTTACTATAATTGCCGGTCATACGCCAGTTTTTCGAACCCTATTTCGACTAACTTTCTGTATGATATATTGTCTAAATCCAAAAGTGATTAATCCGACGCAACGGCATTTAATATATGTATTTCGATTCCGTTACTTGTGCCCGACAATATTCCAGTTTCCTTTGCCCACAATTGTACACTTGAAACAATTCCAGAAGATATTTCAGTGCTACTATTCAACAAAAATATTTCTCAAATATATTTTCAATTCCAATTGTGTGTAAAATATAACTCAGCCACAGTAAAAAAATTCCCGATCATAAAGATTGTCCTTAAGATTTGCACTCTTTATTTTATACTGTGTTCCAGCTGCATGTGTATATTTACAAAAACAATCTAATACAGTCCACTCGAACTACTTTTTTCTAATACAGTCCACTCCAACTACTTTTCTCGACCTACAAATACGGCTAAACTATTTCTAAAATTAAAAACAAAGTGACAATATCCACAAATTTACTCCAGCAAATCGTTTGCAATTTAGTTGTGCAGGTGACAAACAAACGCACCGACATACAAACATAACGAAGTCTTTCCAATTCCCGCAACGTTATTCCGCTATTCGCACCCCACATATGTACATATGTACAGTGTGCATACATACGTATATCGCCAGTGCACAGTGGGTCAAGAGCTCACAAAAAGTGTTCTTTTCAAACAAACAATATTAAAGTCCGTAATTCCTTACATAAGTCCGACATTCCGATATAATAAATATTTATTGCCTATCCGACAGTGTGACCGTATATATTTACAATCTTAATTGGTTCCTAAATTCCAATTTGATTCCAATCCGTTTCCTTACATCTGAATTAAAATTCTAAATTATTTAACGTCATGGCAACATCAGTAAAATCCGCTTTAACCCGATTTATGGCCACAGCTGACTGTCTGATCCACTTTGAGGCCACTGTGAACGCTCCAGGTGCTCCTACACCAACGTTATCCGCCTGTAACATCCGTCGCGATCACCTCAATTCCTTGTGGCAAACGGTAAAGGCAGCATACGACATATGCTCCGACAGCATTATATCTGCAGGCGAGAGCGCCGCAGACACAAAATCCATACTAAAGTCCACGTATTACCAAACGTACTCCACTTACGAAATATTTGCCGCGCAGTTGATGGAACAAATCCAAAAAGGCTCCTCCCAAATACCTCAAGCTCCAGTAACTCCGTCCCGAAATTCCACGTCTTATGGCTGTCGGCTCCCTCCTATCGACACAGAGGTTTTCTCCGGCGACTATCTTCGCTGGCCGACTTTCCGGGACCATTTCACGGCAATATACATAGACAATCCGAGTCTAACGCCCGTTGAAAAATTATTCCACTTAAATTCAAAAACAAATGGCGAAGCTCATTCCATAGTTTCAAGATCCCCACTCACCAATGATGGCTTTCGCTCAGCCTGGAATAACCTAACTGAGCGTTTCGAAAATAAGCGATTGCAGGTGAACAGTCACCTGAAAACACTTTTCAGTGTGCAATCCATAGCACAGGAGTCGGGAGCAGCCTTAAAGGAACTTCAACGCACTTTTCAAGGTTGCTTAACTTCCTTAAAATTTTCCGGTGTTAATATTGAGAATTGGGATCCTATCCTGGTTTATATGTGCTCGACAAAACTACCAAAGCTCACTCTCTCATTATGGGAGCAATCCATCCAAAATAAAGCCGAAATTCCTACGTGGCTTGAGCTTGATTCATATTTGACAGAGCGCCATCGAACTCTTGAGGCCGTCGATAGCTTCCGATCTGCCAATTTCCACCACGTCCAGTCCAAAGATACAAATCGAGTGGCAGAATTTCCAAAAATAAATTCCTTCAACACAAGGTTAGTTCCGATACCCAAGGGCTGCGATCTGTGTTCCAAGAAGAACCACCCCGTGCGTATATGTCCACGCCTCCTACAGATGACGGTAGACGATCGCCTAGCCTATATTCAAAGGAAGCAGTTGTGCTCCAATTGCTTTGCAAGTAGCCATCAATTCCGGGATTGCACAAGCGCTCACAACTGTCTCACTTGCCAAGATCGGCATCACACATTGCTGCATCGAAACAGCGGCCCTACTACTCCGACGATTCCATCCGACCCCCCAAGGCCAGTAACCGCCTCAGTTCCACACATCATTTCGTCCTATTCTGCGCAAGTTTCCGTACAAAAAGTCCCTCCTAAGAATACTCCATCCGAGTATTGGGTTCCATACCCATCCTTGGATGGCAGACGTACTCGAGGTATTAAATCCTACCAATGCCGAGTCTGCCAAAAGATCCATCCTCTACGGAAGTGCCGCCACTTTCTACGGCTAAGCCCCCAGAATCGGCTCCAGGAAGTACATATCCAGAAGTACTGCTCCAATTGCTTGGCTCACAATCATACCAAGGACTCCTGCCGTAGTGGTCATCACTGCCACAAGTGTGGAAAGGACCACCACACTCTCCTACATACGGACGACCGATCTACACTTCCAACGTGTTCCTGAGCCTACTATCCTGAGGTTCTTGCTACGGGTGTCCTCGCAAGGGGGGGGAGAATGTTCACGTCAAAAGGGCGTTTAATTTCAGGAGGCAGTGTCGAGCGGCAGTTTTATCCAGATGTCTACATCTCGCGCGCTCGCACTGCCGTCCGCTCTCCCTCTTCATCTCTCCCCTAAGTCTCCGCTCTGCTCTGGAGCGCTTAAGTTAAGTTAGGCTTAGGCAGTTCATGTTTCAAAGTGTACTAATAAACACCTACGCTCGTCGCGAAAAAACCCCAAAAGTACTCCCGTGTTTTTTGGGTACCATTCAGTCTTGGGGCTTCAACTATTTCCATCGATCAAGCCGCACCGCCCCAACAGGTCGGATATAATAAATATAAATAATAAATCGTTAAATTTTAGTGGGTTAAAATTCCCCACACCGGTCGACAGCATAAACATATTTGAAGAAAATAATCCTGAAATTAGTATAACTGTGTTGGGTGTAGACAGCGATGAAAAGACAATTATCGGCCCATATTATTTAACTAATAATAAAACTAGCAACGTCTTACACACTATATATCTTCTACTTCTCGAGAAGGATGACAAATATCACTATGCTTGGATTAAAAATATTTCCAAGTAAGTATTAAATTAAAAAATTAAAAAAAAATATATATATTTATTTCTTTGCTTCTCCATTAGATTACTTCGCAAACAAATAACTAAAAGTACGAGGAAGATTCATCTATGCAATGGCTATTTTCTACATTTCGATGATAGCGACAAACTGGATCGACATAGTATGGAGTGTAATAGAATTATAACTGAGATGCCCTCAAATGAAACAGCGATTTTAAGATTTAAAAATTTAAAAAATCAATTAGATGTTCCTTTTGTGGCATATGCTGATTTTGAGTGTATTTTAGAAGGGATGAATCTGAAAACTTCGGATAACATAAATTTAATTCAAAAGCACATACCGTATGCATATAGTTATTATATAAAGTGTTCATTTGACAATAGTTTGGATATATATCGAATATATTATGGTGAAGATTGTGCACCACATTTTGTTGAGAGCATATATAATGATTGTTTAGTGTTATATCAAAATCACTTAAGTGTAACGATTCCCTTGCATCCGCTATCAATGGAGCAACAAAAAATAATTGACTTAGAACAAAATTGTAGTATATGCGGTAATTTAATCATTGATCAAACTAAGAGAGTTCTAGACCATTGTCACTTAACAGGCAAATATAGAGGTGTAGCTCATAATGATTGTAATTTAAACTATAAAATAGCAAAATTTTTCCCAATATTTTTCCATAATCTCTCGGCATACGATGCTCATTTATTTGTGAAAGAATTAATTAAAATTCCTGGTGATATTTCTATAATTCCGCTAAACAAAGAGTTTTATATTTCGATGTCAAAGAAAATTTATATAAATCCCAATGAAACGTTAGAACTTCGATTTTTAGATTCATTTAGATTTATGCCTTCCAGTTTAGACAGCTTAGCCAGTTATTTAAAAGAAGAAAATCTAATCACAATAAAGTCATTTTTCACGGACCCGAACAAATTTCAAATGGTTAAACGTAAAGGCATATTTCCGTATAGCTATTTAAATTCAGTTGAACGCTTGTCAGATACACAATTACCGTTGCGCGAAAATTTTTATAATCAATTAACTGATAGACACTGTTCTGAAGAGAGTTATCAGCACGCTCAAAACGTTTGGAATGCCTTCGAGTGCACAAATTTATTAGATTATTTATTGTTATATTTGAAGGTGGATGTGCTGTTGCTATGCGATGTTTTTGAGAACTTTAGAAAAGTATTTAAAAAAATCTATAATTTAGATCCTTGTCAATATTATACAACCCCTGGTCTATCATGGGATGCTATGTTGAAGACAACTAAAATTGAATTAGAACTACTCACAGATATTGATATGTATAATTTTATAATGAAAGGTATTAGAGGTGGTCTTGTTCAATGTAGTAAACGTCATTCTTTTGCAAATAACAAATATCTAAATAACGATTACGACTGTGAGAAAGAATCAAATTATATTGTATACTTAGATGTTAATAATTTATATGGGTATGCTATGTCACAAGCTATTCCGTATAAAAATTTTAAATGGCTAAAAGAAACAGAAGAGGGAAATTTTGAAAATTTTGATTTAAACACGTGCGTAGATGATCAATCAATTGGTTATATTTTAGAGGTAGATTTGGAATACACTGAAAACTTACACAGCCAGCACAATGATTTACCATTTTGTCCGCAAAACAAAAAAAATGAAAATATGCAACAATCAAAATTGATTGCAGACTTGACAAACAAATATAATTATATAATTCACTATAGAAATTTGCAGCAATGTCTTCGACATGGACTGATTTTAAAGAAAGTTCATCGAATATTACAATTTGATCAATCTGATTGGCTTAAAAAATATATTGATTGCAACAATCATCACAGAACATTGGCTGTTAATGATTTTGAAAAGAATTTTTTCAAATTGCTAAACAACGCAGTCTATGGCAAGACAATGGAGAATGTCGACAAGAGAAAATCAATTAAATTAGTGTCCAGGTGGGAGAGTGATGGTAAAAAATTGGGAGCTAGAGCACTTATCTCAAAATTTAATTTTAAGAATGTATTGCAATTAGCCGATGATTTCTTTGCAATTCAAATGAAAAAAGTGCATGTTGTCTATGATAAGCCTGTCTACATTGGCTTCACCGTTCTAGAATTATCAAAATTTAAAATGTACAATTTTCACTATGACTATATGAAGCCGAAATATCAAGAAAATATCAATTTAATGTATATGGATACTGATTCTTTTATCTATGATATTAAGACTATAGATTTTTATGATGACATTCGTTTTGAAATTGATGAGCATTTCGATACTTCAGAATATGATAAGGATAATGTTTTTAAATTACCATTGATAAACAAAAAAAAATTAGGTATGATGAAAGATGAGTGCAGGGGGGATATAATAAAAGAATTTATTGGACTCAGAGCTAAAATGTATTCAATACAAGTCTCTAATATAAATAATGCTTAAATAACGGAGATCAAAAAAATTAAAGGAGTAAAGGCGAGTGTGACCTCAAAATTAACTATTAACGATTTTCGAGATTGTTTGTATAAAAAAAATAAGCAAGTTGGAACAATGTACTTATTTAAATCGAAATTACATCAAATTTATACACAAGAGTATACAAAAGTCACCCTAAACTATTTAGATGATAAGCGCTATATAAAAGAGAATAATATAGACACACTTGCATGGGGACACAAAGATATATAGCCTACGAAGTTAAGCTAAAAATAAAAAAATATTGTCTTTTTTATACAAATATATTACATTTTATTTTTTCGAAATAAAAATTTTAAACATAAATGACCACAGTTATATGTATTGAATTTTTGTTCATTTCTATAGTTACATTCAATGGGTGGTTTTAAATATTTCACAATTTCAATGGGCGGTTGCAAATCACCAAAACTATCATAGTATTCTTTATAATTTCTATTCTTGAAATATGCTACCCAATGCGTGCCACTACCGCTTTCGTTATCTAAATTAATTATCCCACATTCGTTGGTCCATGGTTTCTTGGGGAGACGATCACGCATAAAAACACCACGAAAGTGTCTAAAATGCTGTTTACCAAAATCAATTAAATCAATATCGGTAAGTGCTTAGTAGTAGATTAATACGGGAGCTGGCTCACTAGGTAATAAATCATGTCAAAAAAGGAGGTGGGGGTGACCCTAATTAGTCACGCATGGTTGCACACAGGTGTTCTAATGACCTAATTAGCATAATTAAGTCAAAAAGGGGGGTGCTGCTGACCCTAGTCAGATGAGCATGGTTGCACACAGGTCACTTAATGGGGTTAGAAAGTGGTGTGTAGGAGTGTGAGAGAGTGGTGTTTTGATATGTCTTGTTTTGTCTTGTCTTTTTCTCACGCTAAAGGTGCGTGTGTGATAGGGGTGTTTTGTCATGCGTGGGATTTTGTGGAGTGCAATGGTTGCACACAGGTCACTATGTTGCTTCTAACTTGGGTTAGAACGCGTTATGCGTGGGCGTTTTGTTGAGTCAATTAGGGTTGTAGATGACACCTGGCTTGCGTGTGTGATAGGAGGTGTCTTGTCATGCGTGTAATTTTGTGGAGTGCAATGGTTGCACACAGGTCACTATGTTGTTCTAACTTTGGTTAGAACGCGTTATGCGTGGGCGATTTGTTGAGTCAATTAGGGTTGTAGGTGACACCTGGCTACGGTCTTGTGGTCAAAAGGTGTTGGTTTGAGGGATATTAGAGCGCATACTTTTGTGGTGTGAAACAAGAGTGAGTTCGGTAACCTCCCCCTCTTTAGCGAGCATTAGATGGGAAAGTGAGCGTGGGAGTGTAACAAAAACGTTGTTTTGTTATGCGTGGGCGTTTTGTTGATTCAATTAGGGTTGTAGGTGACACCTGTTAGTGTAACCTGCCTACGGTCTTGTGGTCAAAATGGTAACGGTGGTGGTGGTTCCTAACAGAACAAAACCAAATGAGATCGTTTATTTAGTCAAATACGTTTTTCTTTAATCATATTTGAAAATTTTTTCTCATGCGCTTACATGAGAGAGAAAACGGTTACCTTCTATGTTTTGAAAAAATGTATGTGTTAAGGAGAAATGTGGAAAGTAGTTAAGTTTTAGAAAACTATTCGTTTTACAAGGGGTGTTTTGTCATGCGTGAGATTTTGTGGAGTGCAATGGTTGCACACAGGTCACTATGTTGCTTCTAACTTGGGTTAGAACGCGTTATGCGTGGGCGTTTTGTTGAATCAATTAGGGTTGTAGGTGACACCTGGCTACGGTCTTGTGGTCAAAAGGTGATGGTTTGAGGGATATTAGACCACATACTTTTATTGTGTGAAACAAGCGTGAGTTCGGTAACCTCTCCCCTCTTTAGCGAGCATTAGATGGGAAAGTAAGCGTAGGAGTGTAAGAGGGATGGTGGTGGTGGCGGTGCTTGTGGTGGTGGTTCCTAACAGAAAATACACAAAAACAAATGAGATCGTTTGTTTGGTCAAATACGTTTTTATTTCTATATATTCGTCTTAAATTAGTTTACATTGAGTCTTTTAAATAAATGAATGTATCTTTCCATCAATTTTAAGGCGTCTTCTTCTCTCTTTTCAACATGCATACACCTGCAAGTGTCTGGTCCAACTTTACAATCATCATATGCCCATGCACAGGGTGATAGGTGTTCTCCATACTTTGAATTAATTAGTGGGGTGGCTTCTACATCTTTAAAAAATGTATGAAATGATTTCAATTTCGTAGCATGTTCCTTGAAGATCTCACTTCCATGCTCCCTTAAGAACTCTTCAATTTTTGAGGAAATCATTTTTTCTTTCAACGTAATAGTCTGAATGTTTATCTTAAACTAAAGTTTGGTAGAGATAACTCGTTGTATTATACTTAGAAAACAGATGTTAAAAAATGCAACAGCTGATGATAGACCCACCCTCGAAAACAAATTCAAAACAATAGAAATTTTTTTTTTTGGTTTTCTCTTTATTTAAAATTTTCAATATATGATGAAATTAATTTTCTAACTCTATATTGTTGAATTACAAAATGAAAACAAGCACAAGTTTCTATATTATCATTAGAAAATGTACATAAATTTAAATGTTCTCCAAATGTTGTTTTTATAAACTGCTTTACGTCAGTACCCATGAACATGTTCCTTGTCTCCAGTAGTAATTTCAAGTCCTCTTTTGAAATCATATTTCCAAATGTATTAATAAAAAAATTAATTTTATTTATTAAAGATGAATAAGTCGGTATATTAAGATTGTTATTAGAATCAGTCATTTCGTAAACTTATTTTCCCGACTATCAAAATGTGAATGAATGGTTAAAAGGTGTTTAGGAGTTTTCGTTTGTGTAAAAGTTTAAGATTTTATGAGCATTGTTCAGAGAGCAGACACCATCCCATCTTTCCATCCATTATTTTTAGAGAGGGACAACCAATTTCATCAATGTTAATTACATTATCAATTTTTAAAAATTTTTGTAGGAATAACCTTTTTTGATATCCCTTACAAATTATTTCCTGTTTTCTAATTATTTCTCTTAAATACATTTGTGTTTCTTTGAAAAAGTATACTCCATCATTCCAATAAATTTTGTGATGTTTTTTTGTTAGCCAAGTAGCTGTTTTTCTACATTTCTTATTCAATTCAATAAAATCATGTGGAGAGTGTATAATGAAATTAGAATTCAAGATTGTCTCGTTTTTGAATACGACTCCAATTTCCTTTAGAATAAATTTATTGTTGTTCCCAAGAAATCCTTGAACATCAATTGCAACAATATCTTCACTCATGATTGATTGATTAATTGTTAGACAATCCGCTGAACTAGACCATTCAACGGGTTATATTCAACTAAACGATCATGTATGAGCACGCAATATACTTGAACATTTTCGATAGTGGGCTTGGTAAGTTCAATTGAAATCCTAACATCAATGGGTCCCGATTTAACCATTTCATTTTGATATGATAAGTCAATTACGATAATAGGAGCTTTAGTTTTAAACTCTGTAGGTGATAGTAAAGGAGATTCACTTCGGTTATAGTAGCTAGATTGAAACTTGCAATACATTTCATATAGGTGTGCAAATCGATCTTTTTCAAAGTCCAAGTTTAAGTCATCGTAGGGATATGTTTCAGAGTTTAAGTAGACCTTTAGATTTCTTAAATTGTTTGTAATCAGATGGTGGTTATCTTTAAATCCAATTAAAGCAAATCGTGGACGTTCTCGGTTAGCAGCTAATTTAACATTCCAAACATGATTTGTTCCATTACTTAGTTTAGGATTAATGTATGTATCCCAACTACGGAATGCAATCGGTAGATTGGTTCCACTTTTTATAATATCATACATTTTAATTTTCGTTGAATCGCTGGGTGTTATATGAGGAATTTTCCATGTAATATTAGTCATATTGAGATGATACTTTCCGACTAATTGTGCACTCTCAAATTTATCTTGATCAAGTACATCATTAAAATTTTTTGATATTAATAGTACTAGTGCATGTTTACAATTTAATAATACTTTTTTGAAATCTTCAGCAAATCCAAGTAGATTTTTAAGGGGTATTGAAAAGTTGAAGTGGGGGGTTAAATTGAAATCGGGTCCTCCGCTCCATCCAGAATTGTAAAGTCTCTTGCTTTCAAATTGATTTAAAGAAACAAAGTTTTTTATTGTAGAAGTAATACCACTAAATCTTGTTCTATCTATTTCAACACCATTGATTTCATAGCGTATTTCATCTAAAAAGTATGCCATACAATTATTTCTCATTCTCGCAATTACATTTTGAGTTTCTACCGCTCCCCCTTCCTTAATTAGGGTAATATCTCCTTGAAAATTTAGAAGACATATAAATCTTGATTTTGGATTGTAATTCTTATCTCATCATTTGGTTTAAATGATTGTTGATAGGGTTGATAGCTGTGATATTCCTTCTTTGATATACTTTCATCAGAGAAAGGTTTTTCCCGTACTGCCAATATTTCATTCAACCCCATGACTTTAGTTAAACTCGCACTTTGAAGCCCAATGATTTAAGAATTAACTTATTTTTTAATGTAAGTGTGTGTTTTTTTGGTTTCGATCCTCTTCCTATAACTTTATGTTTTAAAGTGTGCTGATGATGGTAGGTATCACCTCTTTTATTGTATATAATCATTGTATTAATCTTAAGTGTAAACGAATTGTATAGTTTTCACCGCGTAAATTTATTAATTCACCGTTCTGATCAGTTATGTGTATAGAGAGTGTACTTATTTCTCTAGTGTTGACTGGTAAGTAAATAAGATTGTGTGGTGTGATATTCATTTTATAGCCTGGTGGAACATTAATTCCAAATTCGTATAATGAATGATCTTGTCTACTATCAATATATGACCCGCTTACAATATTACATACTAAGCGTATTGTGTTTATTTTTAAAATGTTGACAGGTTGATCAGATATATATGTTTTTTTCAAGTCGGGGTAAATTATTTTTTTATTGAAACCAAGCAATTGTCCAATGGAGTTGTTTCTATTAAAATAAATAGGTTCCTTGGTAGTTGTAATATGAACTTGAAGTGTGTTATTATTACTCTCCATTTGAAATGTTTTCTCAAGATCATAATCTTTTAGTTTATTTTTAAGAAAATCATAAATATCATTGAGTTCATATGACCCGATTGGAAGTTGAATTACTTTATCACCAATATGAAATAGATTATTATTTATATCAACATTGGGTATAGAGTTGTACATATGAAAGTCAATGAGTGCACACTCATATTCACCATTTGTCAGTTGAATGGGTGGGAAATAAGAAATGTTTGTAATGGGTTCATTACCATTTAATGTAAGAGTGAATGATCTACTCATTTTGGGGTCTAATAATGTACTGTGAAAATATAGCTTACAGAATGAAACTTATATTCTCAAATAATTATAAATTCATTAAAACCCTTCCTGTATCTTCCCTTTTCCATATAGTTATCTTTACTTATTATGAGGAATCCGTATTTATCACTCCAACACTTTTGACAAATTTTCATAAATGAATCATAGGACATATCAGTATTTACATGATCACGATATATATGACGCATATTTAAATCATCTTGTTTAAACATTATAATCATATTCGCGTTATCACGTATTAGATGTTTTGGAATATGAGTATATGTTTGGCATAGGTAAAAAGAATCTATATTTTTATGACGCCCCATACAGAAATATGAACGAATGTTGTTTTGTTTTTCACAAGCAACATCATCAAAAATCATAATAGAGTTTTCTTTAGCCTTAGCGGGTGGTAAAACTTCATCATTTTGTGAGAACGTATAATATCCCATCCCCCTTATCGGTTTAATTAGTTTCTCTAAATACTCATACTTTGGTTGATATAAACTCTTTGAGAATACATATATATTCTCAAATTTTAGCCCGTTTGGACTTTCAATAAGGCTGAGCATAACATTTGTTTTTCCACAGTTTGAGGGACCGACAACCAATGCTCTTATTGTATTGGGTAATAAAGAACTATGTCGTGGAACTGAATTTGTTAATGAATGATCACCACCCTCGATATTTCTAACACAGATTTCTTGTTTTTGACGTATTAAACGCATATTCACGTGTAATGTACTTCATTCGATGAGAAATGCTCCTTGATTAAACATTATATAAAATGGGTAAAAGTTTTTATAATTGTTGCAGTCAGAGTTCAAACTTGAAACGAGGTAGTGGTATTATCAACAAAATAATTAACACACTTCCATTTGAAGTACATATTCCTGGTTATAATTTTTGTGGACCTGGAACAAAGCTAAAACAAAGGTTGGAGCGCGGTGATCGTGGGATAAATCAATTGGATGAAGCTTGTAGAGTACATGATATTGCATATTCACAATATAAGGATCTAGCTGATCGACATAAGGCTGACGCAGTACTAATAAATAAAGCGTGGGAACGTGTTGGTTCAAAAGATAGTAGTATTGCAGAGAAAACAGCAGCATACTTGATTACAAATATTATGAAAACAAAAAAGAAATTCGGAATGGGTGTGAAAAAGGGAACAAAGAGAAAGTGTAAGAAAAGGAAATCAAAGGTAAAGAGTTTTTCAAATGTTATCCAAACAGGAATGCGGGCATTGAAAACTCAGAAGCCACTAGATCTAATGAGTGCGATTAAGGTTGCACGTAAAGCAGTCAATAAATCAATTGGTAGAAATAAAAAAAAAATTAAGATTCCTCGTATTATTAATGTACCGAAAATTGGTGGTTTTTTACCTATTGTACCCATTTTGACTGCACTAAGTGCACTAGGTAGTCTCGCCTCTGGTAGTGCAGCTATTGCTAAAACTATTAATAATGCAAATATGGGGAAAAAACAATTAGAAGAGAGAAAGCAACATAATAAGAAAATGGAAAGTATTAAGGTGGGTGAAGGTATGTTTCTTAAACCTTATAGAAAAGGTTATGGATTATATCTTAATCCATTTAGAGGAAATCCAAAAAACTAATTACTAAGCTACCTAAAAAACCTCTTTCAAATTTCGAAATTTTGAACTTTGCTCAAAAGTACATTCCACATTTCCGAGGTGTGTTTATGAGAGACTCACTCCCCAAATCTCCTTGGAGAGAAGAGTCAGGAATTATAAACCTAGATGATAGTTCATCAAATGGTACACATTGGGTAGCTTATAACAAAAATAAAAAAAGTATACATTACTTTGATAGTTTTGGAAATTTACAACCCCCAAAAGAAATTGTGAAATACTTGGGGAATAACATTAACTATAACTATGAGAGAAAACAAGACTTTAATAGTACCAACTGTGGACACCTGTCCCTCCAATTCTTACTCTCTCTATCCCACCCTAACTTTTACACTATGATCAAGTAATTTCTCTATGATTCTTGAAACCCACCCTATTTACATGCTATTCACTGCTGTGATTGGTCGATGCTAAATCAAGAATGAGAGAGAACAGGGAGGGTTAGTTTACCTCAAGGTATAAAAACTCGATCAAAAGTTATTCTAACACACATTTAAAAACCACCTGCAAACAGTCTCAACCTAAAAGTTTCAAGCTAAAACGTTCTCAACCTAAAAGTTTCAAGCTAAAACGTTCTCAACCTAAAGTTTCAACCTAAAAAATCTTGCAATCATCAAAATCAACAACAATAAGAACAACATAAAAAACAGTTAAAACAGTAAGACAACAACAACAATTAAAACAGATACAACTGCTAAAAACAGCTGAAAACAACAACAAAACAGCTACATCTGTTAAAAAACAACTAAAATTAACAACAAAATCAGCTACAACTGCTAAAAACAGGTAAATTCAACAACAAAAACAGCTACAACTGCTAAAATAACAACTAAAATCAACAACAAAAACAGGTAAAAGCAACAAAAACAACGAAAACAACTACAAGAAGAAACAACTACAAATGGTCAATCCGGGAATGATGAAAGTACTCAAGGAGTTTAATGGTAACGCACCAAAACCTCTCTTAACAAAGACGAAGATGGAATCGGAGGTGTGCTACCCTATTCGACGTGCTCAACGTAAGAAAACCAGCTTTGGGATGGCCCTCACTCTTGAACTTGAAGAGTATATGCTGTACTTGCCGGAACGATACTCAACTTTAGAGGATTCAACAATTGATTTTATAAAAGATAATCTTTTTTGTATTATTAAAAAGAATGATAACAATCTCTATTTAGAATTAAATAAAGCTTAAAATGTTTTCATTTTTAATATTATTAATGTATCTATTTTGATAAATAAAAATAAAAATAAAGTTTTATAAAACTCAAACTCAAACCCTTTGTTATAAATATTTAAATTATACTACATTTTTCCCAGTAGCACATGAGTATCAGAGAAAACGACAACAATGAAGCGTAAACTTTTAGAACAGTTGACGAAAAGTAGAAATTCATTAAAAAGAAAATTTGATGAATTGAAACAAATAAAAAATGAGAACGTATCAAATTTGGAGGAAACTTTTAAACCTATTACAGAACCTTTACATGAATTACTCACTGAAAATAAAAAATTGAATAAAAAAGAATATATTAATGATACAGATGATATTAAGACTAAGTTCAAGAAAGAGAAAATAAAAGTACCTAAAAGTAAAAAAGAAAAAAGGGTACACGAGAGAGTAATCGAAAGTGATAGTGAGAGTGATGCTTATGTTGATGCTTTTTCACGACAGTCTCTTATAGATGAATCTGATGTTTCACAACAGTCTCTTATAGATGAATCCGATGTTTCACAACAGCCTCACACAGATGATTTAAATGAAAGTGTGTATGAAGAAACCGGGGTGAAGTACAATCTCAACATTAATCAGTTAAAGCAAGAAAAGATTTTAGACAATAGTTATGGGCCAAGAGAAGAAAATAATATTTTAATGTTGGGTAATACAACACTTAAAATTAAAAAAAATTTAATGAAATTAGGAAGTGGAAATTTATGGACTCTATCACCAGGTCTATACTCTTTAATTTTTCATAATAGTCCTAAGGATTATACTAATAATGATTTAGAATCATATAAAAACATTTTAATTGAAACAAGTGCTCACAAAAGAAACTATCAACCAGATGGTCAAGTTAAGGGGAATCGTTCTAAAAAATATTCTTCAATTATTAAACCATTAATATCATCTTCAGTAAATGAAGAATTTACTGGTTCTGGGTATATGAGACTACAAAAAATACCACCAAACTATGTATATTGGGATAATGTTAATGAACTTGTTGAAAGATTGCAACTCATAATGGCATCGAGAGCTGCTGGTAATAATAACCATACTAATGAAATTCTTTCAATAATAGAAGAATTGCGGGAAGCAAAAATAATATATTAATAAAATAGAAAACATTTTGTCATTTTGTTTAATAGTAAAATGTCTATTGACAAGTTTGGTCACTTTTCAAATGATAGAGATTTTTCCTCCCTTTTCAAAAGGGAAGTTGAGAGTCTTACAGGTATATATCTAGACACTGATGGTCACATAAATGTTCAGAAAAAAAGAATTAAAAACTCTTCAAAACCAATAAATGGAAATGATTTGGCTATTAAATTTTATGTTGATGATAAAATTAATGAAGCGAAATCATATCAAATGGAAACTATAACTAAATCATTTCAACTACGAAATAAAAGAGTATCAGAGCTGGAAAGTAAAGTAATAAAAATGATAACTCAAATGGAGTATATACATAATTCAATAAAAGAGCTTCTAGATAAATTGGAAAATCTTAACAAATTCATAAACCAACATTTAAAAAAACCTCCACCAATCATTCGTTCTGATCAGACACAAATAGATGGAATAATACTTCGGAAAAGTCCATTTGCACATCGTGTAAACGAAAAAGAAGAAGTTTTAACAATTAATGTGGATCATACATAAATATACCACTCTTTCATTATTTATTTTATAATTAAAATGTCAGTTGATAAGTTTGGTTGTTTTTTAAATGAGAAAGAGTACTCAAGAGATATAACAAAAGGTCTAGAAAAATTTCAAAGTATACTTAATGATTATGATGGACATTTAAATGTTCAGAGGAAACGATTTAAAAATTCCCTACCCCCCATTCATGAAAATGATATTGCAACAAAGATTTATATTGATGATGAAATAAGTAAAGTAGTACAGAATACATCTAATGAAATTTCTAAGCAACCGCAGAAACAACAAATCTTTAGATTAAGACCTCGAATCAATAATATTGAGGGAAAAGTGAGTGAAATTTCTAAAAAATTGGAATTTCTCATGAAAACTTTTAATAAGGTAGTGGAGGATATAAATGAAATAGAAAGTAACATTTTCAACTATATAATTGCACCAACCTCAGTTTTAAAAGGTGAAACTGAATCTTTAGAGAAGAAACCATTTATACCAGATAAAATAAAGCTATGAGTAAACGAGATATTGTAAATGAGTTACATCGCCCATCATTCAAGAATTTCCCAAGACGTAGAGTTATAGTAAAGGGTATTAATGATTTATGGCAGGCTGATTTGGTTGAAATGGGGGCATATGCATCATCAATTAAGGGGTATAGGTATTTGTTAACAGTAATAGATACATTTTCTAAATATGGATGGGGTGAAGCAATAAAATCAAAAAATGCAGATGAAGTTACAAAAGCAATGGAAAAAATAATGAAATCTGGTCGTGGAGTACCAAAGAATTTACAAACAGATAATGGAAATGAATTCTATAATAAACAATTTAGAGAATTGATGAAAAGATATGAAATTAATCATTACTCAACATTTAGTACTCTTAAAGCATCTATTGTGGAACGTTTTAATAGAACAATAAAAGAACTTATGTGGCGTGAGTTTAGTTTTAATGGAAAATATACTTGGCTTCAAATATACAAAGAGTTGATTAATAATTATAATAACAGGAAGCATAGAACGATTAAAATGAACCCCATTGACGTCAATGCAAAAAATGAAAAACAGATTTTGATGAGATCATACAATCATCTAAAAATATTTACAAATGGGGACTTTAAAGAGGGGGATCATGTACGAATAAGTAAATATAAACATGTCTTTGAAAAAGGCTATACCCCAAACTGGACAACGGAAATTTTTCGAATTCGGAAAGTACAAAATACATCCCCCACCACATATTTACTTGAGGACTTGAAGGGTGATCCAGTACAAGGTGGTTTCTATAAACAAGAAATTAAAAAAACAAAATTCCCTAATACTTATCTTGTTGAAAAGATTGTGAAACAAAAAGGTGATTATGTGCTTGTGCGTTGGCTAGGCTTTTCAAAATCAGAAGATAGTTGGATTCATAAAATCGAAATTCTATAAAGAACAAGTGGAAGCATAGAACAATTAAAATGTAGGCATTGACGTCAATGCGTGAAAATAAATTATGTTTCTTCTTCACAAGCACGCAATTCCTATTTATAAACGGAATGGAACTTGATTATGAGCTTGTGCGTTGGCTAGACTAAAAGAGTATATACAGATAAGAATTTTGGGTGGAACTTGATTATGTGCTTGTGCGTTGGGTAGGCCTTTCAAAATCAGAAGATAGTTGGATTCATAAAAACGAAATTCTATAAAGAACAATAAAAATGTAGACATTGACGTCAATGCGTGAAATAAATTATGTTTCTTCACAATCACGCAATTCCTATTTATAAAGTGTGAAGAAAAGCATGTACAGATAAGAATTTGAACAGAACGTTACATATTTATATATACAAATCTGGAGGGTATAAAGGCGGAAGAATTTCAAAAAGTGTTCAGTTTCCATCTATTCGTTCACGCAACTCAATTTCAAATCGTTTGCTTATTCATTCATTCGTTCGTTTGTTCGATTGTCAAAAAAAAAACAAAATCAAAATTACAATGACGGTTTTTATAATATTTTTTGTGATACTTTCCCTCTTTAATCCGATGGTGAAAATGGTACCACTCCCCAATGAAATGACTTTAATTGAAAACCGATCGACTTCCAATAATTCGATTGGGTTATTTATCAATGTTCCAAAACTAAAAAAAATCATTAAAATTGACTTAAAATTTGAGATCCTAGAGGACAGTCATATTTTTATGGATCTCATAAACAAGACAAGTGATGAAAGTGAGATACCAAACTTAAAAAGTGAACTCGATACAAAAATATTTAATGCTATTAATGGTAGCATTAATGAAAAAGACTTAACAACAAGTACAAGTGCAAGTACAGTTGAAGAAGAAGAAATATCTACATCAACATCTACTACAACTACATCTACCTCAACTACAACAAGTGCAACTACACCTACAATGAGAAGGGGAATTCTGGAGGAGGAGGAGAAGGAAGAAACAACAACTACAACAGCAGCAACTACATTAAAAAAAGAACTTCTGGAAGAAGATACAACAAAAACAGCTACATCAACAACTACAACCCCAACCAATCTTTTTGATTTTAATAGCGAAAATGAAAGTGTTGATCACATAGAAAATAAAACCATAGGAGAAGAAAAATCAGAAAAAATTGATATGGGTATAATTGATAGTGAGAGAGAATTTGAAAACGTAAGTCGAGCACCAACATTTAGTAATACGTCACAAGAATTAGTGTTGGGGATCAGTGATAGTGATACAGAATTTGAAAGTGTAAGTCGGGTTCCAATAAAAAGGAACACTACTCATAAATTAAAAAGCACTGAAAACATACACAACTCTCAAATCGAATTCACAAAGAGAGGTATAATTGAGAATTTTAAACAAAAATTAGTTGAAAATGAAAGGAGAATAGGAGGGCATATGGATTTGGGAAGAAGGGGTCTAAACAGATTCTTTACCATCCAATACAAAACTGCTACAGTAGGAGTTAAATGTCATTACAATAATATATATAGAAGAACACATTCTAGGCGAAGTCTAAGTAAATCTAAGCGTATGAATTTAAAATATTTATCTAATCGCCACCGCCACCAAAAATCTAAACGCAATACTAATACCCCCTTAGCAACTTTAAGAATAAATTGTTTTGAATTTGCAGAAGTTTTATCCCAAACAGTAATTAATGCAGAGAGACGAAAAGATAGGATTGTCTATGAAAAAATATCAAAGGATGCTGATCTTCTCTCCAAACAAGAGAGTAAAAGAGAAGAGATAGAAGAAGAAGAAACAGGTTATCTTAGTGATGGTCCACAAATCCATGAAATTGAAATAGATGAAGCAGAAAGAATTAATGGAATATATTTAAGAAAGAGAAATTTAGGAGCTCAAATGATGGTTGAATATTTAAATAAAAAAGAAAGTCAGATAAGCACAGATAAAATACCAATTAACGATATTAACGATTTCAAAATAACTAATAGTGATATTATATCATAATCTGATTGAGTAGGGAAATATGTTTGTTTTTACAGAATATAAAAATAGAAGATGAAAATAATAATTCGAGTAAATTAAAAAAAGGTGAGTTTAATATATATATATATATATATATAATTTTATTTATATACTAATATATATATATATATATATTTTCAGAACTCCAAAACATAAATAAAAAAGTTGAAAATAATATTTCGGATGGAGCTCAAAAAGGTTGGTTAAATACATATAAAATAATATTTGTATATATATATAGTAAAATATTTATATTTTCAGAACTCCAAAACATTAATAAAAAAGAGGATGGCAAATTTTCTCATAATTTGTATGGTGATGACGATGATGATGATGATGATGATGACCATGATACAATCCTTTATGATGATGAAAATCCGGAACCATGTATTCCAAGATCATCTAGTGAGGATGAAACTATTCTTGTTGAGGGTGGTATAGATAACTATGTTCAAACTATACCGTTTAATTTAGATGAAGATAATGATAAATACATTAAATCAATTCCTTTAAGTAATGATGAGAATAAAGTATATAGATTACAGGGTGGTATAGATAACTATAAACAAACTGTACCACTAAATATAGAAGAAAGTAAGCAAATTGAATGTAATTCAAAGAAAATATTGTAATTCTTCTGTTAAATTCAAATTTTCATGTTCTGTTAATTCTCATAAATTTTTTAACATTACCCTGTAAGTAAAAGCGATGTTTGTTCTGTTCAATAAAAAATTTTATAATAATAATAATATTGTGAATTGTAATATTTGGTTTATACATTACCTTACATTTTACCCTTTAAATAAAAAAGCGTTGTTTGTTCTGTCTTAATTACAATTATAGAGTATATTTATTCATTTTTTTTATAATTTAGTAAACTTAATTCTAATTCTGTACAAAACATTTCAAATTCACATTCATATATATTTTTGTGATATTTTTCTATTTCATTCTCTTGATAATTATTTCTATTAGGACAATTCTCTATTTCTTTTATTCTTTGTTCATAAACATAAATATTTGAATCCATTTCATTAAGTTTATTTTTTAATCTTTTTTCATCTATTTTATAATGGCCATATTGTAGTGTATTAATTTTATTGTCTTGTATAAGAACCTTTGTGTCTTTATGACTGAGAACTACTTTTTTACATTTAATTGTTGATAAAAGATGATTTTTAGATCTAATCATTGACATAGAGCCTACCACTTCCTCTTCCGAAAACAAACATTTTTTAAAACTATTAAAAGTTAATTGATCTATTGCACTTCTTTTAACACCCTTTGATTTTTTCACTGTTTTTTCAGAGCTGTCATTACTATTAGATGTTTTAAAGGCATACATTTTTGTTCTTAAACCAACAAATTCAGTCATAGGTCTTCCATTGAGTTCATCTTTAAAAAAACCCAACCTTTTTTTATTAGCTTTAGGAAAATTATAGAGATTAAGTAATTCATCAGAATAATCTGATGTATCAAACTTCATCTCAACATCATTCTGAATATCTTTATAAAAATCTTCAGTGTTAATGGTATATATAAAAGAATCTGTATCCATATAATTTAATTGAACATTTTCATTGTATTTAGGTTTGATATAATTATAATGAAAATCATACATTTTCCATTTCGATAAATCTAATACAGCAAAACCTAAATATAAAGGTTTGTTGTACAACATATTTAATCTTTTCATTTGAAAGGCAAAGAAGTTTTCTGAAAACTGTTTGACACTATGGAAGTTTGACTTTGAAATAAGAGATCTACCACAATGCCTTTTTGGACCAGAAGAATCGGATGGTGAAGCACTTTCCCATTCAGTAATTAATTTAATATTAACGCGCTTATCGACATTTTCCATCGTTTTACCGTAGACAGCATTATTTAAAAGTTTAAAAAAATCCTTTTCAAATGTATTTTTTGCATTAGTTCTATGGAATGTATTCAAATCAATATATGTTTTTAGCCAAGGCTTCTGAAAGAAGCGAAGACCTCTATGAATTTTTGTTAGAATTAATCCATTTTCTATACACTGTTGAAGATTTTTATAATGAATTATATATTTTTCTTTATCCCTTAAATCAGCAATTAATTTTTTTATTTTGTCTGACTTTGTTGGTAACTGATTATTACAACAAAATGGAAGGTCATTATGTTTATCGTGCAATTTTAAAGGATATTTTAAATCTACCTCAAAAATGTATCCATATTCACTATCATCTGCAATCTCAGCAATGTTTATACTATCAAGTTCCCCCCTTGAAATCCATTCAAAACCTCCATATGGTAAAGATTGTGACATAGCCCAACCATATAAATTATTTGCATCCAAATAAATCAAATATGATGATTTTTGAGTACTATCAAAATTCTCAACATATTTATTATTTGCTTTAGCATATCTACATGTACATTGAACTAAGCCACCACGAATACCACTTTGAATAAATTTATACTGATCTATGTCAGTTAATAAATCTAATTCAATTTTAGTACATTTTAACATAGCTTCCCATGATAATCCTGGTGTAGTGAAAAAATGTGCTGGATCAAGTGAATAAATTTTAGTACAAAGTCTTCGAAAGTTTTCAAAGACATCAGACATTAATAAAACATCTGTTTTTAAATATAATTCTAAATAATCTTTAAGATTATTACAAGAAAACTCATTCCATACCTTTTGTGCGTGAGTATAATTTTCAACTGAACATTCATTTTCGGTTAAGGAACTATAGAAAGCTTCTCTAGGAGGTAATTTACTTTCTTTTAATTTCTCAACTGAATCTAAATATTCATATGGAAATACACCCTTTCGTCGCATTAAGTTGAAATGATTTTCATTAGGGAAAAATGATCTTGTTATACACATTTGTTCACTATCTAGATTTGAAGCTAATGTATCTAAAGCAGAAGGCATAAATCGAAACGAGTCTAGAAAACGGATTTCAAAGTTATCACCATTACTTAAAGTTATAATTTTTGAAATTGATATATATTGTTCCTTATTTAACAGAATTACCTTTATTTCACCAGGTATGACTGCCAAATCTTTAATAAATAGATGGCAATCATACCTGGTGAAATTGTGGAAGAAAACAGGAATAAATTTTGGAACTGTATATTTTAAATTACACTCATTATGTGCTGCCCCCCTAAATTTTCCTGTGAAGTGACAGTGATCCCTAACTCTGTCTAATAAAAGAGGAGTGTTGCATATATGACAATTATTAGATTTTTGGAAATCATCTTCTTCAACATCTGACATTATTAAAGAAACAGATTTTGAAATATAGTTTTCATATATAAAACTTAAATTTTCTATTAGTGATAACAGGAAATTCATTCCCGAGTTAAGTACAGTTTCTAAAACAAACTTATCTAAACTGTTATCATGTGCACACTTTATATAGTATGCATATGAAACAGGTCTATGTATATTTATAATATTTAAATTTAATGTTTCGTTTTTATTAATTGGTTGAAGGATGCATTCAAAGTCAGCGTAAACTGTGAATGGGACCATCACTTCCTTTTGAACATTTGTATACCGTAAAGTGGCATCCTTCATGATGGGTAAACGTGAGACTTTCTTCCCACAGACTTCTGAATGCCGGTTGGCAGCATCTTCACTTAATGAATAATTTAAGCAAATTTGGCAGAACCATTTTTTTGATGTCTCTCGAAACTTGAGAGGAAACCAAACTAAAAAAAGATAAACACAAGAAAAAAAAAAATTTTTTTAAGTACGAAAGCTAATAAATATTATGAAATTTAAAAACAAAAACAGGTAAAAGATATAATAATGATAAAATGATAAAACAACTTACTTTGAGAGATTTTTTATCCAAGTATAGTGTGCTTTGCATCCTTCCTCCAGTATCAACATATTTATATGATTTCTCCTCACTTCAGGAGAGTAAAATATGGGCCCGAATATAACTCCATCGTCGAATCCAAAAAGTGTAATATTTATGTCTTTATTTATTTCCATAAATTTCGATATATCCGCAGGCTTTAGTGGAAATTGCAATCCAGTGAAATTTAGTGTGATCCCATTGACTTGAATGAGTTCATTATTTATATTGACTTTATAGGTTGTGCATCTGTTTGCATTCTTATTTAGATTACTTAATGCTGCGATTAAGCTCCATTTAAAACAATATTCATCATTTGTGTTTTTCACATTTATAATTGCTTTTTTTCCTTCTAAACACGAGGGTAGTTTTATATAAGATGATCCTCTTAAGGGTGAATATTGATTAATATTCATCTCCAATCGAGTGAGATGAAGCAAAGTCCATCCACTATCCCTTTCTTGGAATTCTTCCATCCTCGCCAAAATTTTTTCCATGTGCTCCTTATATTCGTTTTCAATGTTCGAATAGGCACTAATTATTGTCATCTTACTTTGAAATGACTTTATTTCAATACATTCCTTTTCTTCCGTACTCTCCAAAAAGTTCAAAATTTATTTTCACCGATGCATAACTCTCCAACAATGGATACAAGTGAGGTAGAAAAGCTTCTCCTGCTTCCTCCATAAATTGTGTTGGATAAATTACATCATTGTTGGTGTTTTCATATAAGTAGTGAACAATCCTTCCTTGAAATCCAGAACTGATTTTTTTTATCCTTGAATCCACTGGTTCAACAACATTCTTCTTGTGTTGCTCCGTTCGCAGATGATGAGCCCACGAAATGTTACCCGATAGGGTAATGTTGCACTTTCCACAATACTTATTCATTTTTTTTGTTTTGATTTTTTTTCGTTTTTGAAAGTATTGTATTAATAGGTGTACTTTTCACTTTGTTATACTTTACTTTTACTGTAAAGTATTTTATGTTTTATCAATTTGATAAGTTTAAACAACACAAATCTGGGTACTTCACAGTTCACACAACTTTACTTTACACTTGGTAAAGTATTTTAATTATTATCAATTTGATAATCTCGCACAAATCGAATTCGGATGGAACGTAAGTTAACACAACTTTACTTTAGCTTTGAATTACCGGAGGGTTCACACGACGATTCTAGATGGTTCGCTCAACTCAAATAGTTTTCTAAAACTGAACTACTTTCCACATTTCTCCTTAACACATACATTTTTTGAAAACTTAGAAGGTAACCGTTTTCTCTTTCTATAAGCGCATGAGAATAAATTTTCAAATATGATTAAAGAAAAACGTATTTGACCAAACAAACGATCTCATTTGTTTTTGTGTATTTTCTGTTAGGAACCACCACCACAAGCACCGCCACCACCACCATCCCTCTTACACTCCTACGCTTACTTTCCCATCTAATGCTCGCTAAAGAGGGGAGAGGTTACCGAACTCACGCTTGTTTCACACAACAAAAGTATGCGGTCTAATATCCCTCAAACCAACACCTTTTGACCACAAGACCGTAGCCAGGTGTCACCTACAACCCTAATTGACTCAACAAAACGCCCACGCATAACGCGTTCTAACCCAAGTTAGAAGCAACATAGTGACCTGTGTGCAACCATTGCACTACACAAAATCTCACGCATGACAAAACACCCCTTGTAAAACGAATAGTTTTCTAAAACTGAACTACTTTCCACATTTCTCCTTAACACATACATTTTTTCAAAACATAGAAGGTAACCGTTTTCTCTCTCATGTAAGCGCATGAGAAAAAGTTTTCAAATATGATTAAAGAAAAACGTATTTGACTAAATAAACGATCTCATTTGGTTTTGTTCTGTTAGGAACCACCACCACCGTTACCATTTTGACCACAAGACCGTAGGCAGGTTACACTAACAGGTGTCACCTACAACCCTAATTGAATCAACAAAACGCCCACGCATAACAAAACAACGTTTTTGTTACACTCCCACGCTCACTTTCCCATCTAATGCTCGCTAAAGAGGGGGAGGTTACCGAACTCACGCTTGTTTCACACCACAAAAGTATGCGGTCTAATATCCCTCAAACCAACACCTTTTGACCACAAGACCGTAGCCAGGTGTCACCTACAACCCTAATTGAATCAACAAAACGCCCACGCATAACGCGTTCTAACCAAAGTTAGAAGCAACATAGTGACCTGTGTGCAACCATTGCACTCCACAAAATCCTACGCATGACAAGACACCTCCTATCACACACGCAAGCCAGGTGTCACCTACAACCCTAATTGACTCAACAAAACGCCCACGCATAACGCGTTCTAACCCAAGTTATAAGCAACATAGTGACCTGTGTGCAACCATTGCACTCCACAAAATCCCACGTATGACAAAACACCCCTATCACACACGCACCTTTAGCGTGAGAAAAAGACAAGACAAAACAAGACATATCAAAACACCACTCTCTCACACTCCTACACACCACTTTCTAACCCCATTAAGTGACCTGTGTGCAACCATGCTCATCTGACTAGGGTCAGCAACACCCCCCCTTTTTGACTTAATTACGCTAATTAGGTCATTAGAACACCTGTGTGCAACCATGCGTGACTAATTAGGGTCACCCCCACCTCCTTTTTTGACATGATTTATTACCTAGTGAGCCAGCTCCCGTATTAATCTACTACTGTGCTTGTTTGGGTAGCATATTTATTAGTTTTTTGGTGAATATGGTTTATAAAATAGTCCATATCCTTTCTTATACGGTTTCAGGAAAAGACCTTTTCCCATCGCAATTGATTCCATATAGCGGTTATGACGTGTCGCTTCGGCTAATTGTTCTTTACCATTTTTGACAGCGTTTATTGCTTTAGCAACAGCAGATCCACCACTGGCAAGACGACCAACTGCGCCAAGTGCAGTCAATATTGGTATCAACGGTAGGAATCCCCCAATTTTTGGTAATGGTATCACCCTCGGAATATTGGAGATATTATTCGCTAGACCTAGTCGACCTCGTCGACCTCGTCCTCGTCGTTGACCTCGATGAAAACTTGGTGGGATTGATTGTTGAGATATCTGAATTGCTTCATCGATACTCGTAGGATTTCTTCGTTTCAAAATTCGCTTCGTTTGACTCACAATGCTTGCGAATGATTTTTTTTTTGTTTGTCGATGACGTCGACGTTGTTTTTTTTTTTTATTACTAGCTGGTTTCCTCTTACGTTGACGTCGACGAGATTTGTTTTTAGACATACCTAGACCGAATTTAACTTTTGTTTTCATGGCGTTAGTCACAAACCAAGCAGCAGAACGTTCTTTTAGACCGCTATCTTTTGCTTTAAAACGTTCCCACGCTCTATTAGCTAATATATCATCGGCCTGATGACGATTTTTCAGGACTTTGAATTGTGAATATGCAATATCGTGCTCTCGACACGCCGCATGTAGCGGATTAATCCCTTTGTCTCCACGTTTCACACGCTCTGCAAGTTTTGTGCCTGGTCCACAAAATTGATATCCTGGCAAATGAAGTTCAATTGGTAGTGTGTTA
Organism: Drosophila subpulchrella; assembly: GCF_014743375.2. Classification (NCBI taxonomy): domain Eukaryota; kingdom Metazoa; phylum Arthropoda; class Insecta; order Diptera; family Drosophilidae; genus Drosophila; species Drosophila subpulchrella. The sequence goes on from NW_023665641.1 coordinate 654,562, forward strand.
ATCAAGTTGTTAACGAGTCCACTACGTATTCGATACTGATATGAATTTAATTTATGTTTATGATTCATACGCATTATTGCATTTCTGTTTTTTGTTTATGACTATTCTGTTTCAATGACAATTGTATATTAAACAAAAACGAAATATATACTCAAATATTTATAGTACTTTCATTAGTAGTTGTACAAATTTGTTCAATAAAACAACCACAACAACAACAACAACAACAACAACAACAACAACAACAACAACAACAATAGCAACAACAACAACAACAACAACAAAATGAGATTTATAAAACAAACCAGACAAATTAAAGTTCGAAATGTCGATCAAATTTGTGGTGAGGGGGAGAGGAGCGGAAAAATTACACATAGCCCATTGTTACCGAATTCGATACGCGCTCTAAATGTGGGACCATCTAATTGTGGAAAGACAAACGTAATGATAAGTTTGATCGAAAGTCCCAATGGACTTAAATTTCAAAATATATACATTTATTCAAAATCGTTGTATCAGCCAAAGTATCAATATTTAATGAAATTGATTAAACCAATAAAGGGGATACACATGTTCACGTTTTCAGACAAGGAAAAAGTCGTCAGTCCAGAAAGGGCTAGACCACACTCAATAATGATATTTGATGACGTAATCTGTGATAAGCAAAGAGCAATAAGAGATTATTTCTGTATGGGTCGCCACAAACACATAGACTCCTTCTATCTATGCCAAACATACAAAAATACCAAAACACTTAATACGTGACAACGCTAATTTGATTATAATTTTTAAACAAGATGAAATGAATATTAAACATATTTACAATGATCATGTTATAGGCGATATGACTTTTAAGCAAATTATAAAAATTTGTGAGGAATGCTGGAAGCAAAAATATGAATTTGTTCTCATAAGTAAAGATAATGATATTGATAAAGGACGATATAGAAAAGGATTCGATAGTTTTATACATCTATAATCATCATCATCATCATCATCTCTCGATCAGCTCTGGATCAGCTCGGCATCAGCTCTGGATCAGCTCGGCATCAGCTCTGGATCAGCTCTGGATCAGCTCTGGATCAGCTTTGGATCAGCTTTGGATCAGTTATATATATATATATATATATATATAATATCATATATTTTACTAGTAAATAATTGGTTTTTAAACAAACAACAACAACAACAACAACAACAGCAGCAGCAATGGTGAAATCAAAAAATAAGTCTAAAGTGTTGGATGATCTGGTTCAAACCAGATTGTTGTTGACACAGAAATTGAAGAGCATGAAGTCGAATGAAATGGATCGAATTAATATGCTGGAAAATACTTTTAAACCAATCACAAAACCTTTGAATGTGATTGCGGAAAATTTTCTAAAAGAGAACAAGAAGGCAAATAAATACAACGTTGAGAATCCGACTAACCCGAACAACAACAACAACAATAATAAGCGTGAACTGATAAAATATGATGATCATCAGCATCGGGGGCATCGAGAAGGAGAACAACAACAGCAACAGCAGCAGCAGCAGCAACAACATGTTGAAATGCTTAAACACAAAAGACGATACTCTCCAAAGAGGGTTATGCGAAGAAGACTAGACACCGACAACACACAAAACAACGATTTGGGGATAAAAGTGGGAAAATTTAAATCCTATAATGCAAACAGAAGGAAAAGAAGACCTTATCAACGAAGAAACATCCAGCATGAGGATGCTGCTGCTGCTGCTGCTGCTGCTGCTGCTGCTGCTAATGCTGATTATGATTATGATGATGCTAATGTGTTTGATATGGAATTTAATCGTCCGCAAATAACGAGTTTTCCAATACTCAACAACAACAACAACAACAACCCACCCGACTTGATAGATACTTCCAACGATATCCTATCGGACTATACTTCATTTTTGGATAGTCAAAGAGCAAAATACTCTAATTTATTAGAAAAAAACAGTTCTGCATATACACAAAACGGCAACGACGACGACGACGACCACAATGCAGTAGTTAGTAGTAGTACATCTGCTGCTCTCCCTCTCCCTCTCCCTCCTGCTCCCCCTGCCCCCCCAGTTCTCCCTGCTGCTGCTGCTGCTGCTGATGCTGCTGTTGATGATGATGATTATAATTTAAAATTAAGTCTTTTTAAAAATCTCAAACGTAATGCTAACATTGAGAATTTATCTTTAGCAGCAGCACTCCAGCCTAATAACAAGAGATACAAATTACCTTTTAATCTGCTACAAAGAGATTCTATGCTTGAAAAAAGTCGTAAGGTCAATGGTCCCAAATTTAATAGATTTAAAAAAACAGGACAGACATCGTCGTCGTCGAACATTATAAATTTTACACCGAGATCACACACACACAAAAAAAAACGAAGTGCTCACACAGAAAATTTACCTCTGCCTCAGTCTTCTTCTTCTTCCTCTAATAAAAGATTAAAATTAATCGAAAAAAGAGATTCTATGCTTGAGAAAAGTTTTTTGATAAATGGACCCAGATATCCAAGATATAACAAGACAAAACAACAACCACAACAACAACAACAACAACAACTACAACATAACAACAACAACAATGTGATCAAAAAGGAAAAACAAATTGCAATCAAGAGAAAAGTTTCGATCAAGAAATCACCGTTTTTGCATAATATTCAGCTCTTAAAAAGTCAAAAACAATTGGACATGTTGTATGGTCTGAATATAAAAGAAAATGGTGAATGGTATTTTGCCAATAGTAAATTGAAATATAATAATAATACAATTATTATTGATAAGGAAAAATGGAAATTGACTCCTGGTCTATTTCAATTGCTATTTCACACGAAGCCCGCGCATTATTCAAATCTGGACTTGAAAAATTATCGAGATATTCTGTTAAGAACAAACGCACACAAACGAAAATATCAAAAAAAAATCTATTCAAACCGAAAACACAACTTATTGGTAAAGGTTTGCTTACAACACAAACAGCAGCAACAACAAAATCTTACTCCACGGAGGATAGAGGATACAAGTATTGGGATGATCCGAATGAATTAATCGAGAGATTAAGATTACTATTAGCATCCGAGAGTGCTGGAAATACCAATCACAAAAACGAAATTATATCCATTATTGAAGAGCTTAGAGAGGCAAATATAATAAAATGAATCAGATTAATAAATTTGGTGAAAGCTTGTCGTCCGGAGGAGGAGGAGTAGGAGGAGGAGCAAGTCTAAAAAAATATATTTTAAATCGACAAGAGAAAACGGATATTGATTTAAACAGCTTGAGACAGAGCATAAATATTTTAAAAAGCAAAATAATTTCATTGGAAACAAACCTTCAATCAGATGTCGCTGAAAGTGCGAATCTTATAAAATTAGCTCTAGAGGACTACTCTCAAGATATTTATACTAAGTATATAGAGCGATTAGAAGACAATATTCAACGGCTTGAGGACGTTCTCTTTAAATTACTCTCTACACAGCTACCTACAGATGAGGTGAAAAGAATTAAGGTACAGTTCCCTATTATTATCAAAGGCATTGAAAATAAACAAAATGAGTGACAACAACAACAACAACAACAACATCAATAACTTGAATGCGGATAAAAGACAACTCACCGAAGAGTTGCATAGACAAGGACGAAAAAATTTTATCAGACGACGTGTGATAATGAAGGGGATAGATGATTTATGGCAAGCCGATTTAGTTGAAATGATACCCTATCAATTATATAATAAGGGATATCGTTATCTTTTAACTGTTATTGATACGTTTTCGAAGCAAGCATGGGCTGTTGCTATTAAAAACAAAACAGGAGACAGCGTCACAAAGAGTATGAAAAGCATTTTCGATGACGCACAAAGAAAACCGAAAAACTTACAAACAGATGATGGTAAAGAATTTTTCAATAAGACATTTCAAAATCTGATGAAATTAAATCATATTAATCATTATTCAACGTATAGTATTTTAAAAGCCAGCATCGTTGAACGATTTAATAGAACCATCAAAAATATGATGTGGAAAGAGTTCAGCTATCAAGGTAGCTACAAATGGATTAATATCTATAAGGCATTGATTGCTAAATATAATAACACATACCATAAAACAATTCTGATGGCACCAAACGATGTAAGTTTTCTAAATGAAGAATTACTCCTCCAAACCGTTTACAATCATCTGAAAATCACTCATAAACCAAAATTCAAAGTTGACGATTATGTGCGAATAAGTAAATATAAACATGGGTTCGAAAAAGGTTATACTCCAAACTGGACAACAGAGATATTCCAAATCAAACGGATACAAAATACCAATCCCATCACGTATATATTGAAAGATTATCAGGGAAATGATATTAAGGGGGGATTTTACGAATATGAGCTGATGAAAACTAAATTTCCCGATACATATCTAGTGGAGAAGGTTATTAGACGTCGAAATGGTAGAGCATTCGTTAAATGGTTGGGATTCTCATCAGAGCATAATTCGTGGATTGATTTGTAAACACACACACACACACGCAGCATACTATATATGTGTATGTGTAAAGTCTATAAACATTTCATTCCCTCCCGAACCGTTAAGATGTCGATAACATTAACACTAACAGGCAATACGTCAGTACTTGTTGCAGATTATTTTCCTTCAATTGAACTTGAACAGAACTATCAGTGTGCGTTAATCAGTCTGGACACTTATAATTCGATTCCAAACGTTGACGTAGACAATAATTTATTTCATATTGGTAAACATTTGATAAAAATCCCCGTAGGTTCCTACGAAATCAGCGATATTAACGACCAATTGACGCGAAAATATAGAAAGTTAACACAGAATGTGACCGACGGAAGTCCCAAATTTTATCTAGTTCCAAACTATAACACTTTGCAATCAGAAATTTTCTCTGCAACTGATGAAATATATTTTAATAAGGAAAAGTCAATCGGCTCTTTATTGGGATTCACCTCGAATATATTAAGCCCCAATATATTACATACTTCTGATAAGGCAATTGATATCACAAAAATTAATACCATTTGTGTACAATGCAATATTATAAATGGTACATATATAAACAACGAAACAACACACACACTACATCAGTTTGCGCTTGTCGTTAGTCCTGGATATAAAATAACTGAGGTACCACAAAATGTTATATATCTACCAGTAAACACAAAAGAAATACATTCGATAACTTTAAAAATCTGTGATCAAGACGGTAATCTGATTAATTTTCGCGGTGAAAGAATTACAATAAGATTACATTTAAAACCAATTTAAAAAAAAAAATGATTATATACAACAACAACAACAACGTCTATAAAAAGGCATTATCACTCAATTCTCCCTCACTCGCTTCACCAACGCTGACCAGATTAGCTACTCAACAACAACAACAACGACGGCGACGACAACAAAAACAAATCCCAAAACGGAGTGCAATAAAAAATTTTTATTGAGTTTAGGATTCAAATTAAAAAAAAAAAATGTCACATATAATTAACGTGCTCGAGAAACCGACTATTGATAATTCAATAATAAAGAAAGATTATCATAGTTATTCACCCTATTTGCGATCGTATGAGAACAATGACGAAATTCGGATTGCCATACAAAATCAAGATTTGTATGTGTTGCCGAGCGAAAGTTTTCTTCACATTCAAGGGCATATTACAAAAGTTGATGATCAAATCGAAACCACAATAGCATTATTGAATAATTGTATGGCGTATCTATTTAGTGAAATTCGATACGAATAGAATGGTATTGAAATTGATCGAACACAACATTTGGGTGTAACAAGCGATTTAAAAAATTATTTATCAATTAAACGAAATCAAGAACACTTGCTCGAAAATTGCGGATGGTCCATCACAGACAATTTAAAACTTGAAAGAGGAAACTTTAATTTTTGCGTGTCGTTGAATCTGTTACTTGGATTTGCTGAAGACTACAATAAAATATTGCTTAATGGGAAACACGAGCTAGTTCTATTAAGAGGAAAAGATAACGATGATGTTTATAAGAGCACTGCTGTAGCTTTAACAATGAGTCAATTGAAAATGACGATTTCGAGCATTGTTTGGAAAATGCCCCATGTACAATTGTTTGATGCTTATAAATTGTATATGTTTAATGTAATAAACAAACAAACGCCATTATTGATTCCCTTCAGGAGTTGGGATATATATTATAACCCAGTAGTTCCACAGACTACTACATTTATTTGGAGTGTTAAATTAGCTGCTGAAACTGAACGCCCTCGCTATGTTATTATCGCATTTAAAAACAATAAGAAGTATGTTCATTGTGATTTAGTCGATGTGAAAGTATATCTCAATTCTGAAGTATATCCGTATGACGGATTAAATCAAAATTTTTCTTATAATAGATATGCACTATTATACGATATGTATATCAATTTTCAAAAAAGTTACTACGGCTGTGAGTCACAACCGTTATTATCGCTAGAGACTTATAAAAATAAGGCTCCCATTATTGTCTTAGATGTTACGCATCAAAATGAAGCAGTAAAAAGTGGACCCATTGATATACGAATTGAGATTAAAACACAAAGTAATATCCCTTCAAAAACATCTGCATACTGTCTCATAATTCATGATAAATTATTCGAATATACACCGCTATCAAACGAGGTTAGAAAAATATTATAAATATATATATATATATATATATATATATATATATATTTATAATATTTTCGTTTTTGTGATTGGTATTTCCAGCACTCTCGGATGCTAATAGTAATCTTAATCTCTCGATTAATTCATTCGGATCATCCCAATACTTGTATCCTCTATCCTCCGTGGAGTAAGATTTTGTTGTTGCTGCTGTTTGTGTTGTAAGCAAACCTTTACCAATAAGTTGTGTTTTCGGTTTGAATAGATTTTTTTTTGATATTTTCGTTTGTGTGCGTTTGTTCTTAACAGAATATCTCGATAATTTTTCAAGTCCAGATTTGAATAATGCGCGGGCTTCGTGTGAAATAGCAATTGAAATAGACCAGGAGTCAATTTCCATTTTTCCTTATCAATAATAATTGTATTATTATTATATTTCAATTTACTATTGGCAAAATACCATTCACCATTTTCTTTTATATTCAGACCATACAACATGTCCAATTGTTTTTGACTTTTTAAGAGCTGAATATTATGCAAAAACGGTGATTTCTTGATCGAAACTTTTCTCTTGATTGCAATTTGTTTTTCCTTTTTGATCACATTGTTGTTGTTGTTATGTTGTAGTTGTTGTTGTTGTTGTTGTTGTGGTTGTTGTTTTGTCTTGTTATATCTTGGATATCTGGGTCCATTTATCAAAAAACTTTTCTCAAGCATAGAATCTCTTTTTTCGATTAATTTTAATCTTTTATTAGAGGAAGAAGAAGAAGACTGAGGCAGAGGTAAATTTTCTGTGTGAGCACTTCGTTTTTTTTTGTGTGTGTGTGATCTCGGTGTAAAATTTATAATGTTCGACGACGACGATGTCTGTCCTGTTTTTTTAAATCTATTAAATTTGGGACCATTGACCTTACGACTTTTTTCAAGCATAGAATCTCTTTGTAGCAGATTAAAAGGTAATTTGTATCTCTTGTTATTAGGCTGGAGTGCTGCTGCTAAAGATAAATTCTCAATGTTAGCATTACGTTTGAGATTTTTAAAAAGACTTAATTTTAAATTATAATCATCATCATCAACAGCAGCATCAGCAGCAGCAGCAGGGAGAACTGGGGGGGCAGGGGGAGCAGGAGGGAGAGGGAGAGGGAGAGCAGCAGATGTACTACTACTAACTACTGCATTGTGGTCGTCGTCGTCGTCGTTGCCGTTTTGTGTATATGCAGAACTGTTTTTTTCTAATAAATTAGAGTATTTTGCTCTTTGACTATCCAAAAATGAAGTATAGTCCGATAGGATATCGTTGGAAGTATCTATCAAGTCGGGTGGGTTGTTGTTGTTGTTGTTGTTGTTGTTGAGTATTGGAAAACTCGTTATTTGCGGACGATTAAATTCCATATCAAACACATTAGCATCATCATAATCATAATCAGCATTAGCAGCAGCAGCAGCAGCAGCATCCTCATGCTGGATGTTTCTTCGTTGATAAGGTCTTCTTTTCCTTCTGTTTGCATTATAGGATTTAAATTTTCCCACTTTTATCCCCAAATCGTTGTTTTGTGTGTTGTCGGTGTCTAGTCTTCTTCGCATAACCCTCTTTGGAGAGTATCGTCTTTTGTGTTTAATAGCATTATTGAATAATTGTATGGCGTATCTATTTAGTGAAATTCGATACGAATAGAATGGTATTGAAATTGATCGAACACAACATTTGGGTGTAACAAGCGATTTAAAAAATTATTTATCAATTAAACGAAATCAAGAACACTTGCTCGAAAATTGCGGATGGTCCATCACAGACAATTTAAAACTTGAAAGAGGAAACTTTAATTTTTGCGTGCCGTTGAATCTGTTACTTGGATTTGCTGAAGACTACAATAAAATATTGCTTAATGGGAAACACGAGCTAGTTCTATTAAGAGGAAAAGATAACGATGATGTTTATAAGAGCACTGCTGTAGCTTTAACAATGAGTCAATTGAAAATGACGATTTCGAGCATTGTTTGGAAAATGCCCCATGTACAATTGTTTGATGCTTATAAATTGTATATGTTTAATGTAATAAACAAACAAACGCCATTATTGATTCCCTTCAGGAGTTGGGATATATATTATAACCCAGTAGTTCCACAGACTACTACATTTATTTGGAGTGTTAAATTAGCTGCTGAAACTGAACGCCCTCGCTATGTTATTATCGCATTTAAAAACAATAAGAAGTATGTTCATTGTGATTTAGTCGATGTGAAAGTATATCTCAATTCTGAAGTATATCCGTATGACGGATTAAATCAAAATTTTTCTTATAATAGATATGCACTATTATACGATATGTATATCAATTTTCAAAAAAGTTACTACGGCTGTGAGTCACAACCGTTATTATCGCTAGAGACTTATAAAAATAAGGCTCCCATTATTGTCTTAGATGTTACGCATCAAAATGAAGCAGTAAAAAGTGGACCCATTGATATACGAATTGAGATTAAAACACAAAGTAATATCCCTATATATATATATATGTACGTATATGTGAATATTTTTTCTATTTCGTTCTCTGTGAGATTGCAAGCAAGCAAGCAAGCAAGCAAGCAAGCAAGCATTAGTAGCAAGTCGAACTGCAAGCTAGAAACTACAATCAAAACTAGAATAAGAACAAAAAAAATATAAATAAAAATGTTGCGAATAATAATCATTACAATTATTTTGCTATTCGGTTGCAATTTGGGAGGAAACTGTAATCCTATTCCGAATCCTGAATTTGCTTCTATTCTGAATATCACCAATAGTATCAATGCAAATACAAAAAGTGTAGAATTTAATATAACATTATCGAACAACGAGGTGTTAAAAGTAAACCTCTCATTACAATTTTTGAAACAATCATCATTAACACCACCACCACCAACCACAACTATAAAACCCATTGGGTTGGTGGAATTGATAACTGAATCGACAACACCACCACCACCAGCAGAATCAACATCAACAGCTAACGATGAGGACAATGCCGAGGATAATATTAAAGTAACGGTGGATGAAGTAATCGAATTGTTCCAAGCAAACCTAATAGAAAAGGAGAAAAATATTGGAGGAATATTGAATGCAACAGTACCATTCTATAGGCACTTTAATCTCCAATATAAAGAGTCGGCTATATCAATTCGTTGTTTGTATAAAAGCAATTATGAGAAGAGAACACTAAATATAAAATGCCAGCAATATATTGAAACAGTCTTAATTGAACGTTTATTACCAAACGGTGAGGTAGAACAAACATTTGTTGAAAAAAAACCCCAACACCCTGAAGAACATTATCCTCAACGGAGACATCAACAACTATGTACAAACTGCGACGATGACAATCACTTGAGAGAGGGGCACGCGCTAGAAGTCGATGACAATACAAACAAACAGACGCAGCCAATAAACGATAAGCAGTGGAGAGAGCCGGAGTCCGAGAGAAAGAGAGCAGACAAAAAAACTTTTTTAATCTTTTTTATACTTATACACATATACACATACTTTATTCATGCATTTACTTACTAGTGTGTTGCTAAGCTATCAGCCCTAACAAATGCATCTAATACTCAATAATCAGTAGAGAGCCAAAGCCAGAGCCCGAGAGAGAGACGACAAAAAAAAATTTATATTCTTTATACCTATATACTATACATGCATTCATGCATTTTTTACTTTAATCACAATTCTGTAAAACTAGTCTCTAAGCATTCGCCCACAGGGAAAGTATATAATCGCATATTAAAAATTAAGAAAATACAAAAAAAAAAAAATGAAAATAATTATGGTTTTGATATTAATAATTAATAATAATAATAATAATAACGCCAGTAAAAAGCGAATCTGATATCAAAAAAATTCCCTATCAAACGGAAATTAAATACTCTAGTTTTGATCTCGTTGTAAACGAAACATTGACTGTCAAAGTAAATTTAATTTTTGAACTTAATACCGCATTTGTGGAAGTGATTCGAGAGAGCATTACCAGCAACAACAACAACAACAAAAATCAACATGATAATAGATTTAAACGAGATTTGATACTATTCGAGCAAATGCCACATACTTTCCCCACGATCGATGAGGTAGTTGAAAATTTCCGGCAAGAGTTAATTAGAAAAGAAGAGGATATTGGTGGAATAATTGATGCACCCGCTGTAATTTGTAGATATTTCAAATTAAGATACTTGAGAAGTATTGTCAATATTCGATGCAATTATTATAGCGATTTCACAAATAAAACATTACGAATTTTTTGTCATCACTATAATGCTGTAAGCAATATCAATGAGGGAAACCTATTAGAGAAAAATTATTTTTTTGAACGAGACTTTACCATCGATGAGGGAGATGATAATTACGATGAAGCCAACCCCACACACCTTCAGTTAGAGAGTCACATCGGAACGTATAACATCAATGATTATCAACAGATCTTGCATATGAATATTCAATAATAACATCGCAAAAAAAAAAAATGACATTTACAAAAAAAATTATTGATTTCATTCAAAATTATCTACATATTATGTCGCCCGAGGATAAAGAAACTCTCCAAAGTATACATATGCGATTAGAACATATTAAAAATTTAAATATTACCTTTAATCAAATGGAAGCGAAAAAAGAGATGAGTACAACTTATGCTGCTGCTGCTGATGATGTAGTAGATTGTAAAAAAGAACAACATTCCAAGTACATACAACAAAAATTGGTTGATGAACATGACGCATTACAAATTATGATCTCCTATCAAATTTTGTAAGTATACTACTAATAAATATATATATATATATATATATACTATATCAATTATTTTATTTGATTTATATATTTCAGATCGACATCATCGTCATCATCTAGTATATCTGAATAATAAGTGAGAGGCTTCCTGTGTTGTGTGTGTGTGTATGTGTGTATATTATAGAGCGAGAGATTGTAAAAAGGAAACAAAGAAAATGGGAAAATAGTATATAGATTCAGCTATAAAATTGACTGTATGTTGGTCAGTAGATTTAGTATGTTGGAAATTATTCTCGAGTCTCTCTCTCCAGCATTTCGAACAAAAAAAAAATGCATTTTCACGTATTCCTATTACTCTTAGTATGCGCAGTCGCTAAAATCACTTCAAATCAAACAACAACAACAATAACAACACCACAACCCCCAACAACAACAACAACAACAACAGAAACAGCGACAACAACAGCAACAACACAAACAACAACCAGCACCAAAGAGCCAGCCTCATCAGCAGCAGCAGCAGACAACACAACAGCAGCAACACAAACAACAACCAGCAGCATCATAGAACCAGACTCATCATCAGCAGCAGCAGCAGTAGCACCAGACAACACAACAACAACAACCAGCACCAAAGCACCAGCCTCAGCAACAACAGCAGCAGCAGCAGCAGCAGCAGCAGCAGCAGACAACGATGACGTTTCAAAAACACCATTTGTACCAAAATATGTCTATCATATTAACATTACTATTATACTCTTATTATTGCTTTTGATAGTCTATCTTGCAATTGTAATATTTCAAATAATCTTTTCTTGTTATATAGACTGCATCAAAGTTGCGATGACTGAAGATACAGCATCAGCACTTCGAAATAATAATCACGAACTTAATAATGTTTATTGTCCTCAAAATATTTAAAAAACAAAAAAAATTAAAAATAAATTAAAATACTAATATTTCATATTGTGGTGAAATTAAAAATCGTATTTAATATTGGGGTGAGCGGGAGGGGGAGCGGGAGGGAGAGCGGGAGGGAGAGCGGGAGGGAGAGCGGGAGGGAGAGCGGGAGGGAGAGCGAGAGGGAGAGCGGGAGCGGGAGGGAGGGCGAGACCGGGATTTTTTTTATCACCCACTTGTTGCGCAGTTGTGAATTTAAATCACCCACTCAGCCAATAAATTTAAATCCCTTTTTTTCCTTCGTTATCTTTCGCATAACTTTAAAAAAAAAAACAAAAATGCGCAGTTGGGGACTTAAATCACCCACTCAGCCAATAAATTTAAAACCCTTTTTTTCTTCGTTATCTTTCACATAACTTTAAAAAAACAAAAAAAACAAAAAAAAAAATCCAGCAAGCCACCTACTCAAATAAAAAAATTGATCGTGGATGCATTGGATGCAGTTATCGCGCATCCGGTGTTCAAAAGGGATTTCAAACAAAAAAGCACTTACTTTGAATTTGCAAGTGATTGCGAGAAAATATAGCGTTATCTTTCACATAACTTTAAAAAAATTCCAGCAAGCCACCTACTCAAATAAAAAAATTGAGCGTGGGGGTAGAAATAAACAAATTAATAATTTTTTTTTTGTATTGGATGCAGTTATCGCGCATCCGGTGTTCAAAAGGGATTTCAAACAAAAAAGCACTTACTTTGTATTTGCAAGTGATTGTGAGAAAATATAGCGTCCACATACACACAGAGTCAATCAGAGAAAAATTGCCAATAAATAGCGCTGGGACAGTCAAATTCAAAGGCAGTTCATAATTGTCTTACATTGACTAAGTACGTGAACAATATATAACCCGCCGCCGCCGCCGCCACCAACATCCAGACTTAGAACCAGAACTAAGCAAGCAGAAGTAAACATGGAGTCACAAACGAACAAATTTAAGCAAGTTGTAGTAGGAGCAGAAGAAGCATCCGATTCAAATTGGTTAAGCAAATTGGTTAGACCACCGAAAGCGCTTCGATGCGGTAATTGCAAATGCGTGGTGTGTAAACACAGACAACCCGGTTACATAACCTCAGAAGAAGAAGAAGAAGAAGAAGAAGACTACGTCGTCCACGACTACAAGATCTTAACACAAATTCCCTTTTTTTATTTTTTCTTAATCAAAAAAAAAAATAAAGGACCCCAAAGCACAAGTTTCTAAATCTATCATTGATGATGATGGTGATGCTGCTAGTACTGATGATGGTGCTACTGTTGACGATGCTGCTGGTGTTGCTGATGCTGCTGCTGCTGCTGCTTCTGATGCTGTTGAAAAGGAAGATCCTCGACCAAAAAATTTGTTTGCTAAACGAGGATCTATCAACATTGAAGACCCTGTTGATGTTGCTGAGAGAGAAATTCGAGAGTTAAAAGATGAAATTGAAGAATTTCGTACGTTATACGGTGATGTAATATCTAGCAGCGATCTGAGGACCTTACGTACGATAAAAAAAATTGTGTCTGTAGGAACAGTAATTACGCCTGGGGACTACAGAGCCTTACGCCCAATCAGGGGGCAATTCATGTGGGGGGCCTTCAATCTAATGCAACGCTATCGCTTTATGCGTGAAAACTTATCAAAAAAAAATTCTAAAATTATTGTTGAGGATGATGATGACGTTTTCGGTATGGGATATAGAAATAGGAAAGAATTAAGCAGTTATGAGGTTGAAACATTCGTTAATACAGACGAAGTGGATGATCTAAAAAAGGAAATAGACGAATTTTGTATTGAGTATGAAGATATACTTCCCGATTTTGAACTACGGACCTTACGTAATATGAGGAAATTGATGACGATAGGGGCACACATATCAGACACCTATATAAAGATTTCGCGTAACATTAGAAAACGCTTCAAAACAGGAGTTTATATTATAATGCAACGCTACCAGGATTTGGCTGATAGAATTGAAAAGCGATATTAATTATATACACACATATATAATAATAACCTATATACAATTATATATATATATATATATTATCAAAATTAATAAAAAACTTATTTACTCCTGAAAAAATAGAATCTCTTAATATGCAAAGTTCTCATTTCAGCTTACATCCCCCCAAAAAAAAAAAAAAAAATTATGTGAGGTTTGTGAGAACTAGTATATATATACACTGTTAGAAACAAAACAAAAAAAAATATTGTTTCTGTACAACGATCTATGGCTTGTATTAATATTCACAAAGTACGGCACTGGAGCGTTGAACAGGAACAATATATCAAATATCAAATATCTTCAACGGTCGTATGCGTGTGTGTGTGTGTGTGGGTGTAACGTGAGTTGAAGAGTATATTTTTTTCTGGATCGTTCAGGAAGATCTGCTATATTTAATAGATCTTTTTATGCGAACAGAAAAAAAATATTTTTAAAGCCTTCAAAAAAAACAAAAATAAATAAATAAAAAGAAAACAGAAATGCAGAGAAAGTGATGTGAGATAAAGAGTATTTTTTTTTTGTGTCGCGGAAAAAGATTTGCTATTTATTTAATAGAAGAACACTTTCCGCGATAACAAAAAAAATATATTTCAAAAGCCTTCAATAATGTGTTCAAAAAAAAAAAATATTTAAAGCCTTCAAAAATGCGGAGAAAGTGAAGTGAAAGAGTATATTGTTTTGTTGTTATTGTGTGTGGAAAAATCTAATATATTTAATAGATATTGCACCACGATGACATCAAAAAATATATTTAAAGCCTTCAAAATTTTGAGAGAGTGAAGTGAGATAAAGAGTATATTGTTTTAACGTTATCATGTGGAAAAATCTACTATATTTAATAGATCTTTAAACACGATAACTTTAAAAATATATTTAAAGCCTTCAAAATGCAGAGAAAGTGAAGTGAGATAAAAAAAAGAGAGTATATTGTTTTCTATGGGGCACAAACTCTTTGTATTATATTAATATTCACATAATACGACGATTTGTATTCCATAGAAAAAAATATACATAAAACGCTTCAAAAAAAAAAAAAAAATCAGAGAAAGTAAATTGATATAAAAAGAGTATATTGTTTTCTATGGGTACAA